>NC_057716.1:60485566-60488493 GCF_004010195.1 Chiloscyllium plagiosum
TCCTGACCTCTCCGCCCCCACCCCACTCCAGCCTATCACCCTCACCTTGACCTTCCTCCACCTATCGCATTTCCAAAGCCCCTCTCCCAAGTCCCTCCTCCCTACCTTTTATCTTAGCCTGCTGGACAAACTTTCCTCATTCCTGAAGAAAGGCGTATGCCTGAAACGTCGATTCTCCTGTTCCTTGGATGCTGCCTGACCTGCGCTTTTCCAGCAACACATTTTCAGCTATGGTATGATGAGCCCAATTCTTCTTTTGCACACTAACATCTCTGTCTAATAGGCAGGTACCTGTAATTCTCAACTTTGACCTCTCCCCCTGCTGTTCCACCTCATCCCTCAAAACCCTTAATTTCAGTTACTTGGGCATTGTGGACCCCATATTGTGCTGACAAATTGCTTTGAACCCATGACCATAGTTCCACTGCATGTACATTTCCAACGCTATTTCATTTTCCCTTTTAGGGTGCATTGTGCTTGCTGCATTTCTTACATAGGCTACCTTTCACAGCTATTGGCTTTTATTTACCCCTTTTAATTAGCTGGTTGTTTCCCTCTCTCTAACCTGTGGAATTATTTACATAGAGGGCTGTAATCGCTACACTAAGTATATTAAAGGCTGATGTGGACAGATTATTAATCAGTGTTTCCATCTTTTTCTCCACAACCTCAATTCCCACAGAGTTGAGGATTATCAGATTAGTCATGATATCATTGAATGATGCTGCAAACTCAATGAGCTGAATGGGCTACGTCTGCTCCTAAATTTTATGTTCTTTTCATAATCATCTGAGTCATCGACCTTTTTTAAAAGTGGCCATTATCCTTCCACACACTTGTTTATACAGCTCTTTGACCCCCTGCCTTTGAACTTCTCTATCTCCACCTTTCACACACTTTACATAGTCCAAACGCATTTTGCCTCCCATTTGCGCCTATTTTCTACAATTCAGTTGCTTGAATCTTTCCAATTAGAATTCCATTTGCACCATAGCAATAAACAGTCCTGACCAAAATCCTTGTGACGCTGCCCAACAGTATTTGATATCGTAGACCACTGTGTGTATGACTTATTTATTTTGGTTCCTTTGTTCAGCTCGGCAGAATTGCTTTGATTTTGTTCTATTCTTGGGTATCCAGTTGTTAACACTTCTGTGTTGGCTTCTTTTTCCTGTCTCTACATAATTACCTCTGGAGTCTGCAGAAATATGTTGGCTTTGTTTGTTACTTCATTTTCATGCAGCTACTATTTGCAATTTGTAGTCGCCATCCAACTCTATCTCTGCATTATCTTTTTTGACTGTTCCCTTGTGTTTCTTTTCAGATTGTTTACCAATATTTGGTCACGGTCACATTTTTCCATAGTAAAAACTGAAGTTGTAATCTTGAGCCATTGCTAGATTCTGTTAAGCTTCTTAACCATGCTGAATCTGACTTTGTAATGTTGATATTTCATTCACCCACAAGTTAAGCTCCTGATCTAACATCCTCTTAAGTCTCTCAAGCTTTCTATTTCGTTTTCTGTATCGCTCATCTCCACATACCCCTTTGCTTATCAGTTAATGAAACTCACTCATATCTTTGTAACCTCAAGATTCACTACCCCAATACCTTTTAGATTGATTTGTCATCCCTCACCCTCTATAAACTTTGGTTTATTAAGAAAATCTCTGCACATATCTTATCCTACACTGATCCTATTAATCTATTTGTATTTGTTTGTTACCCTATGTTGGCTGCTGGTTTACTACCCTTCAGTTTAATGTTATAGCACTCTTGCATTTAAATCTCATTATGGCCTCACCACCTCGGAAATACAGTTTAGTGCCAGGACTTCTCCAACCTTCCTATTTCTCTGTTTCTGACCTTTCAGGTATTCTGACAAGGCTATATTCATCAGAGTTGAGAAGAAGTTGAGGGGGGGGGGGGGGGGGTTTGGTGGGCAGGGGTTCTCACAGAACATTCTGAAAAAACGCAGGGAAGGTATTCCTGATGACTGGGGAATCCATACCCAGGGGTCAGGGTTGAAAGGATATGGGGTAGGCCATTTAGCTCTGAGATAAGGAGAAACTTCTTCACCCAGAAAATGGCCTGTGGCCTAAACCAGCCAGGTTGCGGACAAAACATTAGAAGTTTTCAAGAAGGTGTTAGACATACTACTTTGGGCTGAAGGCCTCAAAGGGCATAAGGAGAAAGTGTGAAGCAGGGGCTGAGTTGCATGATCAGCCATGATCATATTGAATGGTGGAGCAGACTTGAAGGGCTGAATGGCTTACTCTGATTTCCGATGACTTTAATTGGAAACTGTGCCTTACTGGTGTCTTGGTTCTACACTCTGCTATTCCCTGTCTGTGCAACTCCCTATCCTGTTTCAAGAGCTATGATATGTAAACATTCTGACTAAGCTTTTGGTTACCTTTGATAATACAGACCTCGACCCCGACCTCAAATTCACCTGGAAAAGCCCTCCGCTTCTTCCTTTCCCGCCGTACCGACCAGTACCCTTCCACTGACACCCTCCTTCGACTGACTGAACTGGTCCTCACCCTGAACACCCACTTCCTCCAAACGAAAGGAGTAGCCATGGGCACCCGCATGGGCCCCAGCTATGCCTGCCTCTTCATAGGATATGTGGAACAGTCCATCTTCCGCAACTACACTGGCCCCACCCCCCACCTTTTCCTCCGCTACATCGATGACTGTATCGGCGCCGCCTCGTGCTCCCACGAGGAGGTTGAACAGTTCATCCACTTCACCAACACCTTCCACCCCGACCTCAAATTCACCAGGACAGTCTCAGATTCCTCCCTCCCCTTCCTCGACCTATCTATTTCTACCTCAGGCGACCGAATCAACACGGACATCTACTACAAACCGACCGACACCCACAGCTACCTGGACTACACCTCCTCCCACCCTACCCCCTG
>NC_057716.1:60489238-60502701 GCF_004010195.1 Chiloscyllium plagiosum
GTCTGACCTATCACCCTCACCTTTACCTCTTTCCACCTATCACATTTCCGACGCCCGTCCCCCAAGTCCCTCCTCCCTACCTTTTATCTTAGCCTGCTGGACAAACTTTCCTCATTCCTGAAGAAGGGCTTATGCCCGAAACGTCGATTCTCCTGTTCCCTGGATGCTGCCTGACCTGCTGTGCTTTTCCAGCAACACATTTTCAGCTTTGATAATACAGGCCCTATTGTTGGCCATCCATTTTTTTTGCCCAACTATTTATCTGAACTGTCTCAAGGTGTTTTGGAGGATTTTTAAATATTCAAGCTGCTTTGTAAATACAAACTATTTTTATTATCCTAAAGCAACCACCACTTCCTGCCAGGGTTTCTGAGAAACTGTTCTGAGCTATTTTACTTTGTTTCGTTCTTTCCGACCAGTTTTTGGCTTTGTTCCGCTTTTCCTCAACCTTTGGTTTAATCTATGTATCCATCAAAACCCAACAAAAACTACAGGCATGGGGGAAAGCCTATTTTATTCCCTTTCCCTCTTCCTTCTCTCTTTTAGTCATTGCGGGGCGGCATGTTGGCTCAGTGGTTAGCACTGCTGCCTCACAGCATCAGTGTCCCAGATTTGATTCCAGCCCTGGGTGACTGTCTGTCTGCTCCAGTTTCCTCCCACAGTCCAAAGATGTGCAGGTCAGGTGAATTGGCCATGCTACATTGCCCATTGTGTTAGATGCATTAGTCAGAGGGAAGTGTGACTGGATGGGTTATTCTTTGGAGGGTCGGTGTGGGCTTGTTGGGCCGAAGGACCTGTTTCCACACTGCAGAGAATGTAATCTACCCTTTTATATTTGTAGGTGAGGTGAACATAAGATATACAGTCACACTGGGAAATACTCCCAACGTAAATACTGATACCATACCTATCATTTTTAGATTTAAACTGCCCTAGCATCATAAGTGATTGAGATCATTCTCGTCCTTTGTCTCTAAGGATTTCCATGTTTATCCTTACAAGGCTTGAAAAGGGCTCCTGAGTCCATTGATGAATCTTGGACAGCATTCATTGTTTTATTTACAGAACAAAATGCTTTTTAATTCCCATAGTTATAGAATATGAAATCATTTGTTTGGCAGATTGAGGTCACTGGAGAATGATAATTTCTGTATTGTGCACAACCTATGCATAGTCTTCTTTGGAATTTGCAGTGGTTTGACATCCAAAGCACTGGCACCACTTGCAGTGGATTGGCATCCTTGAGAACAGGACATGTCATGGTGTATTTCCTGTAACAGTTAGGATTTTTAAGGACTTTTTATTCTATGTCATGTGGAGTTTGAACAAGGAAACACATTTCAGAATATTTAATCAAATGTGTACATAAAACAACACAGCAAAAGAAAGATAAAATTAAGCTACATAATGACTTGAAAAATAAATTGGAAAAAAGTTTAAAATCTTCCAACAATGCCTAAAACCTGAAGAAATAAGATCCCACACTTTGAAGAGTTAAATTTCTGTACGAGGGAAGTTGTTTGGCAGTAATTAAGGCTGATTACATTATTTTAAAAAAATATTTGCAGTTCTGGTTTATTTAGTGAGCAAGTTCCCATCTTAACACACTTCAGCAATAGCAATAACATTCAAATAGTGGCTTAAACATAATAAAATATCCCAAATTAATTTGTAAGAGCATTATTAAACAGTAGGACACTGAAAGCCTCAAATTGGTGTTGGTTTAGTAGACTAGGAGTCACTTTAAAAGGAGGAAAGTGCGATAGTGATATTCCAGAATTTTGGTCCCAGGAAAGCGTTCATGTAGTTGAATGTTGAGTTGCTTGCTGAGATAATGTTTAACATAGTTAATGTTGGAGCAGGATATCTTTATGGCAGCTTTCCGAATTCCATGTTTAACTGTGTTTGCCAAAATTGTGATCTCTTACTCTGTAATAATAGAGTGCAGGTAGCATCATTTATGTTTGCTTCAAAATTCAGTAATTTCTTCATTCAGAGATGTACTCTGGATTCTCCTTTGCTGCCCTAGCTGCTTTAACATTCACAGTATAGCTAGTTTGTTTCAACCTTTATAGATGGAATTGATTGCTCTGTCCCACTGATGACTTAGCATTTGACACGGAGTGAGTGGTTCACCCTTTATCCGTCTCAGGAATTGAAATTTCTAATGTCCAAATAAATAAAAAAAAAATTTTAATAACTCCCACAATAGTATGATTATATTTTACCTAATGTTGAATACTGTCTTTAAAGTTTTTATAAGAGGACTTGAGGTATTCTGACCATCCACCTAGAACTGCAGGTGCTCAAAATAGTTCACAGTGCTAGAGTGGCACAGAACCATAGCCAGTGCAATTAAACAGAATTATTTTGTTCCAAATTAGTAAATAGCAGATTTTCAACTCTAGCCATTATGTCTCAATTTGTACTCTTACCTTAAAAATGTAAAAGTAAGATTTCCGTACATTTGAGAACCTTCAGATCTGAAGAAAGGTATTTTGACCTGAAATGTTAACTTTGCTTTCTCTCCACAAATGGTGCCAGACCTGATGAGTTTTTTCAACAATTTCTGATTTTGTATCTGAAAACTTATGTTTATATGTACTCAGTATCCACAAAACCATATTTTGTGTTTTTGTCACACTATTGTGTCCGCTTTTTCACACTTTAAATTCCTATTTCTACATTATAATAGAAATTGCATCAGTAAACTGATCTTGCTGTGCTTGCAGTTTTTGACAATTGATCCTGGAACCCCTCAACCTGTACTGTGAAGAAATTTCTCTATTCCAATCTACTTTGTTTCTTGAATTGATGTAAATTTTATTATTTAATAATAAATGATCTTTAATATTATACTTAGATTTTATAAGGAAAGAGTATACAATTCTAAAATGAAGACAATGTTTGACTGAACGTTTAAATAGAGGGAACATGGGAAATGGAAATTTTCTTTCTCCCTTCAATGATCGCAAATCTGATTGCAAGAAGAATTAGAGCTTTTCAGAATTTGGTTTTGTAATTTTTTAGAGAAGGATATTATGGCTGTAGAACAAAGTGAGATTGTAAATGGAATTAGTGATCTTAATAGTTGAGGTCTGGGTGCTTTATACAATTTGGCAGTATTCAGTTGAGTGGGGTGAATCAGATATTGAGAAATCAGGTGCTCTTTCCAAATTTATAAGCCTCATTGCCAGGTGAGGGACCACTTGTGCCTGGGGAAGGGAGTGGAAATTTCACAATTTCTCCGTTTTGAAATGAAATATATTAAAGATTCGAGATATTTTTGCTTCATCGCTGCAAGTTTCTGTTGTAGAACTGAGGAGCATTTCGTACCTTAATCAGTGGGAGCAGGTGGGTGGTTTGGCCTTTTGAACAATAGCAGAGATTGAATAGATGTGGTCTCATCAAATAATTTCTGCTCCGTGTGTGAAATGTTTCAGGATAAAAGTGCATGTGTGTTCCTGTCTGCTCAGGAGAGATCAATGTGCAACTTTTGCTGATGGAAGAGATTTCTTCGAAATGAGGAAATAGTTGGCTGGACTTGTAGTTTGTATGGTGTTGGTAATCTGATATCTTTAGGTCTTCCACACCAAATATGCTGATTGACAAAAGTACAATACTGTGAATGCTCGAAATCTGAAAAGCAGATGATGATAGAAATACTCAGCAGGAAAAGAAAGTCAGAGAGGAGTTAACATTTCAGTTTAAGGACCATTCATCAAAACTGAAGATTTCAGCAGACTTTTTTGGTAGTTGAGTTGAGTTTTGTATGGAATTATCAGTTGGTCTTTGGCTTTAACCTAGTGCCCAGTGTGTTTAACAAATGAAAGCTCTTTTATGGGCACAAATGTGGTTTGAGTATGGTTCTGCTCTATTTAATGGCACTTCAATGATAATCACAGAATATTTTAAGAGTTGGATCTGTTTGGGTTTACCATGTACCATTATTTCAGGCCACAGTTTAAAAATAAGGGATTACTTATTGAAGATGGAATTGAGAAGGCATTTTTTTCTGAGGGATTTTTGCTTCCTTAAAAGATAGTGGAAAGATATGGAATCTTTAAGCATTTTAAGGCAGAGGTAGACAGATTTTCGATTACCAAGGGGATAAAAGTTTGTCATGATTTGCTGGAATGTAGTGTTGAGGATAAAATCACGTTCACCATGATTCTGTTGAACGGCGCAACAGACTTGAAGCGCTGAGTGTCCTTCTCTTGATTCTTGCTCTCATGTCACATTGATTAAATTAGCTTCCCTACAGTGTGTAAACAGACTTTTTGGCCCAACTAGTCCACACCGACCCCTGAAGAGCGACCTTCTGACTAATGCTCTGAACACTGAATTTAGCATGGCCAATCCACCGTTCTGCACATTTTTGGATTGTGGGAGGAAACCGGAACACCCGGAGGAAACCCACGCAAACATGGGGAGGATATGCAAACTCCACACAGTTGCCCGAGGCTGGAATTGAACCTGGGTCCCTGGCACTGTGAGGCTGCAGTGCTAACCACTGAGCCACCGTGCTGCTCTAATCATTTTCTTATCATTTACCAGAGAAGCTTTGTATTAACCACACCATTTGATATAGTAGAATGGAAGTTTGAATCTATTTTTATTCCATTTCTTTCTAATTTTCTACCTCTTTCTATTTTGAATATATAACGATTTGGAATGCTGAGATTGGGGTTTCAATGGAGTATAGAATCCCTACAATGAAGAAAGAGCCATTTGGCCTATTGAGTCTGCATTGAACTGCCGAAGAGCATCCCACCTAGAAAATAAGAATGTTGTAATCTCCAGTTGGCAAGGAACGGAGATACTGCCAAGCAGCTGGGATTGAGTCGTTGTCAAGAGTGCCTATACAGTAGAAACATTAGCTAGTTGCAGATATGTGCCACTTGAATCCATCTTAAATACTGTGATAACTTAAAGAAACAACTATAATTAATTTACATATTACAACTATGAACTACAAGTTAACTGTCACATGTAAGATGGTTTAAATATGTGTATACCTATTGGAGGAGGAAGAGTTCAACTAACTGGCATAAAAGTTGAAAAGTTATTTTCCTAAAGTTAATATTTCTGTGCTAATGACTACACCTAAAGTTGAAAATTTAATCCATGGAAGTTTCGACTTGAGAAAATCATGTTTTATTTTGCAATCACAAAATGGCCATTTTGTGATTGTATTGAAAAGCTTGCTGTGATGCTGTTGAATGATACTGTTCATTAACAAAAGAATATCAAGAATTTTTGGGAACTAGATTGCTGCACTGTTTGTTTTGAAAATTGCTTATGTTAGACTGGTAGATAAAATAAAATTCTCAACTGATACCTCTCGTTGAGATGAAAATTGTACTAATTTAGAAAAGCCTACATTTTGGAATTTTGAAAATATTTTATAACGAAGCAGATTTGCTTGATGTAAAGATGTTCTGTGCTCAGTCTGGTCAAACTGAGGGGATTCAAAGTGGCCTTGATGATTGTCACTGTAACATATTTTAATGTGTTTAGTAATATTTGTGTGAGCAGTAAAGGTGTTTCTTTTGAGAAAATGATTTTCTAAAGAATTGTGAGAAGTCTTTTTGTACAGTACAAATTCCTTTAATGTCACTTTGAAAGCTTTTAAGACTTGTGTATCTTGAGACTCATATCTGATCACACCATCAGTTGCATGCAATATTGATGATAACTGACAAGCTGTAAGTTAATTAGCACCAAACTTACTAATTAGATGTACAATTTTTAATTTGAAAGTGACGATTTCTATTTGTGCAGACTGTACAAGTTGCCGTAATATATCTAGTATTTGAAAGAAATGCTTCAGCTAGTGGAGGTCTGCATTTTTAGTAATGTGGCAACTGCTACAGTCATAAACCCAAGTCTAATAATTAGGAATGTAATGTAAGAATAAATATTGTAACCATACAAAAGAACTTTAAGAAATAGGTTTTCAGTTTGTGAAATACTGTTATGAAATTGGGGATAACCCAATAAAAAACAAAAGCAGTGAGATTGGGTCTGTTAATTAGCAAGGAAGACAGGTTCTTGAATTAGTATGTGGTGCTAATTAACAGGAAATCTGATGTTGTGTTGTAATTACCACCAATATTTTTGACATAAGGAAAGATTGAAGGTGAATTATATAGATGATAATTGAGTTTAAAAAGTTTCTTAGATAATTACTTTTTGTGTGGTTTTGTTTTCAGAGATATGGATCGACTTTTGCGATTGGGAGGTGGTATGCCTGGGCTTGGACAGGTTAGTGTTCCCTTTTTTTTGCTACATTTTAACTATGAAGGGTCTTTGGTGGTGATAGATCAATTTCTACTGAAGTTAGTTTGAATTTATGATTTGTCCAGAACACTTGAACCTTCACATAGATTAATATAATGTGCAAACTGCATCTACTATTATTCGTGTTTGTAAACTAAACCTTTTAGAGGGTATCTCAGAATCAAGTCTATTTTTGATGCACATTGGATCAAACCCTTCATTAATTCACCAACACTAGCATCAGGCTGCTTTTGAAGTTCATATTTACCATGTACATGTGAATAATATTGCATTCCAGCAACATGATTATTCACTCTGTTAATTAGCAAATGCCCAAATCTGGAATACGTTAAATACCTACAGCTGACTTGTCTGTGAATAAATAGAACATTGCACTGTTCATGGTGTGTTACTTTTATTCTTTAATTTTAACAAAAGACTTTAAACTCCTGTAGCTATTGAGTTGTGGATCTTACACCACAACAATTTATTATCACAGTGAATGTATTCACTGCTGGTAATTTTCATTATTTACTGACTACCGATTTTGATATTACATTTTTTTATCATGCATCATGGTATTGACTTATTTTGATATGCATACAAAATGTAAACAATCTGAACATATGTGCCGGAGGGAAAAGCCAAGCTATGCAGTTTAAACATATGCACTGGTATGGTTTTTGTTGTGGATATATTTATTCAATAGCTGTTTATTCTGAGGTTTTGTTTAAATTTTGTGGCTTGGTCAAAATTTTGTTTACTGTTTCTCAATTTTTCTCTAAATTGTGTTTCTATTTGAAATGGAGGGCGAAATTGGGATCGGTTGAACTTGGTGGCTAATTAAGAACAAACTAACAGAAGATTCAATTTGAGAAAGATGTGTGCGATTCAATTTATATTGTTGCTCAGGACAGTTAGTTTGCAGTCTTCTGAGGCATGTGATTGCTCTGTTTATTTACCCATTTGTTATTTCATAAATCTGTTGGGACGTTTTTCGCTATACCACAGATGGTGAAAGATTTATTTTGCTGTTTCCCAAAATCCAGTAACATTGTGCACAAATGGAAGATTGTCTGTTCACGTGTGGGCTTATGTATGGCAGATACTGGACAGTTAAAAACATATATCCTAAGTTATGGGGAATGGAGGTTTCACCTGTAAGAATTGTTTAAGATATTTAACTAAGTAAGACAGTGATCAAAAATTGTGAAAATGTAATGGGAAGGCAGTGGTCTAAACATTCAGTACAGTGAAATGCTGTACTCATTGATGCTGATACCACGCCTTGGTTACAATTTTTTTTATGTATCCCAACCAATCCCATTTTCTAATGGGGGACAATCTATATACTATTTAGATTTTGAGATCAAGGGATTGTAATTTGTTAAAGGAGGTTTTTGTCCTCCTTAGGATCTTAATCTCTTTCAGAAATACCTCAATTACATAGTTTTTCTTCCCCTTTTAAAAAATTCCATTCTTAAAGGTCCATATAAAATTTCAAAGTGTATTTGGTTTCTCAGCTTTGTTGTAGAAAACAAACTGAGCATTTAAGGGTTAAGGATGCCTGAAATAATTCATTTCCACTTTAATGACCTAGCCTTGCTGGGCTAGGACGACAGGGAACATGCTCCTGACTTGTACAGCATTTGCCAATTAACACCTCCTATAACAGGTTGCCTCAGCTCATCATTGAACGAAGGACAGCAGAAGTAGTTTACATTCAGCTGACATTAAGCCAGCCTGTTTTTCCGATTTCTGATTTGCTTACCTAAATGGCAGTTTTAATGTTGACTTATACCGAATAATAATTGTTTGTGAAAATGGTTTGTAATTAGAATAATCTAGCCTAGAACTAAAATTTCTTTAAATTTTGCTTATGCTACAGGTTTATGGAGCAAATAATGGGGGAGATGTATTTAGTTTATAAAACTGCATTTCATCGTGGTTTCAATTAAATTTAAGATGCTTTGCATTAAAAACAATTGTGGTTGCAATGCACTTGTTTTGCAATCCCAAAATTTGTTGCATTTCAAGTAATTGTTACATTTAGGTTCCATTTGCATCTTGCCTATTAAACTCTTCAAGACCTACAGTGCAGTGATATTGTACTGGGAATCATGTTTGTTAGCAAGAAAATAATCAATTGGCAGAAGCAAAAAAAGTATGGAAAATGTAAAACATGAACTGGGATAATCGTAAATGATAAGACTGTGCTTTCACTATCAATGCATGCTACCCTACAAAAGTAAACAAATGCATTATTACAATTGCATGCCATTTATACCACTCCTAAAATTGCTGATCAGCTGTGATCGCACTAGATCGAACATGCATTAAATGATGCAAATTTTTGAATCACAATTTCAAATCTGTCACTGAGGCAGTATTGTAAGAGGTATCTTTAATTTGTGGAATATTTAATATTACCAGTTAACAATTAAATAGATTCTTTACATTAAAAACAGAGAATAGGTGAAACAGCTATGCACAGAATTGTGAAACATCAGTTCACTTCAATGGTTAGTGGTTGATGCAAAAGCTGTCAACATCCTAGATGAGACAAATACATAACTGAGTTAGATGCCAAGTATGTGTCAGTATTCAGTCATGTATGTTATAAATTTGCACACATTATAGACAAGAATACGTCATGGTGGAAGTTATCATGCATCAGTCACAGAAAATGTACCTATTTTTGATACAGGTGGAAATCTAATTCATAACGGAATTAATCACAGGGCTATGTTTTGTGTATTGACAAAAACACATTTCTATGTGTATAATCTTTTTCACCATTGCTATTACTTATTTGTTGTTTCAACTAGTTATTATTCCCTCTTGATCATTGTTGTAATAAATGTCGGATCTCCCCCCGATGTGGATATTGTCAGAGACAATGGGAAAATAAGAATAGCTTTCCGAGCACTAAACAACGTTCGACCAAAAATTAATCTATAGTTACGATGTGTCTGGCAAGGTTTAGCTGAGGTTTTTCAATTGAGAATTCAAAAGGTGGATTTTACAGCTGGCTTCTGATACTGAATTCAAGTTTTAAATCAAGAAAAATACATTTGGAAGTTTTGAGTGATCAACACTTAAAGCTGCTACTAGTTAAATGTCAAATGAATTTTACGTAATAAAGTTGTATGCAGTCAAGACAATTGGAACTTCTGTTTGTTTAACCCACTGGTGATTTAAAACATATTTAATAAAGTGGTGCAGTCGGACTGATTAAGTAAATCAAAGTCCTTCATTTGTTTTCAAAGTTTGAATATATTTAGGACTTTCTTGCATTGAATTTAGTTGAAATATTTTGGTTAAATTTCAAAGGTTATCCTCATCTCAGTGATAACACTGCTGCCTCTAAGATGGTTGCACATTGAAACCATTGTGCTGAGAGAGCCCTAGTGTTGAAGGTGCCATCATAGGATCTGGTTTTAAAATTGCATCTAACCATCACTGGCTGTAAAGTATCTCGCAGCACTGTTTGTAAAAGGAGAGTTCTGGAATCCTGCCTGATAATTGTCCACTGACCAAGGTCATAAAAATATGTAATTGTTAATTGCATTGCTGATCAGTGGGTTTTTTTCTGTTTGCAGATTGTTGTTGTGTTGACAACAGTGCCCTTTAACAGGTTTCATTGGCTTTAAAAAGATTTGGGACACCCTAAGCTGAGGAAAGGCACCACATGTTGAAGATGAACAAAACTCCTAGATATTTGCAGCGCAGAAGGATATTTGGCCCATTGTGTCTATGCTGGTCGACAAGAATTCGGCTTTTTCCAGCTTTTGGCCATAGCCTTTGAGGCTATGAGAATTTTTGACTCAACCATCCTTTCAGGCAGAGTTTCAGACTCCTGACACCCATTGAGTTGAAAACAAATCTACTCACTTCTCCCCATAGTTCTTTGTCTGTATCTTAATTCTGTGCGCCTGGTTATTGATGTCTCTACTGATGGAAAAAGATGACTACTTATCTACCCTTTCAAAGCCCTCATTACCTTATATACCTTTCAACCTTGCATATTATAAAGGAGCAGACGAAAAGTTTTGCTTCTCCCTAATTTACCAATGATCTGTAGTTGGCTTTAGTTCACACTTAATCTGGTTATTTGCTGTTTTTCTTTTTGTGCTTATGGCTCTTAGTTATACAAAATCCTGGGCTACCCATTTTTAAAATTGCAAGTAGATTTTAATACGCTAGTTATGTAACATTAGAACTGTGGTACATGAATGAATTACTGTCTGTTATGTTTCTACTGCCCTACTTCCACACAAATAAAAGGACTTCTACTAGTGCATACATTTTTCTTTTTTCACAACTTCTGTCATCACAATCTTGCACCAGCTTCTGACTGTAGCATTTACTTCAACTAAAATAAATAGTGTCAATGTACTGTGTAGCACAAAGTGACACTTCAGTACATGTTTAATCAGGTATTTTATTAACATAGAATAGAATCGGCTAAATAATTGATACCGGTTCACACCATGGAAAAGGTGGAGTAATCTAACTAATAGTGTTAATAAATTTGCTAAAAGGACTGAGCAGATAACACTTTGAGGTGTTAGCTTTATGCTGTTATAATGGCAAAAGCCTTTTTTAACACTTTGTCAACAAGAGCAGCCCAAGTGAAACTGGAGGTTTATATGGGTTCACATATTACTGTAACTGAAATAAAGATGATACTTGGGACAGATACCACCTAGCTCTGATAGAATGTTATTTTCAATGAAATCATTTTGTTTCCAACAGTTGTACATTTTGCATGCTTTCAAATCTATGGCCTTAATTGTGACATTGCCATAATACTGCTCCATAAGTGTGAGAGTGGATTTCGGCTGTAATGATGAAGGCAAGCCTAGAATCAGTTACCTATCTTTTCATTTACTCAATGTGTGTATTGCTGATGACCCCCACTTTTGTTACCCTTAAAAGGTCAGCTGCTTTCTTGAACAGTTACTGACCATGTTATGTAGGTACAATCACATTGCTGTTTGAAAAGAAGTTTTAGGTTTCTGAACTAGAGACAGTGAAAGGTGAGGTAATATAGAAACATGTCAGGATATGATGATTCACTAGGATGGGAACTTTCAGGTGAATGTATTTTCAAGGATCTGCTGCTGTTGTTCTTCCAGGTGACAAAGATCACCTATTCGGAAGGTCATCTCAAAGAAATCTTAGCAAGTATTGAAGTGCATCTTGTAAATAGAACATATTTGCATTTGACTGCTATTATGGTACTGGGGTTGAGGGGTGCAACTTTGTAAGGTGATGAATTAGCATTGACCAAGTGGGCTGATTTGCCCTGGATGGTGTCAAGCTTCTTGAGTGTTCACGCAGGAAAATGAAGAATGTTCCATCCCTCTTGACATCTGCCTTGTAGATGGTGAACAGGCTTTGAAGAGTCAGGAGTTGAGTTAGCTACCACCGAATTACTAGTGTCTGACCTCTGCTTGTAAGTACAGAATTTATATGGCTGGTCTGGTTCTACTTTTGATCAATGGCAACCCAGCAAAGTGGATGTCCGTTAAGATGTTGAAAGGCAAGAGGAGATGGTTAGATTCTCATGTTGGGACCATCCATTGCTTGACACTTGTGTGACACAAATTTATACACTCCTTATTAACCCAAGACTGAATGTTGTGCAGTTCTAGCTATATGGAGGTACTGATTGTTCCAGTATCAAAGGAATGGCACTGAACAGTATGTCATTATGAACAAACGTTGCTACTATTGAGGAAGGGTCCTTGATAAAGCTGAATGATGGTTGTGCTGAGGGATACTATCTGAGGAACTCTTACAGGGATGATCTGGGTTAACCTCCAACACTGCAATCTTTGTGCTTGATATGACGAACCAGTTTAGAGTTTCCTGAGTGCACTTGGTACCACACTTTGCCAAATGCTGTCACCATGTTAAGGGCAGTAGCTGTCACCCCACTTCTGAATTCCCACACAATGTTCATCTTTCGACCAAGACTATAATGAGATCTGGAGCCAGCTGCTTTTGGAGGAATCCAAACTGGGTGTCAACGAACAGGTTATTTTTGACAAGTACTATTTGGTAGTAGTATTACTGATCTATCACCACTTGAAGTTTGTATCACTGACAACTTTGTCACCGTGATGATGATTGAGAGTAGACTGAACAGTAATTGGCTATATTTAATTTGTCTGGTTTCTTGTGTACAAGATGTAATTATGCAGTCTTTCACATTGGTGGCTGGGTGCCAGTGTTGTAGCTGTACTAGAACAACTGGTGTGATTAGTTCTGGAACACAACAGCACACGTGTTGTCAGGGCCCTTAGCCTTTGCTGTATTCAGTGCTTTTTGTTGAAATTGGCATTTGTGGAGTGTGCTCCTCCTGTTTAGTTTCACTGACTCCCCCATTCACGACTGGCAGGACTGCAGAGCTTTGAAATAATCTGTTAATTGTGGGATTGATTGGCTCTGTCCATTGCCTACTGCTTTTGCTGTTTAGAATATATTTTGACCACGTTTGCAGCTTTCCCAGGTTGGCACCTCATTTTTTCAGTATACCAGGTACTGCTCCTGGAATGTTACTCTCCTTATTGAGCCAGTGTTGATCCCCTGCCTGATGTAACGGTAGAGTGAGAGATATGTAGGGCCTTGTATTCAACAACAATCTGTACTTTATAAGTCTGCTATTGCTAATGGCTCTCGGTGCCTCACTGATGCTGAGTTTTGAGCTTATAGATCTGTTTGGAATCTACCCCATTTAGCACAGTCATTGTACTACACCACATGATTATGAATATCCTTACATTGTAGACATTATCTTCTTTACAGAACATTGCAAAAGATACAGGTGCAGTTGGCAGTTTAAGGGTAAAATCAAGTAGATTTTCCCCTTTTTGGTTTTGCATCCACTGCATGCCTAGTCTAGCAGACATATTGGTCAATTCTTTTAAGTAGTGGTGCTACCAGCTAATCTTGTTGATGGACTTTTTGTTCTGCACTCAGAGTACATTCCTGCTACCCTCAACATCTTTAGTGTGCTGGTAACAGAATCAGTGGTTTTACAGTGCATTTGACCACTGACTGTGCACAAGGTTTTCAAATGAGCATCACGACCTACTGCCTACCTTACCGCGCCCACCCCAGCCCACCTCGCCCCACCCAGCCCACCTCGCCCCAACAACCAACCAACCCAC
>NC_057716.1:60504244-60510193 GCF_004010195.1 Chiloscyllium plagiosum
ACCCCTACTTGACTGGTGTTTGAAACAGCTATCTCAATTTTGCTAAGGTACCCAAATGATAAAAGAGAAAATTAACAAGTCTTCACTTGAATGCGCACAGTATTCAGCACAAAGTAAGTGGGTTATTGACGCAAATAATGGTAAAAGTATGATCTTGTAGCCATTATGGCGGCATAATACAGAGATCAAAGTTGGGACCTAAATATGGATATGTTGCTTTCTGAAAGGAAAAAAAAAGTGGTGGGGTAGTGTTGCTGGTATGGGATGGAATACGTATGATTGCAAGAAACTCTTCAATCTGAAGATATAGAATACATATAAGTCCCTTACACTGTGTAGTGGAACAGAATGAACCAAGTGATAATGAGGGCATGAAACAATTGCAGTACCTTTAATTATGGGTTACTTTATTCTTTATATGGATTTAGTTAGTCAGAATGGCCAATGAAGCCGTGAAGAAGCATTCACAGGAAACTTGGGACATTTTTCTAGAAAGATTTGTGGTGAATCCAACTAAGGATCTGTTGTCAGGTATTTTGAATCTGGTGATGTGTAATGAGGCACATTTAGTAACTGATGCAAGAAAATATCCTCATAGAAGCAGTGACCGTAACATGGTAGAATTCATGTAAGGTAAAAATTCCTGATGAAGGGCTTTTGCCCGAAACGTCGATTTTACTGCTCCTTGGATGCTGCCTGACCTGCTGTGCTTTTCCAGCACCACTCTAATCTAGACGATGGTAGAATTCAGCCAGCTTGAGAGAGAGGAACTTGGGTCAGAAACAATTGTGCTAAGCTTAAATAAACCTAATTTCAAAGAATGAGGGCAGAGCTGGCTGGAGTGGACTGGGGAAGGAGTTTAGCATCAAAGATAGTTAAGGAACAATGGCAGATGTCTAAGAAAATATATGGCTCATGGGAAAGACATTCTGGTGACAAACCATGATTCTAGGAATGGGATAAATGCTGACTCATAATGCCAGGGACCTGGGTTCGACATTCGGGCGATTATGTGGAGTTTTCACATTCATCCCGTGTTAGCGTGGGTTTCCTCCACAGTCCAGAGATGTGCAGGTTAAGTGCATTGACCATACTAAATTTCCCATTCTGTCTTCGGATGTTCAGACTAGGTGGATGAGCCATGGAAAGAAATGCAGGGTTACAAGAATAGGTAGGGGACTGGGTCCAGGTGGGATGCTCTTCGGAGGGTTAGTGCAGACTCGATGGACTGAATGGCCTCTTTCTACACTGAAGTGAGTCTGTGAACATCAGCCATGATTAACCAGGAAAGTTAAGGATAACGAGGTGCCAAAATTTAGTAGTAATGCTGAAGGTTGGGAAAGGTTTTTTAAAAAAAACAAAAAAATGGAAACAAAGTTTTGAGGGTACAGTTGAGAGTAATATCAAGAAGGATAGCAAAGGTTCCATAAAAATATGAAAAGAGAGAAGACCATGTGAACATGGTCTTTGTAATGAATGGAGCTGGGGAAAATAATGGTAAACCAGGAAGTGGCAGAGGAGTTGAGTCAATTACTTCCATTAGGCTTCAGAGAACCCAAATAGCATTCCAAAATTACTAAATATTCATGGGGCAAAAATAAGAGAGGAAATAAATCTAAAACTATCACTGGGAAGAAAGTGCAAGAAAAACTAATGGGGCCAAAGACTAATAAATTCCCTGGGCAGGATGAGGTGCATCATCAGATATTAAAGGAAGTAGCTAAAGCGATAGCGGATGGATTGGTAGTAATCTTTAGAAACTGAAGAAGTCCCGAAGCATTTGAAAACTACCAGTGTGTAACAACTTTTTATTTAAGAGAAAAAGGAGACAAAAATTAGGTAATTACAGGGTATTTGGCTTAACATCTATTATTGAGAAAATGTTAGAATCTGTTATTCCAATCAATGCCTCCAAAACAAAAATGCTTCAGGAAAAGAGAAATAAAAAAAATTGCAGAGATTAGTTTTATGAAATAATAAGAAAAAACACTTTATGCCAGTGAGTTATTCTTGAAGGTAAAATGATAATCAGAGGATGTTCTGGAATCTGTATTTTCTAGCGCATGTGGTCAAATCACAAATTATGGACTGTTGTCTCTGAATTCTTATAGACAAAGCTTGCTCAGGAAGTACAATCTTGATGTTCCTTCAATCAGTCTTTCAAAAAAAAAGCAATTGGTTTTCACCCTGAATTGTTTTGAAGTGTTTCCTTTTCAGAAATTAGCAAAATCAACTGGGTAGCTTGTTCTTCGTAAGCTTTCTGCCACTTCAGCTGGGTCTGAGTAGATGACACTCCAATGCAGCTGGTTGTTAAGCTATCCCTCCACAAACTCCACTTGTTCTTAACAGCCTTTCTTCCAAATTATTCAAAACGCAAACTTCTCTAAACCAGTCACCGACTGTTCAAAACACTCCAATCAGGGTTTACAGCTTAGTAAGCAATAGTTATCAGTCATGTAATTTCTAGGAAACTTGACTTAAAAATCTCCAATGTTCACATTAAACATGCAATGGTCTTTATTCTAGAGCTCACTCCAAGTATGCACAGACAATATGAAATAAATTCAATTTTCCACAATTCTTCAAAACCTAAATCCTTCAGGCAATACTTAATATAAAGCACAATTGTCGCACCACTCACTGGGAAGTGACAGCTACAGGATCTTCTTAACTGTCAGTCAGGAGGCATATGATCAAGAAGTATGGCTATGCCATTCAGTCCTTGCAGCCTGCTCTGCCATGTTATAAGACTGCAGCTATCTCATTGTCACATCATTCACATTCTCACCTACTCCTTTTAATCTTTCACTTCCTTGCTTACTAAGAATCCACCCACCTCTGCCTTAAAAATATTCAAAGACTCTGCTTACACTGCCTTTTCAGGAAGCGTTTCAAAGGTTCAAGTCCACTGAGAATTTTCTTTGTCTCATTCTGTTCTATAAGTGGTGAATCCTAGTTCCCACCAGTGGAAACATTTTCTCATCTACCCTGTCGAAACAGCTCATGCTTTAGTCAATTTGCCTCTTACTCTTCAGTAGATACAAGCCTGGCCTGTCCAAACTTTCCTCATAAGACAACCTGTCCAGTCTAGATGGTAATGTGTTAAACCACTTCTGAATTAGTTCCAACACATTTGTATCCTTCCTTCAATAAACTAACCAATGTTGTACACTGTAATTCAGATGTGGCCTTACCAGTGCCCTACATAATTGAAGCGTAATCTTCATACTACTCTATTCAGTTCCCCTTGTGATAAATAATATCTTTCTATTAGCTTCCCTAATAACCTGCTACACCTGTATTCTAGACTTCTTAGCCATCTAGATCTCTGCATCTGAGCTTTGCAACCTCTTTCCATTTAAATAATATACTACTCTGCTCATTTTGGCAGGAAAATCATAATTTCATGTTTTCCCACATGATTCAAACCTGCCTTGGCCACACTGATCTTTGAATTATATGTTTACCTCTAATCTTGTTGACCCTGTGCCAGTTAGTTCATGCTAAGGTTGTAATCAAGAGACTTGCCTTTTTTGGTTTTGCTTTTTAGCTTTGCTCCTCGCTGTTTGTGTTTCCTTCGCAGAATCACTTTCTAGTTTAGGCGTATATCATTGTTCCCTACGTGGACCATGACAACTGGATCTTTCCAGTCCTACTAAGTTCTTTTACAGCCCAGGGCAGGCAACACGACCTTCAGGACTCTCGATTCTGGCCACAGAGAATAGTGTCTATTCACCTGACTATACTATCCTTGATTGCAATTACATTTCCCTTTTCCCTCCCTTCTCTTGAATGTCTTTCTGTACCATGGTGCAATGGTCAGTTTGCTCATCCTCCCATCAGTCCCCATTCTCATCCACATAAAAGAATCTCAAACCTGTTAAACAAGCTCAGGCTGAGGGACCTGCAGCACTACTTCCTGGATCTCTCTACCTGCCTCATTCATATTCTGGATCAGTGGTGCTGGAAGAGCACAGCAGTTCAGGCAGCATCCAAGGAGCAGCGAAATCAACGTTTCGGGCAAAAGCCCTTCAGGAATAAAGGCAGTGAGCCTGAAGCGTGGAGAGATAAGCTAGAGGAGGGTGAGGGTGGGGAGAATGTAGCATAGAGTACAATGGGTGAGTGGGGATGAAGGTGATAGGTATGGGAGGAGAGGGTGGAGTGGATAGGTGGAAAAGGAGATAGGCAGGTAGGACAAGTCGACAAGTCAAATGACCTGGGAGTTGCAGTGGGAGAGGGACTCCCTGAGATTCTTGTAGAGAGAGGAGGAAAACTTCTTCAAGGCAGGCATCCTTGCAAGAGGATTCGCAGTAGGGTTAAAATCAATGAGGTAAAAACAATGACTGCAGATGCTGGAAACCAGATTCTGGATTAGTGGTGCTGGAAGAGCACAGCAGTTCAGGCAGCATCCAAGGAGCAGTGAAATCGACGTTTCGGGCAAAAGCCCTTCATCAGGAAAAAAGGCAGTGAGCCTGAAGCGTGGAGAGATAAGCTAGAGGAGGGTGGGGAGAAAGTAGCATAGAGTACAGTGGGTGAGTGGGGGAGGGGATGAAGGTGATAGGTCTGGGAGGAAAGGGTGGAGTGGATAGGTAGTCACATACTCCTGTCCCTGACCAATGAATGAATTTGAGGTAGTTAATCAGAGGTATGACTGTGTCATGAAAGTTAAAAATCACACAACACCAGGTTATAGTCCAACAGGTTTAATTGGAAGCAGTTGAAACTTTATTGCTGGAACAGCACAGCAGGTCAGGCAGCATCCAGGGAACAGGAAGCACGCTAGCTTTTGGAGCGAAGCTCCTTCAGGTGATAAAGGAGCTTCGCTCCAAAAGCTAGTGTGTTTCCAGTTAAACCTGTTGGACTATAACCTGGTGTTGTGATTTTTAACTTTGTACACCCCAGTCTGACACCGGCATCTCCAAATCATTTTTTTTAATTTCAAAAATATACTTTATTCATAAAATACTTTGATGATCTGTACAACTGGACATGCCATACATATGTAAACATTCCATTTGTTTGCATACCGAAAACAGAGTAATCATTCCTATTTACAGGTCTGTACAATTACATTTTTAGCTGAGGCGTCAGCAGGGCCCAAATGACTGCGCGGGCCCCCCTGTTCTCCAGCATCTCTGAATCATTTTTTTTAAATTTCAAAATATACTTTATTCATAGAAATAAATCTTTGGTACTTGTACAATTTGTCATGTCGTTCATAGATATATACATTGCATGTCTTAAACATTACAAAGAACAGATTGAATTACTCGAATTTACAGTTATCCTATTTACAGTTCCCTTTATTAACCATCCAGTCTCTTATTATTTAGCTGTAGCTTCAGCAGAACCCACCTACTGAGTGGGTGCCCTGTTATACTATAGCAAATGAACCTTTTTTTAATCCCAGTTTATGGAGTTACCGTTGTCCATTTGACTGTCCTGTCTCTGGGGTAGCTGTCTGCATCCCCATGGTGAGCACGAACTGCTGGACACTCGCTGGGCTGAGGTAGCTATCCAGGCTCTCACTGTGGTCATTTACCTGCTCTGGAGTCATTGAGCCAAGGCAAGGGTCTGTACCGTCCAGTTCTGTGTCTGACAATGGGACTGTCAGAGGATCGCAGCTCTCAGTTACCTGTAGTTGTGGGACAGTGGGTACCCCCTGGTTCTCACTGGGTGGAGGGTGGACTTCAGGGGATCCGTTGTTTCCTGGTTGGGAGGAAATGCCCTCCTCTTTATCTACGGCGCTCTGTCTCTTCTTCTGGTGGTGATGACATTCTGTGCGTCCGTCTTCCCCATCCGAAGAGCTGGCCGTCCCTCCCTCGTGCAGCTGTCTTTTCCCCCTTTGCTGGGAGGCTTTGGGGCCTGGCCGGATTTTCTCTTCCTGTTTTTAACAGGTATCCACTCCTCTGTCTGCTCGATTACCTTCTCCTCCATTGCTTCCATCTG
>NC_057716.1:60510729-60647477 GCF_004010195.1 Chiloscyllium plagiosum
ACATTGAAGTAGCCTGCCCCAGGGAAATCCTGCAGGCAGTACACGTCCGCTGCAGCGAACCCACAGCATCCCAGCAGCACTTTCTTGATAAACAGCATGCGGTCAAGCGGCGTACGATCCTCTATCTTCTTCACAGTCACCCGGACGGTGTTTCCAACCCCCTGCCCAGGGCTGCGGGCAGCTGTTGAGGCCATAGCTCTGAGGTTGGCTGGTCCCTGAATTGGCGTTAGGCCGAAGCCAGCATGAAGGTCCACCAATAGCAGGTCAGCACAACCAAACGATCCTCCAACGTCCAATCACGATCCAGCGATGATCTCCACTAGCTCTGATGACTGGCAACTCGACCCCTGTCCTGATAAGAACAGACACTTGATCTTAGCCAAAAGGCCAAGAAGCGACCCCAGCATCTCCAAATCATGTGTCATGACAGACAGCATCTATCCTTCCCTGATGTTGCAGACCAGCCAGCATCCCTCATGCAACCAACACTGTTACAGATGTGGTCACTCAAACCACAGTGGAGCCCACCAGCTCCCACATCATGTAAGCACAACACATCATCTGGCCCTATATCTCAATTTTGCTCATTTAGTTCTTAATTTGATTTTTAAAACTTTTCTACTGGTCTTTTAGTTGGTCGCACATAACTATTCCCCAACTTACCTTCCATCTAAAGAAACCTATCATCGATGGTTATTACCAACCAATGAAATTGCAGTTTTTCTGTGGTGTGTCGCTCCTTGTTTTGTGCTGGGCCCTGAATCCTCGGTTTCGTATTTATCATGTTAAAAAACTCTTTACAAACTACGAACCAAAAAAAGCACCTCTTCCTCTGCACCAACTTTCCACACTGCATCCAAACTCCCCACGCTATATATTCTCTCTGGCTATCTCACTCCAGATGTGGGGTCTCACTGTGATGTGATCTCCTTCCTGGTCATACACCTTTGACAGATCATATCTTAAATAGAGCTGAGATGATTCACACTAGTTAAGCTTCATTTGTAATCAATACCTACTGAGACCCTGTTCAGGCTTCAGGATTGATAATTGTCTTTCAGTCAGTGAGTCAACTACCTTTATTAACCATTTTAACTGGATGACTGAATTTTAAACTTTTAGAAAGAAGAAAGAAAATATATTGCTGGGACCCCTTGATATCACACTCTGCCAAATGTAGCCTTGATGTCAAGGGCAGACACTCTTGTCAGTTCTGGAATTCAGCTCATGTACGTATTTGAACTAAGGCTGTAATGAGTTCAGGCGATTAGTGGCCTTGGTGGAACGGAGACCCAAACCTTGCTGATGTATTCTTGTGCTTTCTATTTACCATCAGCCATTATTTATAGTGTTCGTAAAAGTGAGGTAGTTTATCTTTGGGTACAATTTGATAGTTAAAAGCGAAGCCTGATTTCCTGCAGGGACATATAGCTAGTGAAGAAGGACATTTGAGCTATTCAGCCTCTGTTGGGTTGAACACAAAAAATGAAAAGGAAATGTTAAACAATTTTTCATCCAGTCCTGCTTTGAAATTGTACGAAATGAATAAGAATTGCATTGACCATCAGCAGTAGCAAAACTGTAATGTCTGCAATCTCATGGGTTTGGCATTTCCCCAATCTACCATTACCATCAAGTTATGGGATCAACCTCAGTTCAGTGAAGAGTGTAGGACAGCATACCAAGAGTAGCGTCAGGCATATGTAACAATGAGGTGTTAACCTGGTGCAGCTGCAAAACAGGACTACTTGCATGCTGAGCAGCATGCGATAGGCAGAGTTAAGCAATTCCACAAACAAGTGATCAGATCTAAGCTCTGCAGTCCTGCATATCCAGTTATGAATGGTGGTGGACAATTAAACACCTCACTGGAAGATGATGCTGCACAAATATTCCCATCCTCAATATTGGAGCAGCCCAAAATGTCAGGGCAAATGATAAAACGGAAGCATTTGCAACAGTCTTCAACCAGACTTTCCGAGTGGATGATCCACATTGGCCCCCTACAGAGGTCCCCAATCTGCAGCCAATTTGACTCACTCCACATGATCTCAAGAAGCAAGTGAAGCCCCTGCATACTTTACACGCTGTAAACATTCCAGCAATAGATACCAGCAATAGTACTGGATACTTGTGCTCAAAAATCTGCCGGACTCCTAGTCAGAACTGAAAACAACAAATGCTGGAGCTCCCTGAGTCAGGCAGCGTCCATGGAGAGAAAGCAAGCTAACTTTTCAAGTCTAGACTCTTCACCTCAGCTCTGAAGAGCTATCTAGACTCGATGTTAGCTTGTTTGCTCTCCATGGATGCTGCCAAACCCACTGTGATCTCCAGTATTTTGTTTTTGTTTTCAGTGCAGTTCCCAGTATCTGCAATAATGTACTCTCAGTCAGGCTGTTCCTACACTACACTATTCCTACAGCTACATCACTAGCATCTACTTGACAGTGTGAAAAATTGCCTAAATATATCCTGTACACACATTGGGATAGATCCAATTTAGCCTAGCACCCCATCAGTCTACTTTTGATCATCAGTAAAGTGATGGAAGGTGTCATCAATTATGCTATCAAGCAGCAGTTGCTTAACAATAACCTGTTAACTTGCACTAGGTTTGGGTTCTGCCAGGGCAATCCAGCACCTGAACTCATTGTAGTCTTGGTTGGAAAACGTACAAAAGAACTGAGTTCCAGAGGTGAGAGTGACTACCTTTGGCCTTAAGGATTGCTATGGCTGAGTGTGGTATCAAGGGCCCCCATCATCACTGCTTCAATAACTCAATCTTAAAGTTAATGGTAATGTTCACTGATTGTTGCATAGCATTTAGCATCATTCACAACTCCTTTATATGCTGAACCCATCCCTGTCTAAATGCAACAAGACCTGGACAGTATTCTGTTTTGGGCTGAAAAGTGGGAGTTACTCTTTGTGCCAGACAAATGCCAGACCATTTCCATCTCCAACAAGAAATAATCTAATCAATGTACTTTGACGTTCATTGGCATTACTAACACTAAATCCCCCACTATCAACATCCTGGAGGTTACCATTGACCAGAAGCTGAACTGGAAGAGCCCTGTAAATACAGAAGCTGTAAGAACTGCTTAGAGGCTAGGCTAGGCATCCCTCCGTGAATACATTGTCACCTGACTCCCAAAAACCTGTCCACCATCTGCAAGGCACACGCCAGAAAAGTGAAGGATTACTCCCTGCTTGCCTTAATGAGTCCAGCTCCAAAAACACTTGAGAAGCTTGGTACCATCCAGTGCAAAGCAGCCTGCTTGACTTGCACCACATTCTCAAAACATCCATGCTGTCCTCCACCAATGCTCAGTATTTGCAGTGTTGTGTGTTAATAGTGTGCGCAACCTACAAGAGTCACTGCAGCAATTCACCATGGCTCTTTCAACAGCGTCTTCCAAACCCACAGCCACTTCTGTCTAGAAAGACTGGGGTAGCAGGTAAGTGGGAGCAGTACCACCTACAAACTCCCAGCTGCACTTGTTATTCTGACTTGGAAATTTATTGCTGTTTCTTCAGTGTATTTGAGTCAAAATCCTGAAACTCTCTCCTGAACAGCGTTGTGGGTCTACCTACAGCACATGGACTGGTGTGGTTCAAGTGCGCAGCTCTTCACCACCTTTTCCACAGCAGCTAGGGATAGACAATATATTCTGGACCAGCCAGCAATGCCCAAATCCTGAGAGTGGATATTTAAAAGAAAAGTTCATGATTGTAAATCTCTGCCCTACCAAGTTTATTTTTGGAGTTTCAGGTTTAGCAACAGTGGAAAAGCTGGAATTGGAAAAATAAAATCAGTTGGGGTGCCCTTTTAAAAGTCTTGGACAGTGTGACGATTTGGAATGTGCAGCTTGAAAGGTGGAAGCAGATTCCATACTAGGTTTCAAAAGAGGTCCAGAAATATACTTGAAAAGAATGAAGTTGGAGAGGTACAGGGAGGGCTGGAGAGTGGGACTAGCTAGGTAGCTCTTTCGGGAGCTGGTTCAGATACGATGGGTCAAATGGCCTCTTGAACTGGGAGATTCTATGATTTATGTATTTATTTATATTCTGTGTTGGCTGAGACAAAATAACAAATTGCTTATTTGGGAAATACCACTTAGGAAAGGAGGAATCAAGATTTGGGAAATGTAATCTGCGAATTTTCATTTGATGGGGTATGTAGATGTATGTGAAAATACTTGTTCAGCAGCCCTTTTTCTAGTATGTTGAGTAAAACGCAACAGGCTGCCATGGTTATGACATCGCCATGTCAAATTTCTCACCTTAAGGCATCAAATTTGCCTTTTTAGCTTTGGTGCTCCTACATCCAAATTAAGAATTCAATCCATGAAAGAGGGAAAAAAAGACATGGTGGTTCTTTGTCATGCTAAGGAACAACAACGAGTGAAACTGTGAATTTTAAAATTAAAAGCAGTGAAGCCCAAGCAAGCTAGACTTGTCTGTTTTGTTAAGAGCAGTAGATGTTGTAAACTGGAGTCATAGCTGTTTGAAGAGAATTTAGTTGTTGAATCAGGTGTTTTCAGATCATTGGAATTAACTTTTAATTGGCCTTTAATAAAAATGTCCTGCAGTTTGTCCTTTGGTGCATTAGACAAAAGAGCAAGAAAAAATCTTAGCTATCAGAGTAACGCTCATGCAAAGTGTGTTTTAGATTAGATTAGATTACATTTTTCTGGGAGTCTTTTGCATTGTTAAACTCTTCATTTGGAACACTCAGTCACAAGTGGAACCTTTGAGTAAACAGGAAAACTGAAGAATTTTGGGGAGAGGCAAGCACAAATGGAGAGAGATCCAAAATTGATGTCTTGTTTTCTTTTGAGAATTTTAATTTATGTATTGCATTAAAAATGTTATGTATTCAGCAAATTAAATTAATGAATATTTAGAGATGCATAGATAAACAAATATAGCAAATATGAATTTTTAAAAGGCAAATAAGCATTTATAATGAAGAAGTGGCTGATTGGACCAATGAAATGAATATTCCGGGTGGAATAATGGATCTTGGGAATAAATTTGGTAATAGTCTCACTAGGTGATACATGGATGAGAAATTATGGTTATGGGGAACGACTTTAGTTGCTTGAATGCTTTGAAGAAATTTAGTGTTGTCAGGTTAACTTTTAAGAAATCGGTATAGCAATTGAATGTGAGGAAAAAGAAAAATGCTAAACTTCCTTAGTCAGAATTTATGAAGCATGAAATCTTTGCAAGGTATGGTTGATGCAAAGACCTGTGGAACCAGAGAAAAAGAGTGCAGTTAAGTTCTATTAGTTTTAAATTGCTTTGACAAAGAGCCAGTGAAGACACAACGGACCAAGTTGACACATTTTCTGCTTTAAGCTTACTTTTTATTCTATAATTCAACCACATTAAAAACTAAGATCGTTAAAAATTACCATGGTCAGTTTTTGGTGACAAGAAAAATAATGAATTATTTGTTTTCATGGAAGCTCTCTGAGTTCATTTTAGTAATGCCCTTCATGTGCATTTGATCATGTTGGTATGGTTAACAGGTAATGGGGCTAATAATAAAGGTTTGACAGTTGATTTGTTTTGTTCCAAATAGCCTTGGTCACCACCGTACTAATTTCATTCTTGAGGTACTTTTTGTTAAAAATTCTATTTCTGCAAGTATATTAAAGTTAGATTTTTTAATTGAAAAATGAGTAAAATAAGTAAGCCAAAAATAGAATCTCACGGTTAGTTCATTATAATTTGATGTCAAAAATTGAATGACAGGCTTCAGTTTCATGATAAGTGTGTATTATTCGGTTAAAGTGGAGAGTGTTGCCTTACTGCAACAGTTTTAGCTATGATTTGCACAGAATTATGTTCCAGCATGCAGAATATCAGCACACCTTTTTCTGTTTATTTAAAGTAAAATTTTAACAAAAATTGAGGTGTTCGTTTGTGTGGCAAATGCGTATTTTATAGTAAATGCTTTAAAATGGGTGAAGCGAACTTCATTGTTTAAATAGCCCATAAGGCATCTTCTGATGTACTTTGTTCACAGCTGTCATACCTAGGGAACAGTGGTGCATTTTCTCAAGCTGTAGCTCAGGCTGTTACCTGTAAACTGCTGCTACATTCCTCATCTGGTTGTCTTTTAGCTTGTAACCACAGAGGCTGAAGAAAATTGCTGTTGCTACAGTACAGATTAATAATGCTGGACCATTGTTGTTTACATTCACACCGTTGTTAGAACCACCCAGGTAATTGCCAGATCAAACGTTGACAGTAGTGACAGGGTGAAATTATGTGACTTTCTTTGTGTACTCAACCAGGTGTTTATTTAAAAAGATTAGGTATTCACTTTCAAAGTATTTTATACCGTAAATGGCATCTTAAATGATCTTAAGAATGTGCCTAATAGCCAGAATATTTGCATGCCTTATTAAGAGAATAATTGCATTTTCTGGACAAAGCCAAAAACATTAAATCTGTGTACACCTTTTTCAATAATTAATATTATTGGTACAAAATAAATTAGTTTTTCAGAATACCTTTTATATAAAACAAACCAGATATCAAGTGAGGTTTTAAACCTTCAGAAAAAATGAACATTTGTAGTGAAAGCTATTTGGTACAGAATGTAAAATCCAGTTTCAGATTTGAATACCCAAGTGTTTGTCAGATTGCCCACTTCAGTATGTTGTTAGCTGTGACATTTAAAAATGAATTACTGAAACAGGTAATTTAAAGAAGTTTGAACAGAAATACCATATGCTTGGAAAACATTGGACATTAATCTTTGTCTTGTGTTTTATAGGGCCCACCAACTGATGCCCCAGCCGTGGATACAGCAGAACAGGTTTACATATCTTCTCTTGCTTTGCTGAAGGTAAGGTTATCGGTTTGTTTGCTTTTGGATCATGTTAATTACACATTATCTTAAAAATGGCATGAAGTAATTAAAGTAATCTATTTGACATCCTGTGTCTTGGTGGCATTTCCACCACTGGCTTCACTGTTTTGTTATCTTGACAAAATGTTTCGACGTAATTTGTATTTTCAGCACAATTTTCAGCTTTCCATTTAAAATGCACAAACTGCATGTTGTTTTTCTTCATGTGTGTAGTTATAAAAATGAAATTATAAAATGCAGAAACTAAACTGAAGTAGTTATTAAGAGTTAATATAGCATGATAGATGGTCAGATGTGAAAAAGGTTGTTTTTCTCTGTCTTCATTTAAAAAAAATACTGAAACACACTTTTTGGTACGCAATTTTGTAATCTGCAGATGTTGAAACATGGACGAGCTGGCGTTCCAATGGAAGTGATGGGCCTGATGCTTGGTGAATTTGTTGATGACTACACAGTCCGTGTTATTGATGTATTTGCTATGCCTCAGTCCGGCACAGTAAGCAATATGTTTGTCTGTTTGTTTTCTCTGCAAGTGACTCAAACATAATTTTTCAGTTCTTGATATTGTACTAAGCTTGATTTGGAGAAATGTCTTTTCAAAGCTATGTAATTTGCTCATTTTTTTTAACAGGGTGTTAGTGTTGAAGCAGTTGATCCCGTTTTTCAAGCCAAAATGCTGGACATGTTGAAACAGACAGGAAGGTAGGATATTGAATCATCTTGTATGATTTAAAAACAAGGCTATCAGAAATCAGTATCTGTGGAATATTAGCTTATTCATTTATAATTTAATTTTTGCTATTAAATTATTATTGTTTGCAACATATTATAAATTGTTTGAAGTTTTGAAGTTGATTGCTATTTTAGTTTGTTTCCCTTTGCAGTTTCATTTCATACCTATCAACAGTTGTCACATGCTTGTTCAAATACGTTCACTGTGAAAAAAAGCTTAAAAATTAATGTTAACAAAAGGCTCAGCAGCACTGCAGAATAGTGTAAATTGCTTCTTGACTGAGTTCCTGGTCCCACTGCTGCTTTAATTGATATTTGAAGGGTGGATATTTACTCTCAAGTGCTGAAAGGGTAAAAACTGGCTCAGGGAAGGTGTGGTAACAGGGTGAAAAATTGAAAGCATGATCTACTACCGCTAATGCACATCTTTTTAATAGCGCTTGTATGACACACTTTCTTCACTTCCACACCATCATAAATGTATGTTGAATGAGTTCCCATTTTTCATACTTTTTTAGCGTTATCATGCTTGTATGTTTCTATTGTTCAGTTCCTTTTTTATGTTTGCTTTCTTCAAAGTGCTAGTTTGCCTTTTATTTCCAAAATAAAAACACTTAGCCATTTGCTCTGTTTTAGACCTGAAATGGTTGTTGGCTGGTACCATAGTCACCCTGGCTTTGGATGCTGGCTTTCAGGAGTTGACATCAACACTCAGCAGAGCTTTGAAGCCCTGTCGGAGCGAGCTGTTGCCGTAGTAGTGGATCCTATTCAGAGTGTAAAGGGAAAGGTATGATCATGTTCTGAGCAAAAATGCTACTTGTGTAACAATAAATCTGTTGATTATCAAATACATACAATTAATGTTAATTATTTGAAGCACTGGAAACCCTCTAGTGTTCAGTAGAAACACTAGTTTACATTACATTGTTAAGAATGATAAATATTGGTTAAATGTTGAAGTCTAATTTGACATATGAGCTATATACTAATGGGCGATTTCCCTTGAAGTTTAACTTAAATATCAGTTTTTTCCTTTTGTTTGCATTTTGCATTTTTTGAGATTGAGCACAGCAATATGTCTACTCTATTTGTATTTATTTCTTTATCCAATGAATTATTTAACCTGTTTTTAAAAAAAAATATTTTCCACATAATGTTTATTTTTTAGTCCGTATTTTAAAAGGTGCGAATCAAAAGGTTTTGATTCTTCAGAATCTTAAAATGGAATTCTGAATACTTGGTAAAAATACCTCTTGTGCTCAATGGAAAGAGCCTTATGGCGTTTTTTTAGAAGTACCACTTCTTTGTAGCATAGATTTAATGGTAAAAATAGTGTCTAGTTGGTTAGACAGCCAATCATAAGTGAGGTCCTTTATGTCTGTCTGTCTGTTTTTAATATGTAGAAAACATCCAGTTGATGAAAAAACCGAATATTTAATAGTGATTTTTGTCTGTCAAATGACTTCTTATTAGCAGGTGTAATGCACAATTAAAAATAATTGTGATATAAAAATAATCTGATATAAACTTAGTATAAATGGAGCAAATAGCATACAGTTTAAAATAAAAGATACCCCGTTTAATCAATATAAGTATTAGCAATGAGTAATTTGCAATCTTGACTGCAAACTTTGTAAAATATAGAGATTATTTTCTGCTTTCACAATAGCACTTTGTAAAGATTTGAGCACCTATACATTTCACACTTCAGTGGTTTGATTGCTAAACTAATATCCTGCATTTGTTAATTCTTATTAAATAATAAGAATTTCAGTGGTGCGATATTAACTTGCTGAATGTAATAGAAATGTGAGGCTGATTAGAATTTGATGAATGAATTAACAATTTATTAATTTTTAATTTGTTCAGGAAAGTGAAATAATTTTGTGACTATTTCCAATAATCCACAAGTTATTTTAGTGTATTCAGAAGTTAATAATTGGAAGTGTTTAACATTGCCAGGGAGATGGTTAAATTACAGTTTTGGTTGCTATTCACCTTTGTTGTAGTCTGTTTTTGCTGATGTTGTTCAGTTCCTTTCTTTTTTTATTCTCTTCTGGCCCCATATGCCATTTTCCTATTTCCTGCCTCATGACAGCAGGGAGCAGGTCTATTATCACCTTCACAGAGCTGTCTGCAAATGTGAGAGGCAATTCGATTTTGCTCTACCGCAGGGAGGGTATATTATAAAGAGTGCAGAACATAAAGAAATTGACTAGGTGGTTTACTTGCTTAAACTACTGCTGAGGTGTCTTGTTACAGCATGTATTGCCATTCTGATTTGGAAGTTAATGCAATTGTGAACTGAAATGATAATTTTTTTTCTTTAATATTGCAGACAGATGTGTATATTGTATTTTGTCACTGATTTCTTAATAGTCTAATAGTCATTAATCATGTATCGAGGTTTATGTTTGCAAAATTTTAAGACTGCGTGTAAAGGAAGTTAGGTGATTAATACATGCTTTTACTTTGAAAGATAGCTGGGTTGCTGAGATGTTTTCCAGAACAGAGTATAGAACATTGTTAGAAAATACTAGTAATGTTGAGCCATTTATGTATGAAACAAAATTGCATATTATCATTTATCTGTGTAACCTCAATACATTTATAATGTTTTACAATTTTTGTTAGAAACAACCTTTTGTTTGCTTCTCTAAAACTGGTCAACTTTTATCTGCTGATGAATAGGATTATCAACCACTTGCTTTCTCTTCCTAAAAGTAGAAATGGGTGTTATTCACAAATACAAAGGTTCAAAAATGTATCTTTGGAATTTGAGTTCATATTGTGCTTGTCAAGATGCAAAATTTTGTCAGCTGTGTAGATCATAATGAGTCTTCAGATTGGTTAATTGGATATTGAACACATGTTCTCATGGTTTACCAGTGTGGTTTAAAATGTCATTTAATTCTATTACACAGCATTGATTCAGTGTTTTAATATTTTTCTCCTAAATGAAATTTTTTTAAAAATGGCTTACTTAAAAATCCAGCTTTTGTTTTCATCTTGGGAAAAGTGAGGAGAATAAGTTTGGCCTGTTCCACACCAGAAGAAATTCTAGCTGAACTGATTGTCTTGCTAACATTAACATTTTTACCGTGGAATACTTCATGAGAATTGATGGAACTTTGATACATAATGATTTGTAATGTTTGTGCAAATTAGACAAATTAATCTTGGTTTGTTTATATGAATGTTCCAGCACCCATGCAGACCATATAACATTAGAGTTGAATATATTTTCAGCTTTATTTTTCTGTGTGTTTTAGTTACTTTGGTATTTGAGCTAAACTGTATCAGTGTATAAGATTGGTCTTTTCCACTGATTTTCCAGTTTGTTTTCATAACTAATGTACATTTTTGAACATTTACTTGTAGCTTTTTAAAAGATCAACATAGTTATACCAGAATTATAGCCAGTTGTTTGTAAACTTCAGATTTGTTTAGTTCCTGTTACAAAGTAATATGTGGTGTTATGTGGAGTCTTGAGCAGCATAAAATGGTCTCTAGTGGGAGAAAATCCTGTGCTGTAATATTAGCTGGCTTTAATGAAAATACTGTGAGGAGCTTAAATGGTCTGCTTTTATTTCGAGCATTATGTTGGTTTTTTTTCAGATGCAGGATTATTTACAGATATTTAATACAATAGAGTCTTAGCACAGAAGTAGAGCCTTTGATCCACTTGTCCATGCTGACAAGATATCCTAAATTAATCTAGTCCCATTTGCCAGCATTTGGCCCATATCCCTCTAAACCATTCCTATTCATATACCCATTCAGATGCTTTTCAAATGCTGTAATTGTACTAGCCTCCTCCAATTCCTCTGGCAGCTGATTCCATATGTGCACCATCCTCCACCTGAAAAAGTAGCCTCTTAGCCTTTTAAATTTTTTCTCTCTCACCTTAAACCTATGCCCTCTAGCTTTGGATTCTCCTACCCTGGGGAAATTTGTAAAGTGCATGTACTTTTATTCTACTTATCATGGACATAATAAACCTAGTAGAAGGTGGCCGGATTGGCCTTTATACTTGCTCTGCCATTCAATAAGGCTGATCTGACCTTGGCGATAACTCTATTTCCCTGCTTCCTATAAACCTATAGTTCAAAATTTTAACTATCCCAAACTTCGATGACTCGGCTTCCACAGTTCTGGGGGGTAAAGAATGCCAGAGAGGTTTGACTGGAGAAGACATTTCTCTCACCTCCATGTCAAATGAGTGATCCCTTGTTTTGAAATGTGGCCACTAGTTCTAGATTGCCAAACAGAAATGTTCCGTCAGCATCTATTTTGTTAAACCCCCTTAAAATCTTGCATCTTTAAATAAGTTAATCTCTCTTTCTCCCAGCACCAATGAGAATAGGTCCAACCCCGTTGCAATAAGGACCAACATTCCTTTTGCCTTCTGCATGACTTGCTGTCCCCAGATGCTGTTTCATATATAAGGATACCAAGGCGCCTCTGTACAGCTGCATTCTATTGTCTTTTTTTATGCTTAAATATCAATTTGCTTTTCTCTTCATATTTTTCATAATATGCTTCCACATTATTCAGACTTCAAATTCGTAGTTTTCTTAAATTCAGTTATGTTCTTCTCCTCCTGCTTTGGCAATTATGTCTGATTTATGCTAATCCACACAATTTCTGGTCTGCTATCTCAGCCAGTGCAACAGTTGGGGTGTTACAATTGCCCATAGTGCTCCTTGGCTATGGAGGGGAAAAACCAGTCAGGGTTCTGGCTTCCTATTGCTTTTCAGTTGCCTCCTGCTGGAAAGTGTGTGTGTGTGCCTGTATGCACACCCGTACACATCAGGTGAGAACATTATCAGGCTCAGCTGTATTGCTCTCCACAAGTGAAAAGCCTGCTGCTGTGCTCTAAGCTGATAGATGAAGAATGGTCACTTGAGTAACACCCACAGTGTCAATGAGCAAAATTATACTGAGCGTCAAGTGTTGTCTTTGATTTCTGGAGCAGGAAGATTTCATAAATAACTTGGATCATCACAGCTTAATAATCAAAGCTGATTATAAGCCAGTAATGGCTATATTGAATCCAAAGACTTCAGTACCCACTTTAGCTGCAGCCTAAATGATGTCGAGACTACAAACCTCATCCAACGTAGAAAAAGAGGTACAATGTATTTTTATTTTCACAAGTAGATGAATTGCCAGCCCCAGCAGATAATGTTGTTAGAATAACTCATGGAGATTTCATATGTCAAATGTGTACAACTCTCTTACAAACAGGTGGCCAACGCAGATGGATTTAGAAATCAGGCTTTTTTTTCCAGCATTAATGGTTGTCAATTGATAAAGGTGGTGTCATTTGAGGAGCCAGGTTTGTACTTTCAAAAAGGTACAGATTAAAGTTGCTGTGTCGTTCTTAGCAATCAATACTTTGGATTAAATTTGGCAAAGACTCTAGCAAGAAGCAATCTCTGATGGCTGGGGTTACGTAAGGACATAGAAAACACAGTGGAACAGTGTTGAGTACGTCAAGTTGTGGAAATTGAGCCTCATCAGTAGCTTCACAAACATGGAAATGGTCAAAGGAGTGAGGCAGTCTGAACATAGATTTTGCAGAATTTAATGGGCAATAGATATTTATCATGTTAGATACCAATTCAAAATTGGGTGAGGTCTTTCCAGTGAATCAAGCAACTAGTGAATCTTCATAGATGTGCAAATTGATTGCTGCTTATGGGTTTCCAGAGGAAGTTGTGGCTGAAAACAGACCTCCATTTTCTCAGAGGTTTTCATGTTTCATGAGCATGAACAGAGTAAAAGACGTAAGAAATACACTGCAAATTGTGCTTCAAATACAGCATCAGAGCACAGTACTCATTGTTCAGTATGTTCTTGTGGCCACACCTCGATTGGAAGATTGCGCTGTAAATCAAGATTCACTATTCCACGAATCATCACTAATGTGAAAATGATCAATTTAATCATCAGATTAGTTTGTCTGAGTGGGACCATTACCTATGATAAAAGAAACTCTCTCACAATTCATCAATAAACAAAAACGTTGTATTTCTTATAGGAAACATATCCCCTAACATGGCAAAATGGGTTTTAAATTTCTAATATGCAAGCTTGAAACTATAGCCCCTTTAAATCCTCCTATCTAAACACTCCTATCCATTCACAAATGGGACATAAATATGGTGGGTGGAAAATATAAGGAGCAAATTCTGAGGGTGAAAGGTCAAAACTGAGTGCAATGAGGTGACCTCATTGTTTTGTTTTTTGGCAATGACCCCATGTTGTTAACCAAACAACCCTCAATTTGTAGTTGGTCAGTTAGAAGTTCTTTTTAAGAGTCTGTAAGTGCTGGCTTTCTTCTACTCTGAAAGAGATCTGGCTTGCTTGCAGGCTTTTGGAGGTCTGAGTGCAACTGCTCCTTTTTCTCAGTTTTGTGACAAACTGCCACTTAAAACCAATCCAAAAGCTGTTGCTGGGAATTTTCTTTCAACTCAGACACCTGGTGCCAACTAGTCTATCAAAAGAATCAAAGTCAGCTTCTCCAGAAGTTGCATGTGCAATCAATGTATAAGCACTACTTACAACATTTTTTGAGTTGTAAATGAATCAAGATAATACTCTGCAAAGAATGTAAAAATCACAGAATAAGTTAAAATGGTAAAAATTGTTTACATGTGTTACAGGGTTGAGAATGAATGAATGTAGGCTTTTTCTTGTGTTTCGTCGACTATGTGTCATCTACCTTGGATTTGAAACATATTTAAAAATGGTTTTCATTTCGTAATAGTCATCGAGCTATACAGCATGGAAACAGATCCTTCAGTCCAACACATCCATGCCCACCAGATATCCTAAACTGATTTGGTCTAATTTTATCAGCATTTGGCCCATATTCCTACTTACCCTTCCTATTCATGTACCCATACAGATGCCTTTTAGATGTTATAATTGTACCTGTCTCCTCCACCTCTGGCAATTCATTTCATACACACTCCACCTTTTGCATGAAAAAGTTGTTCCTCCGGTCCCTTTCAAACCTTTCCCCTCCCAACTTAAGCCTATGTCCTATAGGTCTGGACTCCCCTGCCCTGGGGAAAAGACTTTTGGCTATTCACCCAATCCATGCCCCTCATGATTTTATAAACCTCTATAAGATCATCCCTCAGCCTCTGATGCTCCAGGGAAAGCTGCCCCAGCCTATTCAGCCCCTCCTTATAACTCAAACCCTTCAATCCCGTCAACGCCCTTGTAAATCGTTTCTGGATCCATTCAACTTTCACACATCTTTTCTATAGCAAATAATTTATGTAAAATGTTCTTTATTGTCCGCTGAAAAATGGCACATTCTGATGATACCAGATGTATATTGGTACAAGTCCTTATGGGTATTAATTGTAGCACATTTCTAGGGAACCCTCATCTTACTGCAATTGCAGGTGCACATGGCTCATGACCAGCTTTGTGGTGAAGGACAGCTGCCTCCACCAGCTTTGTGCGTTCTTCCTCAATGCGAGGGATTAGGCACTTATCCAGCTACCAGAAGCAGTTTATTGCCTGTTTACAATTTCCACAAAAGCAAACCGATATGGCGGGCTTCACAAGTCGGTACAATCGGTGCTGCCCATTCCACAAACTGTATGGATATGATAATTCCTTCACTTTCCAGCCTCCTGACTACTTCTACTTTTGCACATACGGCAAATGGCACGAACAGACCTTGCAGAATAGAGGAATTGCTTTCTCATCAACATCCTTTGACAGTCCCTAGACCTTCCTGAAAAACTTATAGCTATTTAATTAGGACTTCACTCAGGCTTCCATTTTCTAATCAAAATCGTGGAGCCAATCAAGGTGAATCTTTCTAAACCAATTTCACCCCATTAAGCTTGGGTTTGAATCTTTTACTACAAATCAGTGGTAACTGAACTAGTTGCTTCTCATAAGAGACCAGAACTGAAGTTGAACCCTTCATCTGTAAGGTTTCCCAATATAGTTTCGCAGTCGAGGTCTTACGTAAATTTAAGGGTTGGAGTCCAGAGCGAATCAGAACTGAGTGACCATTAATCAGACATTTCCAAACCAGATGCAGGTGGCCATTACAGAGTGTGAACTCTCCTGGATACCAGGAGGTAACAAGCGGTGACCTTTGCTTGGGACAATCATTCTTGCTTCCCATCATAAAATGCCATTCTCTATGGTGACCAGGTCTTGCTGAATGCACAGAGTTTTCAATTCTTGTTGTGATGGGTATTTTGCTTACACCAGCACCACCAGCTGTTTTAGTTTTGCCAAGACCGGACCTTTATTGCATCCAGATTCTGATATTATCAACGGTGACCACAAGAGTGCTCACTCAATTCAGACCTAGTGGGACTCTTTTGCTGTCTCGATTGGCAGCAACTGCAATGGGTTGCTGGTCCAGATCCTGAAGAAAAAATGCTAACTGTTTGTCCGAGGTTTGGCATTGTTTTGGGATTTTGCTGGAGGCTGACCTACAATCCCTTTATTCAGAATATGTCCTGAGTGAGGTTATGCAATTGCTTCCACTCAAGTGGTGTCCCCGAAGCTCAGTTGGCCTGGTGAGAGTGTCCACTTCAATCAGTGTACCCTGTAACTCATATGCTCCACTTGCCGCACTTTCTAATGACAAAGCCAGTTGCAGTGCCTGTTTGAAGTCCAGTTGGGCTTCAGCTAGTAGGCACTTTGTATGGTTACATCTTTAATCCCACATACCAAACAGTCTCTCAGCATCTCATTAAGGGTTAAACCAAAGTCACATGCCTCTGCCAGTCATCTTAATCTCATTAAAAGTCCTGACACGAATTACCCTCATCCTCAAACTGCCAAGTAAAATCGATAGCATCTCAAAATTAGAGCCAGCTTGGGGTCATAATATTCCTTAACTAAATTCACCAACTCTTGAAAGGTTTTAGTACCTGGTGCCTCATGAAACATTAGGCTTCTAAAAACTGAAAAAAGCTGCTGGTCCGCGAGCTGTCAGGATAATTATACGTTACTTTTCATCTATCCCCACTGTCACTTGCCCGGAAAAAGGAATGCATTCATTCCATATACTGGGCAGAGTCTTTGACAGCAGGATCAAATGAATCAAGCTTCACCGGTAATGGTATAACACCAGAAATTCTTACCCAAACTCAGAATGACTGTTGCGAGTGAATTTCTCCAGGAGAGTATGGTTTTCTCTCATCACTACTCTCACTCCAGAGGCTAGTATCCCATCACCAAATAACCTTTTGTTTACATATGCACTGTACTTGACTTTGGTCCAGCTTTCTCAGGGCCCGGTCTCAGAGTGAACAGATATAAATAGGATTGTCAGAGGTCGTATCAACCAGGGCTCCCTCATTGGACTAGGTTAACAGCCCCAATCAGGGAACTCTGAGGAGGGGTCAACAGAACAGAAATATTAACGCTGATTTCTCTTCACAGATGCTGCTAACTTCTATTTTTGTTTCTGATTTACAGCATCTGCAATTCCTTCACTTTTAAACTTACATTCTGTGATGTTCATCTGGCTCATTACAATCACTACGGATTGTTCCTCAACTCTTAAACATTTTGAACTTTATATCCTTCACAACCATAAAGATTTACTAATATACATTCATCATAATCCCTTGGTCACGGTCCAATATTTCAAACAATATGAATTACTCCTATCACTGGAAAAGAAAATGTAATTTCAGACACATTATCAAGAATGTAATGATGCTGGAGCAAGCTGAAAACGAGAAGGCAAAAGATGACAAAACAACTGTAGGAATCTCACGTGAACAATGAGTGAAGGCAAATGAACAATTTTTTTGGTGATTTTATTGTGTGTGTCATTTTGTCCACGTGATGAAACACCATTAAAAATGGCCTTTCATTTCTCTAAGGTAGAGAAATATGTAGAAGAAAGTGAGAATTGCAGGTGCTGGAGATTCAAAGTTGAAAAGTCTGGTGCTGGAAAAGGACATTTGTTATATTTCAAATATAAACTGGAAAATGGAAGTTTGGACTTTTAAAAACAGACTTTTAAAATGCTCATACACATGCGCATATACACATGAAGGGAAAAGAATACTCAGTTCTGTATCACCTGTCCAAATCACAAAGCCAGAGGATTCCTTTTATAATTCTGTCGATTCTACAATGATGTCTCAATGTTATCTTCGCAGCAATGATCAATCCATAGATCATTGGTTATTTGGTTCAATCTGGGGTGTCTCATCACATTTTTAAAAATTATTTTTTGCAGTGTTTTCAACATTTTCTGATCTTTAAACAGAAAACTGGCAGAGAACTTCACAGAGAAAGGGGAGAAAGGAATAATGGAAGACCAATAAAGATCACTTAGCGATCTTGGACATAGACATTTTTCCAGGGCGGCTGTACATTTCAGAAGAGAAAAATGTGTGTTCCAAGCATCCCAAGTGACCTACTTGGGCTATAGCATTGACAAGACCGGGTTACACTCATTGGAAGATGAAGTCATGGAGTCATAGAGATGTACAGCATGGAAACAGACCCTTCGGTCCAACCTGTCCATGCCAACCAGATATCCCAACCCAATCTAGTCCCACCTGCCAGCACCCGGCCCATATCCCTCCAAACCCTTCCTATTGGCATTCAAAGCCCCAGCTCCTAGGTCTCTACCACAGATTAGGTCTTTCATTGGATTAGTGAATTATTACAGAGTTCATATTTAACCTGGCCTCCATCCTAGCATCTGTTCATCTGCTACTGAAAAAGGGTCAGGTTTGGAAATGTCCTCATAGCCAAGACGTGAACATTAGGAAATGAAGAAGCAGCTTTCACTGTTTAAGGTATTGGCATATTCTGATCCCATGCGAGATCTGGTGCTGATGTCTATGGAATTGGGGTAGTGTTGGCTCACAGATGGCCCAATGGAGGGAAATGCTTCCCAGACTTTGAGAGAAAGTTCTGTAAATACGTTTATGGACATAAATTTATAATATTAACAGAACACAAACCCTTGCTAGGGGTACTCTGGTCAAATTCAGCATCGGTGATACCAAACTGTCCTGGTTCTTATTTGATTATCGGACCACCCCTCATGCAACTACAGGAATAGCTCCAGCAGAGTTGCTAATGGGTAGAAGACTCCGCACCAGGTTAAACCTAATATTTCAGAACCTGGTGGGTGAAATGGACTCAATGCTGGACACAAGACTCCTCTAAGCAAGAGAGACAATTTACTTCAGGGGACAAAGTTTGGTGCTGAAACCATGGAAATGGCCCTATGTGGGTAAGAAGCATGGTTGACACAAGATCAGGCCCAAAGTTCAGATTGGTGAGGTGGCCCTAAACAAGCACTTGGATCAAATGAAAGCTGCAAACCAGCAAACAGGGCAGATGCAAAACTTACTCAGCCCATCAGGACAGCTGGAAAGTGTTGGAACCAATGGGTTCTCCCCCTCCATCTAGTAGCACCAAAAAACCTCTGACTTTGAGATGGACACATCAGATGTTGCAGCCTCAACACATTTAGTGCCTGAAGCAGAGGATTAATTTCTTCCGAGTGCAAGAGATGGGCTACCGTCCAGTAAATGCTCTCATATCCAAGGTTGAGTTAGAGGAACCTGACCTGGTGCGAAAATGCCCCAGGAGAGGCTTATGTGGGGGAGGGATGTAGTGATTGTAATGAGGTCAGCTGAGTGGACCTCATTAAATAAGTTCCCTGATTGGACCAGCCTGGCTGACAGATATAAGAAGTGCCTCAGAGATTCTACTCTGAGAAACTGTAGCAGTGTCAAGTACTAATGCACATGTAAATTTAAAAAAAAGACTTGTTTATGGGATAGCAACCTCTATGCGATTATTTCAAATCCCAGCCACCTTTTTCCACTGTAGAGTACTGGTTTAGTTGCTTAGATGAAACAACACTACTTGCTTCTGTATTTCATTATTTAAGACCACCACCACCCCCAAGACGTAGCATCAATTGCCATTTTAAAAGTTTTAATTAAATCAGATACAGGCAATGCTGGTTCATTCATTAGGAATGCCATCAGCTTGTCAAAAGCTGTGTGGCACTTTTTTTTTGTCCATATCACTGTTGCCTGTTTTAGGAATAAATCTGTTTGAGGTGCAGCTGCAGTGCTGAAATTAGGCATGAATATCCAGTAAAAAACCTATATTAAGCAGGAAATCATGACATTTCTGGGACTTTTAGGAGTAGGGAGTTTTATTTGATCCTTAACTTTTGCTGTTCTTGGCAGTATTTGCTCTTGCCCTATAATGTGTTCTAGGTAAATGACCTTTGCTTTTGCAAACTCGATTTTTTATGAAGCGAGATAGCTGTAAATGCTTAATACGTCTTCTAATTGTTTCACACCTTCCTTGGTGTTAGTACATATTTAAACATTGTCTGAATAAACAACTCAATTAGGCACACTAACTATGACCTGTTTCATAAGTTTTTGGAATGTAACTGGGGCATTTTTAAACTCTACTGGCATGAATTAACATTGATACAATCCATTTGGTGCCACACAGGCTGATACCTCTTTTAGATCTTGATAATGTTACTTGCCAGTATTCCTTCAATATATCAATGTTAGTGAGGAGTGACACACTGCCACCCTATTGATGCAATTTTCTAACCAAGGAACTGGGTATGAAGCTGTTTTTGCTACTGCATTTACTTTTCTGTCGTCCATGCACCATCAAGTTGACCGATTATATTTAGGAATCACACTACTGGTTAGCTCCAGCTGCTTTAGCTAGGTTCATTCAAGTGATTTTCTAGGTATTTTTAATCAATCGGTTCAGACATATTATTACGCACCTCTGCAGCAGGTGAAACTTGAAAGCAGCCCTTTTGACACAGAGGCAATGACACTTCACCAAAAGAGCCCTCAAGTGATTTTCAAACATGTATTGAAAGTCAGTTTCCACCTGAGCTTGTTTTTTTCAGGCTTAAGCAGTTAAGATCTTGTTTTATTGGTACTAATTCCCCTGCATCAATGTTATGTCTGGCTAACATTATCCACCTAGGTTTATCTCTACAGATTTCCTGGAATTTCCTAACTAATCTTACCAAATCTTCCCATTGTCTTTCCTCTCAGTTTTCATCATTGCAATCACTCGCCTATGAGTATGATGGCTCATTAAAAAAATTCCTTGTCATTGATCTTGGGTTCAACGTGTCCTTGTGTGGCCGAGGAGCCGAATCCTTGAGCTGCATTTCCAACCAAATAATCTAGCAGGCATTTTTGGGAGATGGAATTGGTCCTTGGCTTTTAGAATAGTGTCTACATATCCCAGTATTTCAGTGTTAACTAATCGGATTATCGAAGGTTTACTTTGTGAACTATCCAGCTCCATCTACCTCACTCTTGGTGTTTTGACATCCTAACAACGAATGTACTTTTTTCGTTTTCCTCCCTATGATGATAATGCTTTAGCATATTTACAAAACATATTTTTCCTGTGATCTGGAGTACCTACCATATAAATGTCTTCACTAATAGAACATAGAACAATACAGCGCAGAACAGGCCCTTCGGCCCTCGATGTTGCGCTGACCTGTGATCTATTCTCAGCTCGTCTTCCTCCACTATCCCAAAATCATCCATGTGCTTCTCTAAGGATTGTTTAAATTTCTCTAATGTGGCTGAGTTGACTACATTAGTAGGTAGGGCAATCCACACCCTTACCACACTCTGCGTAAAGAACTTGCCTCTGACATCTGTCTTAAATCTATCACCCCTCAATTTGTAGTTATGCCCTCTTGTACAAGCTGACATCATCATCCTGGGAAAAAGTATTTCACTGTCTATCCTATCTAATCTTCTGATCATCTTGCATGTCTCTATTAAATCCCCCCCCCTTAGCCTTCTTTTTTCCAATGAGAACAGACCCAAGTGTCTCAACCTTTCCTCATAAGACCGATTCACCTAATTACCTTATATGTACCGCTGGATCTCCTTTTAGGAAGTTTGCCTTGTAAATATAGCGCAAGCATTTTGCTGCTTGTTTGAAATCTTTGAAACTGGGATCTCCTGAGTGTGGAAGAATTGGAAGGAGTGAAATTTTTAAAGTGTACCCAGGAGATAAGTAGAATGGTCTTTGCAAGTTTGCAGTTCTAGTCATTGCAAGTGAAGCCGGTCAGATGATTGTAGTTTCAGTGGGCAGTCATTTTGGGGATAGTGATAAAACTTTGACATTCCAAGTCATTGTGGAAAGGGATACAGATAGTGCAGAAACTGTGTTAATTGGGGAAGGCCAATTTCAACATCATTCGACAGGATCCGACAAACATAGCCTGGGTGCAGCTACTTGCAGGTAAGTCTACATTTGGACATTGGAGACTTTTTAAAGTAGTATTGTGAAAATTCAGGGCCAGCATGTTTCTCTAAAAGTGAAGGGCGAGAGTAACAAATCCAGAGAACCCTGGATAACAAGGGATGTTGAGGGTTTGATAAAGAGAAAAAATGAGGTGTATGTTAAGTACAGTGCATTAAAACAGGGGAAACCTTTCAAAAGTATAAAGAATGTAGGGGGCTGCTTAAAAAGAAATTAGGAGGACAAAGAGGGGTGACAAAATATCCTTGCAATAGGATTAAGAAAAATTGCAAGGCATTTTATCAGTACAGTAAATTTTGCTTTAACTTTATCAACCACATTCGCGATAAACCAGCAAAAATTATATACCTCCGATATCGCGATATCTCTATTTATGCTGTAAATAAAATATAACCAGCTTCACTTGGTTGGGGTTTACTCCATGTAATGTGTATCTCTTGATTATTTGGGATATTACATCATCTGGCAGCATCCTGGTTCCATAGGTGCCAATTAATAAAAAGTTTGATGTTTATTAAGAGTAAGAGGATAGAGTGCAACATTAGAGACCATTGGGGAAGGATGTGTGTGGAACCAGAGGATATGGGTGTGGACTTAAATGAATATTTCTCATCTGTATTCATCATAGTAATACACTGTAGCTAGGGATTTCAGTTGGAATGGTGAGGTTCTAGAACTGTTATGTTGATATACAACTTCATAGATCCCTGAAGATGTCAGCACAGGTAGACAGGGTGGTGAAGAAGGCGTACAGGATGCTTGACTTCATTAGGTGGGGCTAGACTATAGGAGCAAGGAAGTCCTGTTACTACTTTGAAAAGCATTGATTAGACCACTTATGATTACCCCACTAGCAGAAGGACATGATTTCGGTGGAAATGTGCAGAGGACATTAACCAGGATGTTGCTGGGGTGGAAAACCTTAGGAATGAGGAGAGACTGGATAGGCTGGATTTGTTTCCCTTGGAACAGAGAAGGATAAGGGGGTGGGGGGTGGGGGGGCTGTACAAGGTTCTAATTTTATTTCTGTTGGTCATCCCTAATGGACAAGCATACTGAGTTCATTTTCCATCATAAATTTCTTTGTAATTGTCCTCAAAGGAATACTTGCTGGAAGTCAAATTGTCGTATCCATCATTGTAAAGATATCCTGGAATTCTACTTCTGTTTTTTTTAGATTACTTAGTGTGGAAACAGGCCCTTCAGCCCAACAAGTCCACACCAACCCACCGAAGCGCAACCCACCCAGACCCATTCCCCTATATTTACCCCTTCACCTAACACTACGGGCAAGTTTTGAGTCCTACACAATCCGTCAGCACAGTACTGAATGGTTCTTCAAAACCTGATGTTGATGGTTTGGTTGTATTTTTCCATCACCTGACATGTATGGCATGTTTTACAAAATAAGAGAGTGAGCAGTAACTTTTTCATGCACAAGCTCGTGAGTGTATGGAATGAGCTGCTGGAGGAACTGGTGGAGGCAGGTACAAGTACAACATTTAAAAGGCATCTGGATAGGTATTTGAAAAGGAAGGGACTATGCAGTGGTGGATCTGGTTCTGGAGGAAGCGGCCAGACACTTATTGGATGTGGAAGTGGGGGAAAGTTTTGCCGATAGTGACCACAACACAGTATGGTTCAAATTTGTTATGGACAAGGAGAAAGATGGCCTGCAAGCAACAATTTTATGTTGAGGAAGGCAAATTTTATTAAAATAAAGCAGGATCTGGCCATAATTGACTGGGAACAGCTCCTTGCAGCTAAGCCTACAGCAGAGCAGTGAGGGGCATCCAAATAAGAACTGGGGAGAGTACAAGTCCAACATGTGTACCCTTTAGGGGGAAATGTGGCAACAGTAAGTTCAGAGAACCCTGGATGTTTAGGACAATTCAGGACATGTTGAGCGAAAAAAAAGGCTTTTAGCAAGTCAAATGGGAGCAATTCAGCTCTGTCCCCAGAGGAAGATAGGAAGTGCAAGAGAGAACTTAAGCAATTAGAAGAGCAAAAAGGGGACATAAAAAAGGACTTGTGAACAGGATTAGGGAGAATCTGAAGATATTTTAATGCATTAACAGGAAGAGGTTAACTAAGGTAAGAGTAAGGCCCATCATGGAGCAAGGGGGCAACCTGTGGGTGAAACTGCAGAATAATGGAAGGGTGTTAAATGAACATTTTTCTTTGGTCTTCACTCTGGAAAAGGAGAACACAGGTATGGGACTTTAGGAAAAGGGACTGTAAAGAGTTTGCCCATTATGACAGGCAATGAGGAGATGTTGGGAGCTCTGTCAAACTTAAAAACAGATAAATCCTCAGCCTAGATGAATTGCATTCCAGGCTGCTCTGGGAGGTGAGGCAGGAAACTACAATGGCTTGCACGCAAATCTTTAATCCTCTGGGCAAGGGGGAATTGCCAGAGGACTGGAGGACGGCTAAAAGGTTCCACTTTTCAAGAAAGATGATCGAGATGAATGAGGAACTTTTAGACCGCTAAGTCTCACGTCAGTGGTTGGGAAACTATTAGAGAAAATTCTGAGAGAGCGAATTAATGTCCATTTGGAAAGACACTAGTTAATTTGGGATAGTCAGCATGACCTTTCATAGGGAGATCATGCCTAACAAATTTGTTAAAGTTTTTCCAGAATGTGATTGTGTGTAGATGATATAAGTTCAGTTGATATGGTTTACATGGATTTTCAGCAAAGTTTTTGACCAGGTCCCAGATGGGAGACTGCGAAGATTAAAGCACATGGAATTGGTGAGAACTTGGCGAGATAGATCAGAAACTGGCTTAGCAATAGGACACAAAGGGTAGTGGTAGAAGGCTGTTCAAGTGACTGGAGGCCAGTGTCCAGCAGTGCACAGCAAGGATCAGTACTAGGGGATGTGGTGGAGGCTGGTACAATTGCAACATTTAAGAGGCATTTGGATGGGTATATGAATAGGAAGGGTTTGGAGGGATATGGGCCGGGTGCTGGCAGGTGGGACTAGATTGGGTTGGGATAGCTGGTCGGCATGGACAGGTTGGACTGAAGGATCTGTTCCATGCTGTACATCTCTATGACCCTTACCGTTTGTTATATACACAAATGGTATAGATGAAAATGTGGGAAGCGTATTAAGCAAGTTTACAGATGACCCCAAGATTGGTAGAGTGATTAGTAGTGAAGATGATGTTTGTGGGTTACAGGAAGATATAGATGGCTTGGTCAGATGGGCAGACCAACGGCAGATGGCATTTAACCCTAATAAGTGCATAGTGATGCACTTTGGAAGAAACAACAAAACGAGGGAGTATTTAATGAATGTTAGGACACTGGGTAACTTCGAGGAACAAAGGGATCTTGGGTAACTATTCACAGATCCCTGAAGTCAGTAGGGCATATGAATAGGATGGTTAAGAGGGCATATGGTACACTTGCTTTGATCAGTCGTGGCAGAGAGCATAAGAGCAAGGAAGTAATACTGGAGTTGTACTGAGCATTGTTCATACTACAACTGTGTGCAGTTCTGGTTGCCTCACTGCCAGAAGGATATGTTAGCACTAGAGACGTTATAGGGGAGGTTTACCAGCATGTTGCCTGGAATAGAGAAATTTAGCTATAAGGAGAAACTAGGGAGGCTTGGATTCTTTTGAGCAGCAAAGGGTATAGACGGAATGAAAAGTGAGCAGCTATTCCCCTTGGATGAGAGGCCCATCATGAGCATAGTGTTAGGGTGGGAGGGCAGGAGATTGAGGGGATTTGGGGGGGAATCATTTTCACTCAGTGTGGTGGTAATCTGGAATGCATGGCCTGGGGAACAGTAGTGAAGGCCAGAAACCTTGCATCCGTTAAAAATTATTTGGATGAACACTTGGAATATCATAATGCTCAAAGGTATTGGACAAGTGCAGGAATTTGGGATTAAAGTGCCTTTAGCAGTAGTTATATTGGTGCAGACTCAATGGACAGAGGGGCCTTTTCTGTGCTCTGTGACTTTTGTACAAGGTTGTTATGAATACTTCAGCCTTAAGTTTTACACTGACATGCTATGCTTTTCCATCATTGAGAAAAGGTTATCCACCTCCAGTGAGATGTTTAATTGTCCACCTTAGTTCATGAATAAATGTGGGACTGCAGAGCTTAGATCTGATTGTTTGGTTGTGGAATTGCTTCACTACGTCTACTACTTGCTGCTTATACTCCTTGGCATGCACATTATGCTGTTTTGTAGCTTCACCGGGTTGACACCTTATTTTTAGGTATGCCTGGTGCTGCTCTCAGTATGTTGTCCTGCACTCTTTATTGAAACCACCATCTAAGCTTTTGACAGTATTATGCTTTTTGTGACTATTGTAAGGTTTCTTTTTCTGTTTTATCTTCCCTGGTTATCCAACAGCAGATAGGGTGTTCTGGATTTGACAGTCCCAGCCTTTTTCTTTGTGGGGACATGTCTACACTGTACCTATAGAACCTTGCTTCTGAATCCATCCCACTGATTTGTCACTGGTGTTCCTTAAAATAGCTGTACGCAGTCCACCTTTGCCAGATCACGCTGAGCTTCATAAAATTTGTCTTCCCTCATTTAGAACTTTAATTCCTGTTCTGTCTTTGTTCTTTTATAGTACATTTCTTGCAGTGTGGCTGCCCCTTATTTTTAATTTTCAGCTTAACCCATATAGACTCCTCTGATGATTCATTCTGTGTGCCATCCTTCCTCACAGCTGCACCATTAACCAATAGTGCTATATCTTGCTTTTTTTTCAGCCTCCCTCCAGTCTACCTGAAAATGCTACAATCCTCAGATATTGAGCTGCACTTCTGCCTTTCAGCCAGGTTTCTGTTCTAACAATGGTGTCATGCTGCTAGATTAACAGTACCCTCAGCACATTGGTTTTGTTTGCTGAGCTCTTTTCATTTCCATTTTGACGTTTTAATGGCCAAATTTCTTTTGCATTTTTAACTTTTTTTGCTTTATTTATATTTACAACCTTTTTGGCAGTTTTAACTTGGTAATTTATTCTTTCCTCAATCTGGCTTTTGAATTTGTCCCATCGGAATCTGCCGTCCAGTTCCCAATTGTTTTTCAATCGAATTTAAACCGACCCCAACAGTTTTTCCTGTAAGATTATTTGTCCAGGTCCTGCTACCCAGAACTGGTTCTGATTCCTCAGAAATCTGATGTCTTCCCTCCTTCATCACCAACTTTCCAGGGCAGCCATGTGTTCATTGCTCAATTTTCTAATTTCTGTACTCTCACACTTCAGGCTGGAAGTTATCCTGAACTTAATGGAGATCCTGCATTTTGTCCTCCTTGGCTCCCTAAAATCTTCTTCCCGGGCCTTATTCCCATTCATACCAAAGTCATTGGTACCAAAATGGACCACAGTGTGGCTGTATGTGCGTGTGCGTACACGTTCTGGCGAATGTCCTGTCACAATTGTTATTCCCTCTTACTGTCCATCCGTACAGCTGAACCATCTATGGTACTGCAAACCTGGCTTTGGCTGCACTCTTCCAAGGAGCCAACATTCATCTCTCTTCAAAATCAAAAACCGATTAGCAAGCAGGACCTTGGGACTCGTGTACAATATACTTAATTCTCTTGGACTGTCTGGTGCTCACCCATACTCTTTCTGTCAGCGTGCTCCTGGCCTGTGGTATGACTTCCTCTTTGATCATGGTATCCATGTAGCTCTCAGCCACACAGATATTGCTTAAACTACTTGACAAGATCCAAAAACTGGAACTCCAGTTTCTACCGCTGGTGATATTGTTTACACATATATAGTATCCACAACTTGATGCGTTTCACATGGTTGAGCTGCCCTGCTATTTCTTAATTACCTTCCCTTCATTTTATTTTAACTTTGTTTACTCAGGAACATTATTTTACTTGGTGTTATCCTTATAGATGTAAAGTTTACTGTTATTTTGCACGTACTGTTAAATCCAACACAGTCCCTCACAGCAGCTATTGACTAACCAATCAACTCATGTCTTTCCCATGATGTCACTGATTTGATTTCCCGCCTGGGTGTGTTGGAGCTGTCAGACCACCTTCCTCTTACTGCTGACCCATAGGTAGGAGCTGTGTGACAATTGATGACTGTGGAACCTCCCTAATATTTTAAGTAACTCTTTAGATGTAACTCTTAAGATTAATGTTTGAACTTACCAGCTACAGAAGCAGTAAAGCTAAAATTGCCTTATTGCTGCCAGACCATAGGGCCGGTATTATGGGGAGATTACAGGTTATGACTTTAATCTGAGAATCACCATGGCTCAGGTAAGGGGAGAAATTGAAAAGGAGAGTTCTTCACAATCATGTCAGTCGATGCAGGAATTGAACCTGCATTATTGGCATCACTCTGCATTGCAAAGCAGCTATCCAGCTAACTGAGCCATTTGACCTGTAAGATCACTGTTGGTGCTGGATCTTCAACTGGAACTATTTAATCTAACCTATCCGCATTCTGTCTCAAATGCTTTACAAATACTTAGTTAATTCTCCTTGAAATGACACGCTCTATCTCAATTTTGACTTGTGATAGTCATTCATGTTCTGATAACTTCTTGAAAACATTTACTCTGAAAACCCTCCTTTTTATTGTTAATCCTGGTTTAAGATTCCTTGTTGCTGATTGATTGTCTAACCTCTGCAGGTAATCTTTCAGCATTTAAAGTCTCTGCTAATTCATATTACATAAATATTCAAAGTTCTTGGTTTTTGTGATAGAAACTAAACTTTCTTCTGTTTTCCACTGTACTTTCCTTCAGCTTTCGTTGCACCTACTGTTAACCTAATTTCATTCCACTTTATAGAGTTAAAAAATTTACTCAATCCTAAAACTAATCTGTCCAGAATTTCCTGATTATTTCTTGCCCCCCCCCCCCACCTTTTAGAATGTAATATCTCTTCTTGTGACCTTAATCAGAATAATTGTTCTAAAGATATTTTTGATAATTATGATCCATTTATATCTTGCTGAATTTTCTATTGTAGTTGGAACCTGTGGTTCTTCTATCTGGTAATAGAGAACTTAAACCGTGCTGAAAAGAAAGGTAAAATTGGGATGTTTTCCATTGTGCACTCTTTAGGACTGAAATGGAGGAAAACCATCTTGAGAAAGGAAACTCTCAATTCATCTTAGAATCATAGAATAGAAACCCTACAATGTGGAAACTGGCCATTAGGCCCAACAAGTCCACACTGACCCTTTAAAGAATAATCCACTCAGACCCATTCCCCTACCCTATTACTCTACATTTATCCCTAATTAATGCACCTAATCTACACATCCTTGAACACTATGGGGCAATTTAGCATGGCCAATTCACCTAGCCTGCACATCTTTGGACTGTGGGAGGAAGCTGGAGCACCCTCATCTCCTGATTTGTTGGATTATGTTGTCATGGAAAAGCAGCAAGAGCTTTTTTTTATTTAATGTATTTTTCTAATCCGATATTATTACACATCTCTGGAGCAGGTGGGACTTGAACCCAAGCCTTTCACTCCAGAGGTAGTGTCACTGCCACTGTGCCCCAACAACCCTTCTAAATTGAAAGGTTGCAAGTCTGCAACTTAGTGATAGATACTTTTAATTAATCTTACTAATTGTAAACTTTTGTGCTATATCGTGCAGATCTGCTGCTGGATTTTTGCAGCTATGCTCATTTAGGCACGTGGTGAATACTCCCTCACACTCTTGATGCATGCCTTGGAGGTGGTCAAGGGGCTTTTGAGATTTAAGGCCTAAGTATGTTTATGCTGAGGTTTGTAAAGGCCATAGCATTTACATGAATGAATGTCTAGTCTGTGGAGAGATATCTTATTATTTTGATTATAGGTGTTTGGAAATGCTTATTTGCTTTTATTTAAACAAAGTAATGTGACTGCATGGCATTTACTGCCTTTTGGCAGAAGTAAACTGAGTGACACAGTAGCACCCCAAGTGATCTCTAATTTGTTTTCTTATCTATGCTTTTTGAGACCAAAAAGTGAAAGAGAAACAGACGCTGAAATTTTTACTTATTTCAATCAGGCTCAATGTTTCAATTTTTGGAGCGTTCACAAGACTTGCTGTTGTCTTTTCACTTATATGAAGGTGAATAATTACAAAATACTTCCAGTGAAGCTTCTTGGATCCCAGTATAAGTCGAGATGATGATCACTACCCTACAATCCACTCTTTTAAAGTTCATATTAATGAGGACACAAAGCAAAGAAATCTCTAAGGAAAATACAAGAAAATGCATACACTTCTTACTCTTAGGAATATGTTTTCCTAAGCTATAAATAATTTCACTGTTTCAAACTTCAAACTCACAATCACAGTGATTCAATGATATTCATTTGGCATAAGTCAGTTTCATTTCAGTGTGCTTTTCATCAGAAATGGCTTGAAAAGTAAGATTTATCTGAATTTTTTATGCTGTGGGCTTACAGAGGACAGAGAATGATGTTTTTCACTTCTGGATGCTTGACAGTGCATTGCAGCATAAATAACCAAATGGTCTCATAACCGTAGCTACACTTTCAAGGTCACACGTTTCGCTTATTTTTTAAAGTAAGCAGCAGTAAACTGAGTAGTTGATAACTGGTTGTTTGTGGGTGATAAAAGAAGTTTTAGATGGCACATTAATCTTTTTACAGACTGGCAGATACCAGTAATGCTTTTTAGTTTATATTGAATGTTTCAATGTTTTGATTTTGTTTGTATGAATTTTCCTTATGAGAAATTATCTTAGTTTTGATTTTGCTTTAGCTTCTTATTTTACAACTTTTGAAATGTCATAGTTTATGTAATCATTGTCATTTTCTGTTTTCAATAATGCTTAATGCAGAATGTTGGAAAGCCTAATTTTAATTTGAAGTTTCTTAAAAAAAAACGCTTTTTTGTTATGATTCTCCTGCAAATTTGCTTACATTGTAGACAAGCTGTAAAGAATAACACCAAACAAGTCCTTATTTTTGTAGGCTAATTACACTTGTGAGGTCAAAATGAGAGTATACATTTGGCAAGATATAGATTATATAAATTTAATTCAGTTTCTTCTCTGAATATTGCATCGCAGTGTATTGATCTTGGTTACAAAATTGCTCTCATAACAGAAAATGGTGTATGCTTATGTTTATCTTGCTACCAGTAATTCACAGCAATCACTTCCAAACATCTCTGCAATAAAGATGTGTTAATTACAAACCAGACAAGGTCTTCCATTATATTAAAGCTACTAACAAGACGACAGCAGGAATCACATATGTAAATAGCATCATCAGCCCCCACTTAGTCCTGTGTTTTGATCTGTGGGTGCTGCTTAGACTAAAGGTGCCATTAGAGTCTAGTTGTATAAAGTAGACAGCAGCATAAGAACCAAATTTATTCAACAAGAAAACAGACCTTTAACATGAATTTAGCAAACCTGAGAAATAAAAATCTATTGGTCTGCCCAGCTGCAGGCAGTGATAACCAGCAGAAAAAAATCAAAATTAGTTCTTTCCCAGAGCTAACTGAACCGATAATGGTTTTCTTAAAAGCATGTTTGTGCGGTTATGAATTTGGAAAAACTTGCAAGTTGTAATTTAGAGAGAGAATTACCAATATGTCAACATTCTGTGAACAAAATATAATATTTCAGATCAGCAAGAAATGCCTATTTAAATCTGGCTGTGCTTTTCCAGCACCACACTTTTTGACTCTGATCTCCCAGTATCTGCAGTCCTCACTTTCTCCTCCCAAACGGAAATGTAAAGTAATAGGGTAGGGGAATAGGTCTAGGTGGGTTACTTTTCGGAGGGTTGGTGTGGACTTGTTGGGCCAAATGGCCTTTTTCCACACTGTAGGGAATCTATGATTCTATAAGTCTCAATCATATGCATATAACTCGAGTTCTTCATACTTGCAAAGTTAGTTATGATTAGGCTAAGGTAAACAGGGATGCATGCAGAGACATGAAAGGGAATACTTCAGAATGCACAATAAATCTATTTGAACAAGAAAGAAAAATTGTAAGTGGAGTATCCATCGTCTGTGGCTAGCTAAAAATAATTAGCACATAAATGTAAAAAGAACATAGAATTGTGCAAATGTGGATGGCAGGTCAGAAGATTGGTTACAATATAAAAATCAGTAAAGGGCTGACTGAAAGATTAATAAGGAATGAAACATTAAAATGTGCGGCAGCTGGCTAGAAATTTGAAAGGGTTCATGACAGTATCTGGATATTCAAAAAGAAAGACTTAACAAAGTGAGTGGTCCGATGGAATAGGAATTAACAATGGAAAAATAAAGAAATAGCACTTGAATAGAGCAGGTTTTAGCAATAGTTTTCACTGTAGAGGGTATGAGTAACATAACAGAAATATCTGCAAATCATGACATGAAGGGAGGGACTCAAATTATAAGTCGCCATTTGAATTAGTACAGAACAAATTATTGGCATTGAAAGTTGACACGTTCTTGGATCCTGATGGATGTCATCCTCTGTTCTTAAAGGGTGGCTCATGAGAGAGCACATGCACTAGTTTTAATTTGCCTTTGGGGAAGGTTCCATTTCGAATGGAAAATAGAAAATGTAACTCCATTTTTTGAGAAGATTAGGAAGCAGAAAACAGATAGCTATAGGTCAGTTAGCCGAAAGTCTGTCATTGGGAAGATGTTAGAAGTTATTAAAGCCATAGGTCAAGAAAAAATTCTTGGTAATTTGACAGAGTCACTGTGGTATTATAAAAGGAATCACCTTTAACCAATTCATTTGGAACTTTTGAGAAAGCAACATGTAGATAAAGGGAGCCAGCGGATATACTGTATTTTCAGAAGGCGTTTGATAGGGTGCCATACCACAGGAAATTAAAAATTCATCGTATAGAGTAACGTATTAGCATGGGATAGCCTAGGAAGTAATTGGCAAGAATAGGCCATTGCCAATTTAGCCAGATGCATTGAGTAGTACACCACAGGGACCAGCACTGAGACCTCAATGTTTTGCAATTTATATAAATGATTTGGATGAAAGGACTGAAGATATGGTTGCAAATTAGCTGGTGACAATGATAGGTGGGAAAGTAAGTGGCAAAGAGAACATAAGGAAGCTATAGATAAAGCAAAGGGTGGCAAATGGAGTATAATGTGCAAAAAAGTGAAATTGTCCACTTTGGTAGGATGAATAAAAAAAAATTATCTAAATGGTGAGAGATTGTAAAGCTTTGAAATACAGTGAGATTTGGGTGTCCTCCTGCAATAATCACAAGTTTCGGATGCAGGTAATTCGCCTTGGTCTCTTGGTGTAATTGCTGGATCGAGTTCAGTTTGGAAAGGTTGGATAGGCTAGGTTTGTATCCACGAGAGTTTAGAAAAGTATCAAGTGACTTGCTTGAAAGATATGATCCTGAGGAGTTTTAGCAGGGTGGGTGTGGAAAAGATCTTTCCTCTAGTGGGCCAGCCTTGAACTATGGGTGCTGCTTAAAATGAAAGGATCACCTATTGAAGTCCAAGGTGAGAATCCTTTTCTCTCAGAGAGTCATGAACTCTCTTCCTGTAAGACCATGGCAGCAGATTCTTTGCATATACTTTAAGGCAGAGATAGATAGAGTCTTGCTAATCAAGTGGGTGAAAGGTTTTCAGTTCAGGCAGTAATGTAGAGTAATCAGATGAGCTGTGTTATTTAATGATACTGAAGACTTGATGGGCCAGGTCACCTGCTCCTTCCCCTAAATTGTACATTCCTGTGTATTTAATAAAAGATCAGTTTAGTTTGTGCACTTCGAGCTGAATTTCAGTGGAACTACGAGCTCAATTTTTGTTGCTACATAAAGTGATGTATGTTTTTGCCTCTGGTCAGTATTAAAGAAAGCAAAATAATGGATGTAGTAGGTGTTCCATAATTTTTGAGCTTGGGAATATGATGTGTTAGTGTACTGGACTGTACAAGGAGTCTTGATTTGAAAGTAATGATGAAGGTGCAGTAATGAGAAAGACTATGTAAATGCCAAATTTGTAGCTTGGGACAAATAAAACTTTCATCAATTTATAACACATTAATTAAATTCAGTATTTTGAAATGTTACTGCAGTCTGTACCATTGACAATAGGTCTGAAGTCAGATAATGCCCATCTCCAACAACAGAGCATCTAACCACTTTGCTTTACCATTTTAATGACATTTCTGTTCCTGAATCCCCCGCCATCCAAAGGGGAGAGTGGCCAGGGTTTCTGGATGCATTTTGTCTGCTTGTTTGGATTTGTTGCTGAGAAATCGACGGACTATTTTCATTGGGTACCCGTTCTTTTCGAATGCACCAAACCCAAACAAGCAGACATAACGCATCCAGAAACTCTAGCCCCTCTCCCCTACATCAAAGACCTCTCGGAACTGACTGACTCTTAGCATCATGGTAGCCCACAAACCCACCATCGCACTAAAACAGTAGCTAATGAACTTGAAAGACTCCATACAGACAATAAGCAGAACTAGTGTCATTGACAAAATACCTTGCAAGGACTGTAACAAACACTACATTGGACAAACAGGCAGAAAACTAGCCACCAGGATAATGAACATTAACTAGCCACAAAAATACATGACCCACTATCACTAGTATCCTCACATACAGATGAGGAAGGACACACTTCAACTGGGACAACACGTCTATCCTAGGACAAGCCAAACAGAGACACACACGAGAATTCCTAGAAACATGGCATTCCAACCGGAACTGTATCTAACAAACACACCGACTTGTACCCATTTACCACCCTCTGAGAAAAAGAACAGGAACTGACCACCACTGGAAATGACAGCACCAACCCTAGGAATCCTAAACACAAGTCGAAACCAGGTCACTAACATCAGTGCTTCTTTGGAGGCTCACTGATGATGCTACCTAGTATGGTGATGAAACATCTGAAAATGAAACTTCCAGTTCAGCAAGCAAACTTTCATACAGAACCTCAATCTGAACTACAAATCTTCTCAAAACTCACCAAGTTCTCAATGAACTCGTGGAAATGAATTATTTTTCACTGTTTTCTTTATTTAACAGTAATAATTATTTGTGTATGATTTATTTCTCAGGATTTGCTATTGTAATTGGATACATTTACATTAAATATTTCCATTCCTGGATATGTTTTGAGTGAATTCATCCTTTTGTTTTTGGAGGATTTAAGTATTGTTGAGGAACCTTTGTAATTACCAGTATTAGTGAATGATATTGTACAAGGAAGTTGTGTTTGCATAGCTGGGACCAGTTTTGAGAGTTCATTACAAATTTTGCCTCAAATGTAGACGTAGTTTATTTTTTCGCAAGTAAAGAATCTTAATATAATGATTGCCCATTTTGAGTCAGTCTTGTACTAGCTTAGTACTGCCACTGATTTTAAAAAAAGCTAAAATATAATTTAAAATTTTAATATCATCAGTTTTGTACATTTAAAGATGTATAACTTAACAGTGACTTTTGTTTTTTAAATATCTTTAATTAAACATCCTGAGACACATTACAGGCATGTTAGCAAAGAAAATTGGACATCAGGCCTCTTGAGGAGATGGAACAGCTGGTCAGAACCTTGGAACAGAGTCATAGTCATACAGCACAGAAACAGGATCTTCTGTCGAACTCATCTGTGCCGAACAGAAACCCCAATCTGCCTTAGTCCTATTTGACAGCATTTGGCCCATGTCCTCCTCAAACCGTTCCTATTCAAATACCCATCCAGGTGCCTGTTAAATGGTGTAATTGTACCTGCCTCCTGAAATTCCTCTGGCAGCTCATTCCATACACGCAACACCTTCTGTGTCAAAAGGTTACCCCTTAGGTCCTTTTTAAATCTTTCCCTTTCAACTTAAAACCTATGACCTCCAGTTTTAGACTCACCCACCCTAGGAAAAAGACCTTGGCCTAACATCCTATCCATACCAGTTGTGATTTTATAAACCTCGAATAACGCCCCTCTGTCTCTAATGCTTCAGAGAAAAATACCCCAGCCTATTCAGTTTCTCACTGTCGACCCATTCCAACCACCACCCCCACCCCCACTTCAGTTGAAGCAAAATGCTCAAAGACCCAGTATAGTTTTACCTCCTTCACATTTGCCCATGTGCACAAAGACATGAATCAGATGTAACAGTATTGCAATTTGAGTAAAGGAAAGACATAAAGAAGAAGCTGGCCAAAATTAATTGGGAGGATTATCAAACAGGAAAGATGGTGTGCAGCAATGGCAGGAGTTTTGGGAGGGTAATTCAGGAGGCATAACAGAAATTCATCCCAAGGAAGAAGAAACCTCATAAGGGGAGGGCGAGGCAACCATGGCTAACCGGGGATATGAGGAGTAGCATAAAAATGTACAGTGTGGTGAATGTTAGTATAGAAGCCAGAGGATTGGAAAGCTTTCAAAAACCAGCAGAGGATAACTAAAAAAGCAGTAAGAGGGGGAGAAGATAAAATATGAAGGTCAGCAAGTGAGTAATATAAAAGAAGATTGCACAAGTTTCTGTTTAGATGTGTTAAAGGTAAGAGAGAAGCAAGCGTGGACATGGAAAATGAGGCCAGAGACGTAGTAATGGGGAAGAAAGAAATGGCAAATGAACTAAATTGGTACTTTACAACAGTCATCACTCTGGAAGATACCAACTGCAAACCAGAACTTCGAGAGTCTTGGGATAGAGGCGTGTGTAGTGGCCATCACTGAGGAGAGGATGCTGGGAATCTGCAAGATTTGATGGTAGATAAATCACCTGGACTGGATGGACTGCACCCCAGAGTTCTGAAGGAGATAGTTGAGAATGTGGAGGCATTGCTAGTGATCTTTCAGGACTAGAAATGGCTAATGTAAGCACCCCCCCCCCACCCCCACTTTCATTTAAGAAGGGATGGAGGCAGAATATAGGCTGGTTAACGTGATCTCTATTGGTAAAACTTTAGAGACCATTAGTAAAGATAAGATTGCAGAGTACTTGGAGTCCATAAACCTTCATCAAGGGAAGGTCATGCCTGTCAAATCTGTTTGAATTCTTTGAGAAGACAACAAGCATATGAAACACAATCTATTTGAACTTCTAGGAGACCATTCATAAGATGCTACACAGAAAGCTGCTGAATAAGAGCCCAGTTCATTTGTAGTAAAGTGGAGGATTGCTGACTAGCATATGGCAGGGAGTGAGAATAAACTAGTCTTTTCCAGGATGGCAGCCAGTAACTAGTTGAGTTCTGCAGGGGTCAGTGTTTGGACCACAACAATTCATGTTATACATTAGCGATCTGGATGAAGGAACTGAACGCACTATTGCTACGTTTGCCAATAATACAAAGATAGGTGAAGGGATAGGTAGTGTTGAGAAAGTGGGGAGGCTGCAGAAGGACTTGGGCTAGGAGGGTAAGAAAAGATGCAACAGGTGGAATACAATGTGGCAAAGTTGATATTTACTTTGGCAGGAAGTATAGAGGTGTTAACTATTTTCTAAATGAGCAAAGGCTTTGGAAATCTGAAGCACAAAGGGACTTAGGAGTTCTCGTTCAGGATTCTTTAAAGGTTAAAATGCAGATTCAGTTTGCAGTTAGGAAGACAAATACAATGTTAGCATTCGTTTTGAGAGGGCTACAATTCAAGTACAGAGGTGTGCTGCTGAGGCTGTAGAAGGTTTTGGAATATTTGTGAGCAGTTTTATGCCCTGTATCTAAGGAAAGATGTGCTGGCCTTGGGCGTCAGGGAGAATCTGCAAGAATATTTCTGGCGATATGAGGAGCGGTTGAGATTCTTTGTCTGTACTCAAGAGTTTAGAAGGATGAGGGGGGTTTCTGTTGACATTTGCAGAATACTGAGAGGCCTGTATAGAATGGAGGTGGAGAAGATGTTTCCAGTAGTATGAGAAACTAGGACCTGAGGGCACAGCCTTAGAATGAAGGGGCGACCAGAGGGTGGGAAATATGTGGAACTCATTGCCACAGAGCACCCTTGAAGCCAAGTCTTTGAGTCTATTTAAGACAGAAATAGTTTCTATATGAGTAATGGGATCAAGGGATATGGGGAGAAGGCAGGAGAATGGGGCTGAGAAATGTAATAGCCATGATCTAACATCAGAGTGGACTCAATGGGCTGAATGGCAATCAGGATCACAAACATAAAAAGAACTGCTCAGTGCAAAGATGGAGAAACTTTGAAGATCACTTTGAAAGTTTAAATGAAACTTTGGTAGACCTATTCTTATAAATAGCTTTGTGAAGGGACATGAATTAGGATATTGAGACTCTATGAGCCTTTCCACAACCATTTAAAGTAATCATAACTGATCAAAGAATCTAATGTGACCATGAAGCTATTTTTGATTGGTTATTGAACGTGCTTCAGGAAGAAAATCTGCCACCCTTACCTAGTCTTGTCTACATATGACTCCACACCAACATAATGGGGTTTTAGCTGCCCTCTGAAATGGCTTGATCCATTCCAGCACAATTAGGGATGAACAACATACCCATATATCATGAAAGACTAAATGGACAAAGAGTTACTTAAACATTAGAACTAACCTTATTGGTATCATTATTTTATAACTAAATAATTTCAATATTTTGTCTTATTTTCTTTTTCCTTCTTTATTTGTTTCTGTTTTCTTGACTTGATCAAATTCATTCTCTTTTGCTATTTTGACAATCAAATTATTTTTATCTTTCTGCTGCATCCCATCATGCATTGGTTGGTTTGGTGGTTGGAAGAGGCTTTCCCAAAAGTCAGATTTAATTTGTCAGAAGCTAATTTCAAAGTTGTTTTCTAGCCAGTTAAAGTTTAGTCCTGAAGATGTCCATGTTTAATGTTGTGAGATGATGAAAATCGGATGAGAAGTAGGGCACTCTTGAACCCAGGAATAAATTGATTTGAAATACCTGAAAATTGATCTTGTCTTAAAAAGTAGACTTGAAACCATGGAGAGAGAGAGTTAAATTATAACTGGTGAAATGCAGATAAATTTAATCATAGTTGTGTTTATATTAGTGTTCCATTCAACTGATGTATGTAATATCTTATGCAGATTGTGAATGATATCAAAGTTAATTTATGAATGATTTTTAAAATGGTTTTAGAATTGTTTTAAATTCTATTCTAGTTGGGCTTTGCATGTAATTTGCATATAATTATTCATAATATTCTTGCTTTGATTTGACATGCCAATAATGTACAGCAAAGTGGAAGCCTTGTTTTTCTCTCCACTCACTCGATGGTGAAGTAGCTTACAAAACAAAATGCCATTAGGACTAAATTATTGGACATTTTATGAACTTGGAAACATAAAGATAACTTGAGCAATTTGTTTGCATGTAAACATATTTCATATTAATATCCTTTTTAATAAGAATGTTTAGCCTTATTACAGTATATAAACTGGAAATATTTTCTTGATAAATAGAGTTTATGAAAATATGGTTTAAAACAGTGCAGAGAGGTAAATTGGATACATATGGGATGATTAATACACATATCTTTGGCAAAATGATCTAATAAAGTCCTAATGACTGCACTGATTGTTCCATGTATTTCTCTGTGGATGAGGTGTGTTTTCTCTTCCATAGCAGAAGCTGATTTACTCTGACATTGGAAGTCTTGAGCTGGAAAAAGATTGCTTCCTGTGTCACCAGAGAGAAGTCTTGTTGTGGATTAGGGTATTTAGAAGGAGCTGGGTTAGAAATCCATGATTTTATGTGAAGATAAGCTAGGAATATTTTCAATTTATTTCTATTTCAAATATTGTAACTCAAGTGGAATGTTTAGAATAAATATTTAGCATTTTATTATGTATGAATAGCATGAGTAAGTTATTACTGTCTAAAACTAAAAATATATTCATTATTAATATTTTATTGATACTATAAAACTAGCTAGCTAGAAAGTAACCTGTTGTGAATCACAGATGACCTTGCCTTCAGTTTATCATGCTTTGTTTTTGTTCTGATTGTGACACTGATGAGGGATGTCTTAATCCATCAGACAAGGGACAGACTCTTTACTTGAGCAGGGTAAGCAAAGGCATATGACTAGAGTAGAATGCAAGAGGGAGTTGCTTGCTGGCTATAATTTTCTTGTCATTTCGAGTATTGTGATCATTTCATTGATGTGACAGTGCTGGGCTTTACATATAATCCCTTAGCCTGTGCTCACTTTCAGTCTTATTCACTCCCTGTCATTCATATTGATTAGATGAGATCTAGCTGGCAAATATATTCAAGAACAACAGACTATTCAGTTATTGTATCAAGTCAAGATCAATCAATTATATTACCTTCTTCCCAAATTTGGGTTGTAAGGAATTCTTAAAATAACTGGACTGTAAGATGAGCAAACTTTCATAACTATACATTCACCCACTGATACTCCATGCAAATTATGTGTTTAATTGATGTCACCTTGCATTACAAGTTATAAAGTGGTGTGCCGATGACACAATCAGCAGGAAATTCCTTCTGTTTGGTTTTTCATTAAGTCTTTGTTTGGATAGAAGCCAGAGCCAGATGTGACATCAAGGTTTTATCATTTTCTTAAGCTAAAGTAAAATGAGTTTTCTTTGTTTTCTTCAAATAGGTTGTTATTGATGCCTTTAGACTGATCAATGCTAATATGATGGTATTAGGACATGAGCCAAGGCAAACAACATCAAATCTTGGACATCTCAACAAACCATCTATCCAGGTAAATGTGTCCATCAGTAAATTAACATTTCAGTTTATACGACTAAAACAAACAGTTTTTGAGAAAGCAATACTTAAATTTTATTTTCCGATATATTACTGCTGAAGACATTTGGACTTCATATAATTTAAAAAGATCTAGTTATTATCATTGAGACCATGATCTTTACTATGCCCCTTCTAACTTTTGTGTTGTGCATATATCCATTTGTATGCATGGTACCTTTTATTTTTTGCATGCCCATGCAAGTACATGATCATAAAGGGGGCAGCTTGTGAACTGGCTGTACAATGCAATGGGTTGTTGTGTGCACACAACGTACAGTACATAGAACCTCACATTTTTAGCCTTGCATATATTGTACTAATTAGTTGGGCTTGGGCATGGCCATTTTGGATCAAGGATTCCTACAACACTTTTTTTATCTGACTTTTTAATTTGCATGCCCTAATTAAACACTGCAGTTGGGAAAAAGAATGCATTAATGATATGATAGTACCAAGCATGAAAATCTGTAGAGGATCTTAGCTTGTTGTTGTAAATTGTACTTTTATTGAAGTCTTTATAACTGTCAAAGATAATGAGCAGAAATGTGCCAGGGGTTTTGACTGGGCATAGACAAGTCCATGCATGCATTTTTCTGGAGAATAGGTCCCTGCTCTTTTTGTGACTGTGCTGTAATGACCTCTCTTGTTAATTTCATGATATTTTCCAAATGATTACTATAGAAATGATATTCTGTGGATACAGAGCTAAGTCAGTATGTCCTAGGAAATACATTTAATTGTACCTGTTATCAAATGAGGAATAGCTATTTAAGATCAACTGATTGTCCCATCATGTTCCAAAAAAACTCAAGAATATTTTAAGTGTTCCCAATTCAAAGATTTCTCCATTCCGTCGGAAACACAAGAATTTTAGTTAACAGGATTTGATATGGACTTGTTTTGATAACCCAGGCAGTATGATTATATTCAGTAAACACAATTAGATTTTGTAGAACATTTTATTCAAATAGAAAGTTGTAATTTTACTCAGTTCATGCTTGTTATATGTTTTTTGTTAATAAGTTGTAAAACGCAGCAGGAACTAGGCTAGGAAAAAATAACCTCTGGGACACCCGGACCAACCAACCCAACCACCCTGTAGCTCAACATTTCAATTCCCCCTCCCACTCCACCAAGGATATGCAGGTCTTTGGACTCCTCCATCGTCAGACCACAACAAAACGACGGTTGGAGGAAGAACGCCTCATCTTCCGGCTAGGAACCCTCCAACCACAAGGGATGAACTCGGATTTCACCAGTTTCCTCATTTCCCCTCCCCCCACCCTGTCTCAGTCAAATCCATCAAATTCAGCACCGCCTTCCTAACCTGAGATCTTCTTCCCGACCTCTCCGCCCCCACCCCAGTCTGACCTATCACCCTCACCTTGACCTCTTTCCACCTATCACATTTCCGACGCCCCTCCCCCAAGTCCCTCCTCCCTACCTTTTATCTTAGCCTGCTGGACAAACTTTCCCCATTCCTGAAGAAGGGCTTATGCCCGAAACGTTGATTCTCCTGTTCCCTGGATGCTGCCTGACCTGCTGCGCTTTTCCAGCAACACATTTCCAGCTAGGAAAAAATAATGAAAAATTCCAATCAACATTTATAAGCAAGAACATAACGATAGTTGATTTTGGCTAGTAAGCATAAAAACTAATTGGGCAATGTCAATTTTCCTCTTATTATGGAACAACAGTGCTATTATTAGGGTAAATCTTTAATCAGTATCTCTGAATCAAATTTATGAAATTATGACTAATTTCCCCTTCCTTCTGAGTTCCAAATGTCCACACTGATTGATTGCCAAAGAACTAACCCAACACTTATCAAATTCATAAAAGACACCATAAGTGACTATTGATAAACTAAGCTATTTCTACATGACCTGTTTACTGCCATTTACACATTTGAATCATATCCTCCATGTTATCTAACTGCTTGGGATTCCCATTGCAGCCCGAGAACCACCTTCAGTACATTCTCTTTTGGATCCATGATTTCTCAAATCGTCCAGAGACCTCTTATTGGATGTCTCTTAATTCTTATCTGTGTACTGCCCTTTGGCAACATTATACAAAAACGTATATTGATGATGTTCAGTTCTGTCTCACCATTGTCTCTCTCAGCCCCTCCAATGCCTCCCTTTTGTCTGTCAGTTTGAATGACACCCAGCATTGGTTGAGCAGAAATTTTAACTCGAGTGAAGCAGTTGGAAAATCAAAGTTACTGTCTTGCCCCCTATCATAAACTCTGCTTCTTAACCACCAACTACATTCTTCTTGTAGGGCCTGATTTGAAACAAAACAAATTGTTTGTAATGGTATTGTTTTCTTTGACCCTGAGATGAGTCACCAAAAATGTACTTTAAGTACATCGTCAGAGCATTGAGTTGAAGTCCCATAAACTTGCTGACCTCCATCTTTGCATGAGCGAATTTGTTTTGGAATGCTTGTTACTTTCAGACTTGGATGTTCTAATGCTCTCCTGACTTGGCCATCTGTCGTGCGCTCTGTAAACTTGAGTTTGTCTAAAATTCAGTTGCCCATAATCCTAATTTGCATCAAGTCCTATTCACCCATCACCTCTTTGTCCATTGATTAGCATTGGCTCTTGGTCTGACAATAACTTGAGGAATTGGCAGTTGACATAGTAGATGCTTTGGCAGTTATCTTTCAAGATTCTGTAGAATCTGGGTCATTTTTTACAGATTGAAGGGTAGCTAAGATCACCAATCTATTTAAGAAGGGAGGGCAGAGAGAAAACTGACTATTAGAGACCAGTCATTGGTAGTGGGGAAAATGCAAGAGTCCATTATGAAAGAATTAATAGCTAAGCATCAGGAAGACAGTGACAGGATTGGACAGTGTCAGCATGAACTTGCAAAAGGGAAATCATGTTTGACAAGTCTATTAGATTTCTTCAAGAAGGTAACCAGAGGAGTTGGTGAGAGGAGCCAAGAGATGTGGTTTATCTGGACTTTGAAGAGGCTTTTGACAAAGTCCTACATTAGAGATCTGTGTATAAAATTTAAAATTCATGGAATTGGAGATTATTTATTAAGATGGATAGAAGCTGGTTGGCAGACAGGGGAAAAAAAAGAATTGGCATAACCAGGTATTTGGATGGCAGGCTGTGACGAATGAGGTATCACATGAGTGGATATCACAGCTATTCACAATATAAATTAATTTGGATGAGGAAACTGTATGTAATATCTTCAATTTTGCAGATTGGCAAAGCTGGGTAGGAAGATGAATACAGAGATGCTTTACGTTTCGGGCAAGTGCAGTGACTGAGCAAATGCATGGCAGATGCGTTATACTATGGATAAATGCAAGATTATTCTGGTATCAAAAATAGGAAGGCAGACTTAGCAGAAATTGTTATAAATTGAGAGAGGGGAACATGCAACAAGACCTGGGTGTCCTCATATACTGTTTGAAAATCAGCATGCAGGTTCAGCAGACGGTCAAGAAGGCAAATATTTTGTTGGCCTTCATAGCAAGATGATTTGAGTACAAGAGCAATGATGGTTGCTGTAATTATGCATGGTCTTGGTGAGACCATACCTAGAATATTGTGTGCAGTTTTTGTCTCCTTAACTGAGGAAGGATGTTCTTGCTATTGAGGGAATGCAGCAAAGATTTCCCAAACTGATTCCTGGATTGGTGGGACTGACTTATGAAGAGAGGTTGATTCAGTTAGGATTATATTTGCTGGATCCTATAATCTTTAGACGAATGAGAGTGAAACCTATAAAATTTGAACAGGTCGAGATGGACTAGATGTAGGGATGATATTCCTGAAGGTGGAAAAGCCCAGAACCAAGGGTCACAGTCTAAGGATATAGGGTACATCAAATAGGACTGAACTGAGGAGAAATTTCTTCACCTGGAGAGTGGTGAGCCTGTGGAATTCACTACCACATAAAACATTCAAGGCCAGAACTTTGTATGTTTTCAGAGAGGAGTTGAATATAGTACGTGGGGCTAAAGGAATCAAAGGATATGAGGAATAAAGCAGGAACAGGCTATTGAGTTGGATAATCAGTCATAATCAGAATGAATGGCAGAGCAGGCTCATGGGGCCAAATAGCCTATTTCTGCTCTTACTTTTTACTTTAATTTTTTATGAAAGATTGCTTTTTCTCAGACCTTTCCTGGGTATTGCCTCTCGTACCTTTGTAACCTCCTGTGGCCTTCCGACCCTCTAAAATTTGACTTATTTGCTCCACTTTTTGTGGCATCAGGTGTCCAGCTCCTAAGCTCAAGAATTCCCTTTAGAAATCTGTTTGTTTCTGTATCTCACTCCTTTCAAAATGCTCCTTCAAATATACCTATTTGACTAAGTTATTGGCCAGTTGTCCCAATATCTCATTTGGGTAATTTGGTGTCTTATTTTAGTCAGTAATGCTTTTGTGAAGCACCTTGGGGCATTTTACGACATTAAAGACACTAAGCAAATGTAAATGGTCAGTAATAACCTTTTGGTTACGCTATGGTTGATGAGAATGACTAACTCTTCTCATTTGCTTCCTTTGCTTCTATTTCAATTTTCACTTTACCTCACAGCTTTTTACATGTTCTCATTGGAATTATCAACTTGACATCTTTCATGTACACTTTTTTTTCTGCTTCATTTTACTCTCTATCACCATGGAAGAAGCTCGAGTTTTCTTTATCCTACCTTTCCTCCTCATGGGAATGCACCTTGACTTAGTTAAGCTATCTCCTTTGAAGGCTGCCATAATGTTCAGTAGCAGTTTTGTATGCCACTATTTGTTTCCAGTTTACCTGGGCCAGATCTGTTCTTATCCTATTAAAATTGGCCCCAGTTTATTATCTTTACTCTGAACTATTTTTTACATAGCCAATATAAATCTTTTGATACTATAATCATTGATACGCTGACCACTTGATCCACCTACCCTAAATCAGGTCCAGCAATGCTTGCTTCCTTTTCGGACTGGAAACATACTGATGTAGAATATTCTCTGAACACGTTGCAGAAAACTTTTCCCATTTGTACCCTTTACAGCACTATCCAGTCTATATTTGGATAACCCAAATCCTCTAAAACCCTCCATGTCTTGCACTGTTTAGTAATTTCCTTGCATATATGTTTCTTTTCATCTTTAGCAGTTGTTGGAGGCTTGTAGAATACCCCCAGTAATGTGAGGTACTTTGTTTTTTAGTTCTAACAAAATAGATTCAATCCTTAAGTTCCTCTGAATGTTGTTCCTCTCCAGCACTATAAAATTATCCTTAAACAATACTGTCACAGCATTCCTTGTGAACATGTGTGGCCCAGCCATGTATGCACACATGTTCCCCATGTGGTGTTTGATATTGGCATGCAGATTGTGGCATTGACTTCCAGTTCCAGAAGTTTTGTCAAGCACAAACCTTAAAGGCAACTGCAACTAATAAAAAACTTGGAGGGAATGCTGGTTACCTCCTCCTTTGCCTATCATGCACACCTTACGTTCTGGAACCTTTGGTATGGAGTCCTCCTCATTTTTTAGACTAAAGTAGAAGGAATTATTGTATTTCTTGACTTGTGGAGTAACCTTTTTAAAGAAATATTCTAAAATTAATGAGCTTTAAAATATGTCCTCAAGTCTTTAATTACAGTTGGTTGCTGGCATTGTCAATATCCGTATCAGGGAATGGCAGTGAATGCTGGCTTAGTTAGCATTGCTGAAAATGTGTTGCTGGAAAAGCGCAGCAGGTCAGGCAGCATCCAAGGAGCAGGAGAATCGACATTTTGGGCATAAGCCCTTCAGGAATGAGGGAGGGAGGAAGAGAGCTTCAAGGAAGGCACCCTTGCAAGAGGATTCGCAGTAGGTTAAAATCTTCTAGGAGAAAGTGAGGACTGCAGATGCTGGAGATCAGAGCTGAAAATGTGTTGCTGGAAAAGCGCAGCAGGTCAGGCAGCATCCAAGAAGCAGGAGAATCGACGTTTCGGGCATGAGGGCTCATGCCCGAAGCGTCGATTCTCCTGCTCCTTGGATGCTGCCTGACTGCTGCGCTTTTCCAGCAACACATTTTCAGCTCTGATCTCCAGCATCTGCAGTCCTCTTAGTTAGCATTGCCCACATCTCATGAACAAATTTAAAATAAAATCTTGACCTCGTTTCTGTTTCTGTTGTAGCAGTTTAGGATAGAAGATGGATGCGCTATTTGTAAATGAACGGATGTATGTCAGTTATAGATTCCATTTAAAAAGCAAAACGTAATACAATATTTCAGCATTTTGTATCAATTTAAACTCACTGAAAGCCACTTGAAAATGTTGCTGCTCTTTTCCTTTAAACCTGCCAGTAGCTATTTTTGCCTATTAGATTTTTGTAAGCTGCACACCGCAGAGAGTTCTTATGCTCTCAAAATATTTTTTTAAATCTTACATGAGCAGACTGAATAATTTTCTGTATTTCTCAGACTAATTGCCAAGAAGATTCTGGGTTCTTTGTGTAGCAAAGGAAAATTAGTGAGCAAGTTTCCAAAGATACTAATAAATATCTAACTGATTCAGGGAGATACAAACATGAGTATGGTGAAGTGATTTGGAACATATCTGAAAATACATTCAACTTATTGATGTATTTCTGAGGCTAACCTTTTAAGTCAAGATTCTTTTCAGTCTTTCTGTTACATATGTTAAGTGAAATAAATTGAATATTTCTCTTAAATTAGCTTCTGAATGAATTTCACTAAGGATTATTTTCAAATCTGATCATGATTGACTGATGTTATATATTTCACATGAGAAACTTCCTTGTTTATCTTTATTTGTATATTAAATTGTCACTAGTTGCACCTTTTGAACTCTTGTTTTCAGTGAATAAATCACAACAAGTTAACTTTGTAAATTGTTATTTCCCTTTCTATTGTTCACTTTGGATTTTTATATGTTTTTAGGCTTTGATTCATGGATTAAACAGGCACTACTACTCTATCACTATAAATTATCGGAAAAATGAACTTGAACAAAAGGTAAGATGGATTTTTAATCTTGGTTTTATGCCTTTAAAACGTTATTTTGCGTGTCATGGTTCATTTATTCTTCAAATCTTAGATTGTTAAAAATAATTAACAATGGCTAACCCTTAATTACACTTCACATTTTCTTAAACTATCTGAGTTTGCCATTATAGAGCAGTTGTTATATAATATAACTTTCACAGTTGTCATAACAAGGTTGGTGCACCAAATGCATTGTCATTGTTTTAACCAGCTTTGAGTTGATTAGCATCACTTCTAGTTGATTAGAGTCCAGTTGTGCAGTGAATGAAAAATCTCAGCAGGACCACAACTTTTATGCAGTATGTTAAAACATTTTAATCTGAGTCATAGAAACATAGAATATAAGAGCAGCTGCAGGCCACTCAGCCTTTTAAGGCTGTTCAGCTGTTTAGTCTGATTATGGCTGATTATCAAATTCGATACCCTGTTCCTGCCCATTTCTCCCCATAATCTTTGATTCCTGAGACAGTTTATTTATTCAACATTGATTTGTTGAACTTGGCTCAATCTATGGTCACAGGATTGCTGCAGCCACTTTAGGTCAGTGTTTGTCTAAAATCGCTTAGGAGAAAGTGAGGACTGCAGATGCTGGAGCTCAGAAGAGCTTATGCCCGAACTGTCGATTCTGCTGCTCCTCTAAAGTCACTTAGTCCATGTAAGTCTAGGTTGCTAAAATCAAATGATGGAAGTTGAATATTGATAATGCATATTTTGCTGTTATAACGATAAAGAGAGACTCTAAATGAGCTATTCAGAAATGAAAAGAGTCAGATCTATTAATAAATCTCTGTCATCTCCTAGAACAGATGTGAAAGGATTGGTGGGTCCAGGCACAACTGAAATAATTTAATTCTGGATTAGTGGTGCTGGAAGAGCACAGCAGTTCAGGCAGCATCCAAGGAGCAGCGAAATCGACGTTTCGGGCAAAAGCCCTTCATCAGATCATTGATTCATTATCTGCTTTATCCCTGGACTGTTGGGCTTGATTTGTATCTTAGTTTCTCATAAAAGTTGGAATTATTCAGCTTTGGTTCCATAAGACCATAAGATATAGGAGCAGAATTAGACCATTCAACTCATCGAGTCTGCTCTGACATTTGATCATGGCTGATGTGTTTCTCCACCCCATTCTCCTGCCTTCTCTCTGTTACACTTGATCCCCTTACCAATCAAGAACTTATCTATCTCTGTCTTAAATGCAATCAATGACTTGTTTCACCATCAGTACAGACTCTGTCTTCAACCACTCGTAAGATGATAAGCCCTTCATTGCTAAGATCATTCTGGTAAACGTCCTCTGGACCTATTCAAAGGCAAGCACATACTTCCTTAGATTTGGGGTCCAAAACATGCTTGCTCTCACATTGTAATCTAGTTAAGTAACACTCAAGTATAAAATATATTTAGGATAGCTTCCTCCAAAGTTCTGAATTGTACAAAGCATATCCTAGCTATTGGATTTTTGTTTTGTTTTAAAGCTCGAGGGCAATTGAGGATAAGGCTGAGTCTTGGTCAAAAAAAAGTGTCATTTTTGTCATGTTTCTGTCCACAGGCCCAATGAGGTCACTTGCCACATCTGAACAAACAAACCTCACGAACTACTTACCTTGTTGTAAGATGCCCCTCTAACCTATTCTAGCCCCATTCTAGCACTTGACATACCTAGAAGAACTCATTGCTGTTGGGATATCCGAAGGGATTCACATATCTGGTGCCGATGCTCTCTTTAACAGGCCCATATGCATTTGGACAACCACGGACAGTCTGATACTGCCTTGCACAGTTCCTGATTTGGCACCAGACATGTTAGAGAAGGGAAAAATTGGTGCTGTACTTTGTGGGAAGTGAGCTGGAAGTCCTCGTAGTTGAGGTGCAGTCAAGACTTCCCCAAGACCAGCAGTGGAGGCTACAAAACCAGACTAAACCACCCTGGTCTGAGGTAGCCACCTGGGTCAATGTAGTCTCAGCCATCTGGAGGGGTGCACAGCTGTGTGGGATGAAGACCAATGATGAATTCCACTGTGCTAGCAGAAGTGCCCCATGTTGAATGTCATTGGTCTGTGGGTGTAGGGTATGTGTGACCAGTGTGTGAATACTATCAGCATTGTGGAAGTCAGACTGAAGCGACTTGAACAGGAAGTTTCATTAGAGCATTGAGCTCAGGGATGAAGTTTGATTTAAGAACCTTGTAGGGAAGAGAGAAGTTAAAATTGGTAGTTGTGTGATGAGAATAGATTCAAGGGGGAAAACCATGGTATCTTACCAAAATGTTTATGTATTAACGTGAACAAACATGTGCCCAGAAAAAGTTGTTTTGTGCTGTGCAGTCATAATAGCACAATTATTGCTAGATGAATGCAACAGTTTACAACCTTAATCTTCAGTTACAATGTATACTGTGACGGATTTATCATGTTGAAAGGACAACTGACATCTGTGATTAAAGGCAGTTGTTTCATTATTTTCCACTTATGCAGACAAATCATCTGAATACATACATAAAGAGGAAAAATTGTAAGGTCAGTGAGGAAAGCAAGGGATTATGGCTAATTGAAAGATCATTCAGACTCTCTTAAAAACTCTGGGCTGAATAGCTGTCCTTCTGTGTTATCATTCTGATTCTATAAAATAATGGAACAATGCGTAAAAGACATTTTTGACATTAGTTTCTGGAAGATAATGTATCTACTCAAAGATGTGAGCTTGTAAGGTAAATGTAAAGTTGCTATAGTCCTAGTGGGCCGTTGGGCTGCCCTCTCTCCCTCCTGCCCTCTCTTTCCCTCTTGCCGTCTCATATTAGAAAGGTGATTGACGGTTTATCCTGAAGTCATGATGCCTCAGGCAAGGGGAGAAGTTGAAAGGGAGCTGTGTGAAACTACTTGTACATTCTTATTACCTTTCAAGCTCCAGTAAATTCCAAGTTCACAATAAAACCATTTTAAACATTGTCCATACGAAAAAGCAAAGATTGTGAAAACAGTTTTACTTAAAATCTCAAGTGTCATTTCAGATGATGTTTGAGGCAGCATTGTGATCCCAGCTGATGATACAACTGGACAAATCAGAGCTTAGAATTAAATTTGGCTTGATAGATTTTTTTTTGATTAATTAGTTAGTGTGATGGTTAGAGATGAGACATAATCATACAAAGTTGAAGATTTTTCTTCAATAACACAGTTTATTACACAAAAGAAATAATTAAAAAAACTACCTAAAAATGTAAAACAGCCAGCAAGTTCTAAAACAAAAAAAACAAATTTTCAGTTCATTTGCCGATGTCCATTTTAGAGACTTGGGACCAGTGGAACTACACCCGTATATCAACTGTTTAAGGTTTTGACTGACTGCAGACAGTTTCCTTACCATAAAGGTTGAAGACATTTTGATGGGTCCTTTTCAATTCTGTGGACGTGAAATTTTCTAAAACCTGAATGTTTCATCTAAAAGAGAAACTGAAGTTGCTTCTAAACTTAATACTGAAGTCTTCTGGACTGAATTTTTTAAAAAAACTTGCTTGTCCTAGATTCTTCGGAGCTGAAAACAAACCTAATGTTCTTGTGTATTTATTCTACCTGTTGTAACCCCAACAGTATAAACATATTTCCATTGATACCATAGATATTTACAGTCCTCAATTTAGTCTGGAAAGACTTCCTGGTCTTTTCTCCTCTTAAAAACAAAAATCCCTTACAGATGTAACTGTACAGTTCTGTCTTGAAAGCCAGGTTCCATAAGTGGCTTTATTATGTCTCTTTCATTTCAATGTATAGGAAATATATTAATACTAGTTAGGGTGGTATTTCACCTATTTCAGTCATAGAATAGCAAATGCACATTGTCCATACGTTCAGCGCACTTCATTCCTACATGCCTTCAGATACACATTTTGAGGCCTTTTTGTTCGTGCTTACTTGGAGAAGGGATGAAATGATTTGAGCCACCAGCTGACTCTTTATGTCATCCTAATTTAGGAATTGTTTAATTACTTTCGATGCTTTATACAATTACAACATTGAACTCTATTCAGTTATAAAGGCATTTAACAGGCCTCTGGATGGCTATCTGAATAGGAAGGGTTTTGAGGGATATTGGCCAAATGCGTCTAGATTAATTTAGGATATCTGGTCAACATGGACGAGTTGGTCAGAGGGGTCAGTTTCCAAGCTGTACAGCTCTATGACTATTGTAAACTACTCATTAATACATTATTGTGCTAGGATAAAAACATATTTTCAGAGTTCAGAAATACTACTATTTCCAAAATGCATGAAAACTTCTCAAATGGTTCATGTCTATGCTTTCTGACACATTGTTACCTTTATTATGGGCTAATATGGTAAGTACACCATTTTGAAATTCTTAACAAATGATTCTGTGAAATCCTTTTAAAGCCATGGCAGATGGTGCAATTTGAATTCAGTAAGAATCTGCAATTAAAAGTCTAATGATAACCATTAAATCATTGTTGGATAAACCCGTCTGGTTCTGTAGCATCCTTCAGGGAAGGAACTGCCATCCTTACTTGGACTGGCCTACACATTACTCCAGAGCCACAGCACTGTGGCTGACTCTTAACTGCCCCAGGTAATTGGGAATGGCAGTAAATGCTGCTGCAGCCAGTGACACCTAAATCCCATGAAAGAAATGAAATGTTGCCTGTTATGTGAGAATACCAGTACCAGCAGGTCACTTCTATAGCAGTTGGTTTTTACATGCTGGGCCATGCTATGCTGGGGATTGCTCTTTAGTTGTCAATTATCTAAAGCCCAAATACTCCTGAAACCCTTTTAAAATCAACCAGTAGGCTTTTGTGTTACTTTTATTGCTAAATATACCGGAAATATGTTTTCAAAAACCTTGGGACTACTATAGAGAATACTGTATGCATCTTTCAACAAATGTGCATCTCATCCGTTAAAAACCTCTCTCTTGCATATATTTATTTTTGCTTTTCATTCTGAAAGGGTGAAGGTTTTATATGAATTTTAAAGAGAGGATTGTGGTATGTTCTGATATGAAATCTTGACTTAGATGGTCAACCATGGCTCAGTTGGTTGCACTCTTCCTTCTGAATCACATTTTCAGGTTTGAGACCAACTCTAGGCCTTGAACACAAAATCAGTGCAGTATTAATGGAGCATTGCACAGTTGGATATGCCATCTTTCAAATGCGACATTAAACACAGGCCCCATCTGCCTCCGTGGGTGGATACAAAAGATCCCATGGCAGTATTTCAAAAGAAAAAGCGGGGGAGTCCTGGTATCTTGGCCAATATTTATTCCTCAATCAACATTAAAAAAACAGATAATCTGGTTATTATCGAATTTCTGTTTGTAGGAGTTTGCTGAGTGCAAATCAGCTGTCCTGCTTTCTACAATGCAGCAGTGACTAGACTTCAAAAATTGAGTCCAGTTTTGTAGCACTTTGAGATGTGCAATGGTCATGAAAAGTGCTTTGTATTGCAAGTCTTTCTTTCTTCCATTGTAGGTTATCCAGATATTAATCCTTGGAATATGTCTTTTGAACATTAACATTGGCTTTAAATTATCCATCAATACGGGTTACGCTTGTTTGATTATTTTTAATTGCCAATGAATTTTAGAACATTATGAAACCAAGTCACAGTAATATTACAATTATGCTCAGATGAAAGGTAACCTGGAAGAATGAGTTATTAATTCTTGCATCTATATCTATAAGCAGATTTTGGTTGAATCTAGGCAATTTATGACTGGTTTGCTAAGGCACATTGATGTTATGTGTTTGGAACAAGAGACCAAGTTAAGGCAGAATTTCCTTCTGAAGTATAATTTTCATTGATTTAACATCAATTCAGCATGCCAACATCATCAAGTTAACACTCTAAAAGTGAGATACATTCTTGCAGACCTTAACTGTCAGATATTAATCACTGAGATCATTGGGGGCACAATCTCATATAAGTGGCTATGTTCCTTTTGATGTAGGTTATGGGCATTGTGATGTGTTGAAATACCATCTGATGGCATTTTAGTGGCCTGCTACAGGTTAGAATTTTAGTTGTTATCTGTGCAGGATTTTCAAACAATTTATTTATTTTTAAGATTTTAAGTTGTGCTGAAATCCTGTTATTTAGTCAGTAAGTGTTTATGTTGGGTTCTATTTGTCATTGCAGATGTTGTTGAACTTGCATAAGAAAAGCTGGATGGAGGGCCTGACACTTCAAGACTACAGTGAGCATTGTAAACTTAATGAAACTGTGGTAAAAGAAATGCTGGACTTGGCCAAGAATTACAACAAGGTAATGAAGAATAGTGATGCTAGAGTACTGTAACTCCTCCATATTAATAAAACAATGGCCAGCTAAAAATTGTTTTACTCCTTGTTTAAAAAACTTTATACTAAATGGCCTTAAATGTCTAGCTGAGATAATGATAAACTTTACATTCGAATATGTATTTTCCTTCTAGGCTGTAGAGGAGGAGGATAAAATGACTCCAGAACAACTAGCAATTAAAAATGTTGGGAAACAAGTAAGTATGGAATGTCTGAATAACCTAGAGCATGCTTTTCCCAAAATCAGCTATTCACAGATGATTTGATGACCAGGATAAGAGATAATTTGGAAATACCATGAATATGTTTAGAAATCTTCATTTAGATCTTCCTTGATGTCATGATTTCTGGAATAATATTTTAAGGATTGATTAATCTTAAAATTAGTTTGTCCTTCAAGCCAACTGCTCGAGTATCCCTGGTGAAATTAATTATAGATGTTTTCAGCAAAGAGAGAGCTCATTGGATCAACAAATTTGTTCCAACTGTTTGCAAGGGCAACCAAATTGTCTTGAATTATCCCTAATAGATCTTCTTCAATGATCATTTCTGCAAATGTAGAGGTCTCTATCTCGATCACTTAGTGGCAAAGCATGACATGCTCTATCAAATATCCATGTAAGAAAACTTCTCCTAATATCCATCATTATGCTGTTGATTGCCACTTTGCATTTAGTTTGGTATGTTCCTAACAGAACCATACATGTTGGTTATCTACCTGAAAATCCTTCCAATACACATCAGTGGCACGTGATAAGAGTGGGAGAGTATGCAACTTCTACCATCATTATCACCATTTATATTTAAAAATAATGACGTGCTAATTTCATCTTGGGATACTTTGGTTCTGTAAAAGTATCACCATATCTCCCATCTCTTCTGAAATCACCATTTCTCACCCTGATTAATCTGAACCGAATGTAGTTTTTGTGCTTCTCCTGTGATTATACACCAAAAACTCCAAGTGATAGTCTAGTCATTGCTTTGTACAAATTTCAATGATATTGCTCTTGTATTCTGTCTTATGAAGCCCGGAATATTACTGTTTTGTTTTAATCCTTCTTGTTCTTGTTTCGATGTTGTAACACTCAATGATTTATGTCATCATAGCTCAAAATTTAGTAGCTTTCCGTTTAATCCAGATTCCTATTCTTTGTTAGATTTCCTTGCTAATAAATGTTACCTGATGCTTCTTGGCATAATTTGCACAAGTTTGCTCATTCCACTAACCTTTTTTTTAATATGCTTTCATGGGATTTGAACATTGCTCGCAAAACTAGCATTTTCTGCCCATCCCTATTAGCCACTGCCTTGAGCTGCTGTAGTTCATGTGGTGTTGGTACATCCACCGAATTGTTGGGATGGGAGTTCAGGTTTTTAACTCGGTGATGGTGAAGGAACACATTACTGTTGCAACTCAAGATGGCTTGTGCTTGGAGGTGATGATCCAATGTGCTGTTACCTTGTCCTTCCAGATTGCAGCACATCCTGGATTTAGAAAGTGACAGGAGTTTGTTGTAGTGCATATTGTATATTGTACACGTTGCTTCCAATGTGCACCAGTGGTAAAAGAAGTGAATGTTTTAAGTTAATGGATGTAGTGCCAATCCAATGGACTGCCTATGTGTATTGCTTACCCTTTATCTGCAGAGTCGTCATTGTTAATACAGCCTGTCCATATAGAAAAAAGGTTGTCTACTATCAATTATTATCATAAACCACAAATCCTCATAGTTTTGATCCTTGATTTATGGTGTCTAAAAGTTAGCCTGCAAATGCTGATAGCCTAACAGCTAGCTCATTATCCAGTTTATCTTGTATCATGCCATTCCCTTGACACCAATGTATCCAACGAGGACTAAATATTATTTCCAATATTCTAACTTAAATATATAAGAAAGGGATGAGAACATAGATCAAAGTACAAAAGAGACAAGAATAACAAATATTTCCAGACTAGAAGAGCTTGTGGGATGTGATAAAGTACCTAGTGAACTAAAGCATGACTAATGAAGGATAAGTCAATAATACATTACCTGTACAGCAATGTCGAGCTCATCAGCGGCAAAACAGGAAAAATGTAGGCAATCGTTTCAACTGAAGAAACTGATGTAATCAGAAACATGGTCTAAACACATTAACTGTTTGGCATTTAATTATTGCAGGCTATAAAATGCTTAGAAATAATAGGAAAGGAAGAAAGAGTGATGAGAGAATTGTGTGTTCATCAGGAATAAAGTAATGAAAGTAGCAAGTAGCATTGAACTAACAAAGCAATAAAGCAGAATCCATATAGCTGGTGACGAATAATTAGTGATTGATCACAGTATTAAGGGTGCACGACTTGCCACCAAATAGTGAAAAGGAAGTGTTGGGAGATATTTTGACTAAATGAGGTGGTTAATACCATCAAATTATGTGAGCCTTCATTTATTCCCAATTAAACTGACAGTGAAAAAAAGTGAAAGGGGAGAAGAGAGTGACATCTTTACAATGTATAAAAGACTGTTTCCTGACCAAATACACATTAAACTAACGCAAATGGGCAAAGTAAGTGTAGGAAAACAGCTAAGAAGGACTGACTGTTATGTCTTAAGATTCAAGATAATAATTGAGTGTCAGAGATACAGAGAACAAGGTAACAAATGACAAAAAGGCCCATTGTGATGAAATAGGAATGGAGCTATAAAAAGGTAAACTGAAGAAAGGTATTGACAGGTGGGCTCATGGGTGGTGTTTACAGAAAAGAGTAATTTAATTATTTACAACAGAAACAGACCCTTCAGTCAAACTTATTCACACTGACCAGATGTCCTAAACTCATCTTGTCCCATTTGTCAGCATGTGGTCCATATCCCTTCCTTTTTATGTATCCATCCAGATCCCTTTTAAATGTTGTGATTGTACCCGCCTCCACCACTTCCTTTGGCCACTTGTTCCATACATGGAAAAAATTGCCCCTCAGGTCCCTTTTAAATCTTGCTCTCACCTTAAACTTATGCTCTCTATCATGGGGAAAAGATCTTGGCTATTCACCCTATCCATGCTCCTCATGATTTTATAAACCTCTAAGGTCACCCTTAGCCCTCCGATGCTCCAGAGAAAATAACCCCATCCTATTCAGTCTCTTCCTTTATCTCAGATCCTGCAATCCCAACAACAACCTTATAAAGCTTTTCTGAGCCCTTTCCAGTTTAACAACATTTTTCCTATAGCAGAAAGACCAGAATTGAACACAGCATTCTAAAAGTGGCCTCACCAATGTCTTGTACAGCCACAGCATGACATCCCAATTTCTGTACCCAATGCAATGACCAATGAAGGCAAGTGTACCACACTCCACCTTCACTACCCTGTCTAACTGTGACTTCACTTTCAAGGAGCTATGCACTTCCATCCTAGGTCTTTTTGTTCGGCAACACTCTGTAAGGCCCTACCAATAACTGTATTAGTCCTATCCTCATTTCAGGAGGGAAATATTCCAATGTAAAATAAAAATAAAATATCAATTATGTCTTGCAAAAATTTGAGGTGTGTATAAAATTTAAAGGAAGAGATCCACCAACAATAAATAAAAGATGATAAGAAATATGAATTTAGCAAAGGGATAAAGCAATTGTTTTGACGATATGAATATAAATATAAATGAAGTATTCTACAGACATACAAGTTTTTATAAAAAATGTTTAACATAGGGATGCATACGCTCAAGGATTAGCCAGGTAAACATGCAGATGATGCTGAAATTGGAAAGTTATTGAATCAGTTTTCACTATAGAGGCTAACAAAGAGACAACAAAATAAAAGTTAGGAAATATTACAATAATTAAAGTGAAAGGAAAGGCAATACAATTCCATGTGGAAACCTTAGGACACTTAATGTGTCTTGGGGATGTGTGAGGAGCAAGTTTCTCTACCTGCTTGAGCCTCTACTGAGATTTTCCAAGCTTGAGATAACTGGAGTCTCTGAAATTGCACATTCAAGGAAGAGGCTGTCTCACACTTAAGACTGAGTTCAGAATAGCAGATTGCTGACTATCCAGCAGAATAGGAAGATCAGGAAGTACTGGAGTTTTTTAGCGTGTGTCACTCTTAAAAACCATTACTCAGCAATGGAGGATGACAGTATTTTTAAGGCATTCAAGCCAGACTATGGTATCAATTCACTGGAAGGAACACCAAAGTGTAGAAGTGCATTCGAAAATTAGGAGATTTAATTTTCACCACTGTCATTGTGAATGACATGGTGCATGGTATGTTGTTTCTCTGGTGGCATGGTAAAGGACATCATAGGATGTAGAATATTCTTTACAGGGATGAAAATTACCCAGAATTGTACAATGAAACCCCCAACAGAAAAGGTCAGGATAAGGTCCCATAGTTTAACTTTCAGGAGCTAGGAAGAAAATTAAAGTGTACAATCACGGAAGTGGTTAACTCACAGCAGGGAGAATAGAAATGGGAAGAGCAGGAGGATCAATGCATAACTGGAGGCATTGTGTAAGGCAATGGGACTAATTATGAGGTGGGAGTCGTCTATTCAAAGGGGACAACTTGCACCTCCAAAGAACTAAAACTAGTGTTATTATAGTGACTGTGCTAGGGAAGAGTTTAAATTAGCAGAGAGATAAGCTCCAACATGTGCAAGTAGAAAAGAGGAATATGGTGCATAAAAGTGTGTGTTGGATAGTACTAGAGAAGGACATAATATAACATTAGATGGGTGCAGATTTATATGACTTAACAAGAGCCCTGAGACAGTATGTTCCTGTTAGGGTGAAGGGCAAGGCTGGTAGGTGTAGGGAATGCTGCACGACTAGAGACATTAAGGGTTTAGTTAAGAAAAAGAAGGAAGCATATGTCAAGTATAGACAGGATATAGAGTGAATCCTTAGAGTATAAAGGCAGCAAGAGTATACTTAAGAAAATCAGGAGGGTAAGAAGGGGACATGAGATAGCTTTAGCAAATAGGGTTAAGGCGAATCCAGTGGGATTCAACAAATACATTAAGGACAAAAGGGTTATTAGGGAGAGAATAGGGCCCCTCAAAGATCAGCAAGATGGCCTATGTGTGGAGCCGCAGGAGATGGGGGAGGCTACTAAATGAGTATTTTATCAGTGTTTACTGTGAAGATGGACGTGAAAGATATAGAATGTGGGAAAATAGATGGTGACATCTTGAAAATGTCCATATTATAGAGGAGGTAGTGCTAAATGTCTTGAAATGCATAAAGGTGGATAAATCCCCAGACCTGATCAGGTGCACCCTAGAACTCTATGGGAAGTTAGGAATGTGATTGCTGGGCCTCTTGCTGAGATATTTGTGTCATCGATAGTCACAGGTGAGATGCCAAAAGACTGGAGGTTGGCTAACATGGTGCCACTGTTGCAGAAGGGTGGTAAGAAAAAGCCAGGGAACTGTAGACCGGTGAGCATGATGATGTTGGTGGACATGTTGGTGGACAAGTTGTTGGAGGGAATCCTGAAGGACAGGATTTACATGTATTTGGAAAAGCAAGGACTGATCAGGGATAGTCAACATGTCTTTGTACATGGGCAATCATTTCTGTCTAACTTGATAGAGTTTTTTTTGAAGAAGTAACTAAGAGGATTGATGAAGGCAGAGCGGTGGACATGATCTATATAGACTTCAGTAAGGTGTTCAATAACGTTCCTCTTGGTAGACTGATTAACAAGGTTAGATCTCATGGAATACAGGGAGAATTAACCAGTTGGATACAGAACTGGCTTGAATGTGGTAGACCGATGGTGGTGGTGGAGCTATGCATTTCAGACTGGAGACCTGTGACCAATGGTTTGCCACAAGGATGGGTGCTGGGTCCACTGTGTATCGTCACTTCTATAAATAATTTGGATGTGAACAAAGGAGGTGTAGTTAGTAAGATGACACCAAATTGGAGGTATCATGGACAGCGAAGAAGGTTCCCTCAAATTACAACAAGTTCTTGATCAGATGGGCCAGTGGGCTGAGGAGTGGTAGATGGAGTTTAATTTACATAAATGTGAGATGCTGCATTTGGAAAGGCAAAACTGGGCAGGACTTATACACTTAATGGGTGTGTTGCTGAACAAAGAGACGTTGGAGTGCAGGTTCATAGTTCCTTGAAAGTGGAGTCACAGCTAGATATGATAGTGAAGAAGGCATTTGGTATGCTTTCCTTTATTGGTCAGAGTATTGAGGACAGGAGTTGGGAGATCATTTTGCAGCTGTACAGGACATTGGTGAGGTCACATTTGGAATATTGTGTGCAACTCTGGTCTCCCTCCTATCAGAAGGATGCCATGAAACTTGCAAGGGTTCAGGAAAGACTTACAAGAATGTTGCCAGGGTTGGAGTGATTGAGCTATAGGGAGAGGCTGAATAGACTAGAGCTGTTTTCCCTGGAGCGTCGGAGGGTGACTTTCTGGAGGTTGATAAAATCTTGAGGGGAGTGGATAGGGTAAATAGACAAGGTCTTTTCCCTGGGGTGGGGAAGTCCAGAACTAGAGGGCATAGGCTTAGGGTGAGAGGGGAAAATTTTAAAAGGGACCTGAGAGGCACCTTTTTCATGCAGAGGATGATGCGTGTATGGAATGGGTTGCCGGAGGAAGTCGTGGAGGCTGGTACAATTTCAATATTTGAAAAATGTCTGTTTGGGTATATGAATAGGAAGGGTTTAGAGGGACATGGGTCAAGTGCAGGCAAATGGGACTAGATTAGTTAGGATATCTGGTCAGCAAAGATGAGTTGGGCCGAAGGGTCTGTTTCCGTGCTGTACGTCACTATGACTATATAACTACAAGGAAAACAAAGCAGGTTTAGAATACATGTATGTAAATGTACAAAGATGGGGAATCGTGTTGGTAAGCTGTGAGCATAAGTCATTTTGAAATATGTTGGAGTAGCAAAAAAGGAAATGTGGCTTAAAAATGGTGAGAATTGTATGCTTCATCGTCAACAATACAAAATGTTTAGAAAGATAATGAAAGAGAAAAGGAAAGTGGCAGCACTGATCAGGAAATGCATTTTTTTGGGAAGGGGATGCCTTTAAGGGCGCATGGACAGAATCTATTTGGTTCGTTGAGCAAAAGGTTGTGCTGCTGGAAGTATCCCATGTGCCTCCAAACAAGAAAAGAAAGAGAGAAATATTTGTGGAGGGAAATCAGAAATCTGTGCAAGAACTATACTAGAGTGTTGTTAAAGTGAAGGAAGAAGAGGAATTTCTGGAATGTGTTCATGAGAGCTTCCTTAATCAGTATGTTCTTAATCCAAATATGCAAGAAGCATTACTGGATCTGCTGTTGGGAATCAGGTAGCCCAGCTGACCACGTGTGGTGGGAGAACCTTGAGTAAAAATGACCTAAATATAAGCTTCAGAGTAGTAATAGTGAAAAGAAGGAACAATTTAAAAGTAGAACTTCTAAGTTGTAAGCAGGCTAACGTGAATGGGATGAGAGGGAGCGTAGACATGGCAAATTGAAACCAAATATTGATAGGAAAAGCAGTAATGGAACAATGGGTGATCTGTAAGAGGGGATTTATCAGAGACAAGCGCAGTTTATTCCTACAAGAGGGAGCGGTAGGAGAACCAAAGCAATGACTCTACATACAAGAGGAAAGTAGAGAATATGATGAAACAAATAGGGTATATGATATGTGTCAAGTTTCTCAAGACTGGCAAAGAGAGATTATGAGAATAGTATGGCAAGGATCATTTCAGACCACACAGGTGCCAGACAATGGCTATCTTTGACAACAGAGAATCTAACACTCTTCCCCTTGACATTCAATGGCATGGCCATCCCTGAATGCCCCATTATTAACATCCTCAGGGTTACCATAGCTATAGTTAATTGAAATAGCTATATATAAATACTGTAGCGATAGGAAGTCAGAGACTAGGAATTCTGTAGGGTATAACCCATCTCCTGTCTCCCCAGTGCCAGTCCACCATCTGAAAGGCACAGTTAGGATTATGATGAATATTGTTTACTTGCCTGGAGGGGTGCAGCTCCAAAAAGCTCAACACCATCCACGACAAAGTGACCAACTTGATTTGCACCCATCCATCCATCCCCAACAACATGCAGTCTCTTCCCCAGCGTGCACAGTGGCATCAGTCCTTACTGTCTCCAAGATGCACTATAGCAACTCCTTCAGCAGCACAATCTAAACCTGCATCCTCTACAACCTGGAAGGAAAGGGGCAACAGATACATGGGAATATCACTATCTGCAAGTTCCCCACCAGACCACAAACAGAACAAAATTGCTTATTCTTCACTGACACTACATCAAAATTTTGGAATTCACCCTTTAGCAGCTTCATGGGTCCCAAAGGATTGGAGCAGTTCAAGAAGGCATCTCATAACCGTTTTTTGCAGCCAAGTACGGCTGGCCCAATCAAAGACATGCACCTCCCATTAATATATTTTAAAATTAAGTAACTAACCTAAAAGGTTACCCGAAAATCTTCATCTGACTCCTAACTATGAAGCAGATCGAAATAGGTGTGGTGGGATCTTTCAGGACAAAGGAATTAGTATATGTGCTTAAAAGCACAGGGCATGTGATTAGTACTTTTTCGGTGTTTATCAATAAAATAAATGTGGAAGCAAAGATGTTAAAGGAAATGGATGAGATGAAAATTGATGGATGTACTGGAAAGGCTGGTGGTTTCTAAAGATCAGTGTAAGAATCACCTGATAAGGGATATAAATGATTTGGGCATTGTAATAGAGTAAAATATTTACATTTGTCAAAACTTTGAGCTGTGGTAAACAATGAGGATCATACCAATTGATTGCACAAGACATGGGCTAACAGAATGGGCAGATAAGTGGCTGAAGGAATTTAAAGGGGAGAAGAGAAATGTGATGCAGTTTAGCAGAAGGGATAGAGGGACACTATATAAGCTTAATGGGACATTTCTGAAGAACGTTTAAGAGCTTTTTCTAAAACAAAAGAGAAAAAAATTTACGTTTATATTGCACCTTTCACAACCAAGATGTCTCTGAACTGTAAGACTAATGAACTACTTTTAAAGTTCAGTCACTGTTGTAGTGTAGCAACAAGATACCAATTACAGCAATGAGGTAAATATTAGAATCTTTTTGGCAATGTTAGCATTTTAGCTGAGGGATAAATATTCATAAGAACAACGGGGAGAACTTTAGATGCTAATACGACATTTTTATCTCAACTTCAGGGCAGATGGGGCTTTGATTTAGTATCTCCTCTGAAAGATAGCACTTTTGATAGCTGAGTGCTACATCAACCTAGATGATGTGCTAATATGGAAACAAAACTACCTCCCAGATTTTCCTTGAACACCATCCTGACTTCGAACTATATTGTTGTTCCTTCATTGTCAGTCAAAATCCTGAATTCCCTTCATAACAGCACTTTAGTGTCCATGTATCCCAAAGACTGCAGTGGTTCAAGAATATAGCTCACCACCAATTTCTTCAATGCAGTTTAGGGTAAGCTGATAATGCTGGCCTAACCAGTGATGCCCACATCCTATATACGCTTTGGAGTGGTACAAACACCACAGTCTTCTCACTGGGGTAGATTTGGCACCCCTGAACTTTTAATGATTAAAGTCATTAACTTTTTTCAGATGACTAAGCAGGACAGGAGGACATTTTAAGGTGCTCAATACCTCAGTGACTGATTCTTTACAAAAACAGCAAGTTGCAATAATAAAATTTACAAAACCTCTATATATCTACAATTTCAAGGCACTATCTTAATTGCAATGAGAAGTTTTATATGAGGTTCTTCCATTCCTGTGACTAACTAGCTTAATTAACATCATTATATTTTACTATCTCTAAATAATCTTCATTGTGATCAATGCTAATTGAAAAGAAACACAGCAAACTGGACAAAAATCTTTACTGAATAATCTTGTCTGGAAGGAAAATATGTTTAACCATGGTAGCTGACTAAATTAGTGGTTCACAACCTTTTCAGTTGAAGGGGCATTTCTCAAATTGATTTGTAATTGTGGACCCATTTCCCCCTTCTAAACTATGTTACGAATTCCTTATACATTTATATTTCAGAATCAAATGTTCATCAGTGTCCTCTTAAAGGAATTAGCTTGGGCTGTCTGCTTTAGTGAATATTAATATAATTGGTAATATCCAAACTTTAATGTTACATTCATAAGAATCATAGAGAGGTACAACAAGGAAACAGACCCTTAGGGCCAACTCGTCCATGCCGACCAGATGTCCTGAAGTCACCTAGTGCTATGTGCCAGCACTTAGCCCATATCTCTCTAAACCTTTCCTATTCATATTCCCATCCAGATGCCTTTTAAATGTTGTAATTATACCAGCTTCCACCACTTCCTCTGGCAGCTCATTCCATACACGCACTACCCTTTGCGTGAAAAAGTTGTCCCTTAAGTCCCTTTTTAAATCTTTCCCCCTTCACCCTAAACCAATGCCCTTCAGTTCTGGATTCCCCCTCCCCATAGAAAAGACCTTGTCTATTTACCCTATCCATTCCCCTCATGATTTTATAAAACTCTATAAGGTCACCCCTCAGTCTCCGATGCTCAGGGGAAAACAGCCCTAGCCTATCCAGCCTCTCCCTAACTCTCAAACCCTCCAAACGTGACAACATCCTTGTAAATCTTTTCTGAACCTTTCCAACTTTCATGACATTCTTCCGATAGGAGGGAGGCGAGAATTGCACACAGTACTCCAAAAGTGGCCTAACCAATATCCTATTCAACTGCAAATTGACCTCTCACCACCTATACTCAATGCTCTGACCAATAAAGGAAAGCATACCAATTGCCGCCTTCATTATCCTTTCAAGGAAATATGAACCTGCGCTCCAAGGTGTCTCTGTTCATCAACACAGCCCGGGACCTTACCATTAAGTGTATAAGTCGTGTTCTGATTTGCCTTTCCAAAATGCAGCACCTCACATTTATCTAAACTAAACTCCATTGGCTTCTCCTCAGCCCATTGGCCCATCTGATCAAGATCCCATTGTACCCTGAGGTAACCTTCTTTGTTGTCCACTACACCTCCATTCTTTGTCATCTGCAAACTTACCAACTATACCTCCTATGTTCACATCCAAATCATTTATAGAAATAACAAAAAGCAGTGGAACCAGCACCGATCCTTATGACACACCACTAGTCACAAGCCTCCAGTCTGAGTAGCAACCCTCCACCATCATCCACTGTCTTCTACCTTCAAGCCAGTTCTGTCGGCTAGTTCTCCCTGTATTCCATGTGATCTAACCTTGCTCGCCAGTCTACCATGAGGAGCCTTGTTGAAGTCCATATAGATCACATCCACCGCTCTGCCCTCATCAATCCTCTTCGTTACTTCAGGAAATCTCAATCTAGTGAGACATGATTTTCCACATACAAAGACATGTTGACTATTCCTTACCAGTCCTTGCCTTTCAGTTGAAAGATAATCTTAGTTTCAGCATAATGCCTGTTGAATACTTATCCATGTGACTCTGCTCTTTCGAGAGGGGATTTAAGTTTGATGGCTCCTATAACGAACACTGGCACCATTCAGAGTTGTATCCCTCTACCTCCTACAAACTCACTGCTTAGTTCCTAAGTGTTTCAGGGTGTTTTCTTCTGGCTTTGCAGTGGTATTACTGATAGACTGTCTAGTGCGCAGGATGTTTGTCACTGGGGGAAGCCTCCAGCAACTGAGACCATGACTTCAGTTCAGGTTCAACCACAGGCCCAGCTGCCTTATAAAGTTTGGCTTGGTTGGCTTTCTGTGCCCTCAGATAAAGGCCATATGGCAGCACCTTTTTACATCACCCAGCTCTAGCCCAAGCAATTTCAGTCCATTTCCAGTGTGCAGAGCTCATTGTCGGCTCTGCAAGGATTATAAATCAGTCTAAGCTCTTCTAATCTGATTATCTGTTTCTGGAGCTGCCATTGCTAAGCACACTTGGCAGTGCGGACCAGTATCTCAATATCCAAGTTTATTAAGCTCCCAAGCTTGACTTCAAATTGTCTGGTGAGCACACTCTTTGCTGTGTCACTTGAGTCAACAAAGGAAATCAAAGTAATGATCAACTGCAGGTACACTGGCATGCCCATGGTCTCTAGTTTGAGAATCTTTGTTCTAAACTGTGTTCCAGTCTGAGAATTGTGGTGATTGATTTGATCTCTCTACTGAATTGCGCTGTTGTAATGATCTCAAAAATATGAATCATATGCAATATGTATTTCCTTTTCTGGTATGGAATCTAAAAATTGTTTAATTTTTAGCTTTTAATTGTTTTATTTGTAAAAGTTGTAAAATATTTTCACAGTTGCATTGAATAAAATGATCTGCTAATGTTACTGAAGAATGTAGACATTATAATGGCTTGTTTTAGGTGCCATTGTAGAGTATCCAAAATATTAATGTTACAACAACGCAAGAAACTAGATAAATGTTTTTTTTTGGAAAATAATTGACTACCTTGAAAATGATCTATTTGTTCAATAACTTGTAACCTAATTGTTTCATAGGATCCAAAACGCCATTTGGAAGAGCATGTGGATGTTGTGATGACTTCAAATATTGTGCAGTGCCTAGCAGCCATGTTGGATACAGTTGTATTTAAATAATGAAATGTAAAGTAGTAGTGCATTGTTTTTTTTAAAATTGTATCATTAATGTTTGACTGGTAATACAGAGGCTGCTAAAAGCTTTACTTAAGTGTAGACGTTGGGACCTGCGAACAATGGTGTCACTGAGCAACCTGTCATTGCTTATTTTGATTCCATTGTTAAGAAGATGGATCTTATTTTCCTTGTTTAAAAATACATTGAAGATTAAACTTCATACTCAACTTTGATTTTAGTATTTTATTGTCAGTTTACTTTTATCATATCTCAAACAATAAAGTTAGATCTTCCCTTCAATTTGTAACAACTCTTCAATGCCACGAACATCAGATTTGTACTGAAACGGATTCCGTCATTTTGAAGACTTCAAAATGATGTGCTGCGGATTTTTAAAGCGCCAAACCTCAATCAGGCACACAAAAGCAGTTATGCATTTCTCTGATCCTTCCTTGTTTATTAAGAGCTGTTCAGCGCTGCTGAGGTAGCACATGTCTAACACCTCTAGGGTCGTAGCTGTGAATATGGCAGATGCTAAGGTCAAACTAGAATCTCGTCTGTGAAGAATGACATTTCTCAACCAACTGCTTGGCACAAAGAATGTTAAGATACATCAAACCATTAATTCATGGATAGAAGGCGGACAAGTTTTTTTAAAAGAAAACGAAAATGTTATCTGTTATGATTAACCTTGATACGATCCAGCAGTAATTTATGATTTGGCAGTTTTTGAACTATTATACGTCCAATAGAGGTAATCATATTTTAAAATTGATTGTATCACTTACTTGTAACAGGTTGGTGGAATTCGCATTTTCATGAAAGGAATTTAGGGAAACACGTTTATTAAAAAAAAGTTCGATGTCTCTCACTGGTTCTATAAACTGTATTCTTGCATAATCTAAACAGTTAATTATTCCAATATTGAACTCACTACGTCAGCCTGGAACAAGAAACATAATTAAATACAACTGCTGAAAATTTTCATAATATTGTTAGGTATCGTTATGTGAGCTTTACCGAAAGGTTTATTTTAACTACAGTAAAAGTCCCAATTTGGAGGTAAAAGAAGCCGACTTCAGCAAGGAGTTAATTTTGCCTAATCGATTTGCCCTCTGTGCCGGGATGTCAACATTGAACATCTCTGTTCTTGTTGCTGAAATCAGCTATAAGAAAATTGACTTTTTCCTACTGATTAAAGAATTGTTTTCAAAACTCTTAGGGTTGAAATTTAGAATATTCTCTGTTTTGGAAGAAGACATCCTCCTTTTCCCTCTTCAAGGTTATTCAGTAATCGAAAGAAAAGAGGTCTTTAACTCTCCTGCTGGTGCATTTTTCCAGTTCAGTAGCAAGTGTTCCGGATGGAACCCTTAGTAGTATTCTAGAGTTGTACAAACATCAATTTCCTACACAGGGTATTTATGCTAGTACGGATGTACATTTCACTAAAGACAATCTTGTATACGATGTTATAGTCTTCATTACTAGTTTTGGATTCGAAAGCTAAGGTCCACCGAACCATATTATACGTGCGTGAGCTATTTGTGTAATCACATAAAAATGTAATTAGGAAGATGAGCCAAGGAAACACATGACAGAAAATCCTTGTAGAAAATGTGCAAATTCACTTCAACCCCCTTTGCTCTCCCCTCGATTGCTATGCCACTTTCTCTGTCGTTAAATCTCTCGGGTTGGTTGGAGTGTAATCATTTATATAATGTAAGCGAAAAACAACGTGGCAGTTGTCACGTTGAATTAATCCCAGGAGTAGTTGATATATCCAAGTAAGGTGGCCTTCAGGTTTTAAAAATTATATGGTGATGGACGGCCGATGAAGTAGGTAACAAATATGATGGGTCTCTGGAATATGATGGCCCTGAAAAGTTACTTTTAAAGTCGAGCCTGACATGGATTTAACAATTATAACGGTGATCCGAATCTTGAATGTGGAACTTCGAGTTGTATTGATATAGGATCACCAGTACCGTTAGCGTACTTAGTTTCTAAATAAATCCCGAAATACTCAATCCCATTTTATGCGTCGACTTTTGATTCTTATATAGTTTAGTCATGTCTACGGCCTTTTGGCCGTTTTTCATCATCTTGGAGGTAGGTTGTGATTTGCTGAGTTTTTAATTTAACGATGCTAAGTGCTTATAAACACTACATTTTCGCTGCAGTAGAAAAATAAAGCGCACAGAGGAGCCAATATACTCAATGCAATTTCAAGTACCATTTTAGAGAAGCCTTTCTTTTTAGCGATTAAAAACTGTCAGTGTCCACCATATCACGGGCTCTTTCACACAGAAAAATAATTGGTCCTTTTCAAGCTGTGGTGCGGAACATCACGGGGGAATTCTGTTATTCACGAGGAATAATTATTAAAAGAAGTCCCTTTCATTGACAGCAATTCTTCCCGATTCTCAGAAGGCAATACACTGACTATATTTTACTAAATATTTTTGGTTCAATGTGAAATTGTTTAACTCTTTACGTTCTCTTAATCTTGTGAAATATCTGATCTGAATCAACTTCAGTGTGCATACCTACATTTTGCATGAATATGAAAAAAATCTAATTTATAATTGGGTAAATTGTTCACATCAGTAATGCTTCGCAATACGGCCTTGGCAGTTTGAGTAGAAATGGGAGACTTTCTCTTAAAATGGACTAACGCCCTCAAATTAGACCAATGATTTGTGAGATATAATTGAGTATATATTTTGTAATTTGCTATTGATAAGGTTTGCGTGTAACTTTTGTGAATTGCTTTCGAGATGCGAGTTCCAATCTGCCGTGAAAGCGTGACGTTTATTTTCAACAATACAACTCCTTAAGTAGCCGTCTTGAGGATGTATCAGGTATAACAAGTTTATTCCCAGTGCTTTTCCCAGGTCATTAGAAAGGAAATGAACCGAGCCACTTGTAAAAGTGTACTTAGTTCTTTACGCTGAAACATTCTTTTGTAACTTCACAGTTACTTAATATTTAAAGTATCAATGTTCTCTATGTGCTGAAAGCATGATGCATTAATATTGAATTTTTAGATCAAAATCTCATGATTTGTTTATGTTCGAGTGAGAATTTAAGAATCATAATTGTTTTCTAAAAGTGTAAAATCATTTGTTCCTGGTGTTCGGTTATATTATTGCGCACTCAAAAGCAAAGATTTTTGAAAAGCTCCCAAGACCATTAAAAGATACCCCAAAGACAGCGTCAGTTTTATGCGAGTCTTAAATATTTCAACGATGACTTTCTGAAATACACATTCGCTAATGTGATATGTACAGTTGAAGTAACTGTACGCCAGTACAAAAATATTGTTTGAACACCCGATCACAAAAAGAGCATGCCTGTTAAATTGTTGAATTACGAGAGCACCGCTCTTCGAATCATGACTATTACTCTATTTATAGTTGAAAACATTATTTTTCCGTGTAACTGAATCATTTGTTTTAACTAGTTTTTGTTTTTGTTATCCGATCATTAAATAATCAGTATTTCGGTAAATGCAGATGTGGAAAAGCCAACTCTACAACAATTTATTGGACCCTTATCCTTTCCAGTTTCGCCCAGTCGTATCCGTCGACTCTTCCTGGCTGGAACACTATCCAAAAACAGGGATGGAAGGTTGCTTGTTAGTAACACGCAGACTGTCTTTCTAAAATGAGATCATCTTGCAATTTGCCATCATTGCCATTAGGACTCAGGTGATTATACTAATTAATGTCTGTCTAATTAAATTACTGTCAGCGGTTAACCAATAGCAAGAGCCGTTTCATTAGCTGTGCAACCGGGAAGATCAAAAGTGAGTCCTTCCCTACTATTGCAAAGTGTCAATTGGCCAATCGCTTTTCGGTTGGGGGGGAGAGGTAAAAAACTAGTACAAGCCTTTGTGAGAGGGCTTAAAGAATTGCTTTCAAGCGGGTTGGGTTTTTGCATCTGCTGCCGAGGGTTTCTATAGGGTGAGGTGCTTACTTATTAAGCTATGCAGTTGGAGCACTGCTTATCTTCATCTATAATGCTCCCCAAGAAATTTCTGAATGTGAATAGCACTTATCCCAACAGTGAGCTTACTTTACATGATCCCATCATCTCGGCCAGTGACAACCTCGAAAGAAGTTCACCTCTGAAAAAAATTACCAGGGGGATGACGAATCAATCAGAGACAGACAATTTTTCTGACTCCAAGGACGCGTCGGGGGACGTCCAGAGAAGCAAGCTCTCTCCTGTTTTGGACGGGGTCTCTGAAATTCGTCATAATTTCGATGGATCAGCGGCAGACAGATATCTCCTGTCACAATCGAGCCAACCACAGCAACCGACTGCTGCTCCTAGTGCTATGTTTCCTTACACTGGCCAGCATGGACCAACACATCCCGCTTTTTCTATTAGCAGTCCGAGCAGGTATATGGCTCACCATCCTGTGATCACGAATGGAGCCTACAACAGTATTTTGTCCAATTCTTCGCCTCAAGGCTACCCGGCTGCTGGTTACCCTTACCCTCAACAGTATGGACATAGCTATCAGGGAGGACCTTTCTATCAATTTTCTTCTGGTCAACCAGGACTAGTCCCCGGCAAAGCCCAGGTGTACTTGTGTAATAGGCCACTGTGGCTTAAATTCCATAGACATCAAACAGAAATGATCATCACGAAACAAGGCAGGTAAGTGGACTTGTTTTTTTTTCATTCAATGCCGCGCAATTTTACCATTCCAGATTAGACAAAGCGAAAGCTTACTTGATCGGCAAAATTTTCAGTTGAAACATTGTTACCGGTACATAACCGTGTCTGTTTCTTTGGGATGGTGCGAAACAGGCTTTCGTATTTCTACCAGTCTCTAGAGACCGGATAGGTTTGGTTCTGATTAAGAATGGGTGACGAGCTGTACAAGTTGCGTTTAGGTTGAAGCGAGTGACCAGTTCCTGAGACTTTTTAAAATTAATTATTCGAGGAGTCCAAATGTAAAATGATATTATTTCTGAAGAGGTGCAAGGAAATGTGCAGAAACATCTTCCAGAATCTCAATGCGTAACATTTTCAAAAGCTGAATTACACACAAAAAAACAAATGAACTGAGAATGCATGTCAGAGTGCAACACCAAGTACACGCCTGTTTTAATGCCCATCTGATTTATTTCCTGCGTAAATGTTGCTCTCTGTTTCAGGCGGATGTTTCCATTTTTGAGTTTTAACATCTCCGGTCTGGACCCCACTGCACATTACAATATCTTTGTTGATATTATATTGGCCGATCCCAATCACTGGCGATTCCAGGGAGGAAAATGGGTTCCTTGTGGGAAAGCGGATACCAATGTGCAAGGCAAGTTATTCTAACTTGTGCCGCTTTACATCAGCGAGTGGGACTATGGTTGAATAATAACTAATTTGGTAATTGTTTCCCAGAGTTGTACTATTTTCCCCCAATATTCTTAAATCGAACCTGCTGCATTTTATGACTTTACTGACTTGCGATACATTTTTCCACATTGGAAGTAACGTTCCATTACTGAATTAACCGGACCGTGCTTGTTTCTGGATGTCTGTCTTCTACAGGTAACAGGATCTACATGCACCCAGATTCGCCAAACACAGGTGCTCACTGGATGAGACAAGAAATTTCCTTCGGCAAATTAAAATTGACCAATAATAAGGGAGCATCGAACAATAACGGCCAGGTAATGCCTTTGTTTGGATTAAAAGCTGATCGTTTTGTGTGTATTGTTAATGAATTCCAAGGAAAAAATCAACGTTTTAATGACTTAATATACTGAAATCAACTGACCGACGATTCCTTGGTACATGTAAGCTGGTTTTTGACGAGATGTTGTGTGACAGCTTAAAAGCTAAAATATACGGAACGTGATTTTTACTTAGCCGACTGTGGATTTAAAAAGACAGAAAAATAAAGCATTTCCATGTTGTTCTTTTGTCCTGACAGATGGTGGTTCTACAGTCTCTCCATAAATATCAACCTCGACTACACGTAGTTGAAGTGAATGAGGATGGAGCAGAGGATTCGAATCAGCCGGGCAGAGTTCAGACCTTCACTTTCCCAGAAACACAGTTCATAGCAGTTACCGCGTATCAAAATACAGATGTAAGGAATTAATTGAGAATGCAAAACGTTTGAATTATACTTAAGAATAATTATTTAACATTTTTTTTCACTGGGACATAATGAAACACGTTTCAAACCTTTGAGTGGAACGCAACTACATTACACTTGACGAATTTTATGTGGCATTCTAGAGGATTTGTTGAACACTTTGCATTCCTGATTATTAAAACACTGACATAATTGTGCCAGTTGTAATTGAAAAGAATCACTCCCTGAAACCCAGTTTATACGACAATTGTGGTCGACTCACTCGATTTCACAAATAACTTTTATTTTTTGAAGAAATAATTTTCGACGCAATTTACATTAATGTTTTAAGAATCTGTCTGCACATAGTTTGGTTGCTAAGAAACGAGTGACTGATTTCTATTGAAATTTTGTTCAACAGATCACACAGTTGAAAATAGACCACAATCCCTTTGCCAAAGGATTTAGAGATAACTATGATACGTAAGTTTGCACTTCAATTTGTTTTATTAAGAAACCTGCTAAATGGACGGTATGACATTCTGTTCACACCTACGTTTTAAATGCTGTGATTTTTTTGGGGGGAAAAAATTGGTAAACGATTGAGTTGTCAAAGTATTTTAAATCTGGACACTTGACACATCACTAGTTAAAATGCAGCTGTTGCTTTTGATATGGTTAAAGGGAGATATGACTGCTCGGTTTGTATTTCTTAACGTGGTGTTCTTAAATGCTTAATGTCCAATGCTCCGTCGCAGGAAAAGCGCCAAGTGCAGGATGCAGCTATTGTATTAAATGCACAGTGCTGGAAATCTGAAAGTGCTGGAGCGATGGCAGGTCTTGTTTGACTCCGTTTTCTCTACAGATGCTGCCAGACCTCCTGTGCTTTCTCCAGTCCTCTTTTTGTTTTGTTTCTACTAGAGAGTTCGCCACAAGATGTTCGTGGCGTCCTCTGGGGAACAAGACACGAACTGGACACTGACTTTTTTTTTAAATATAAAATATGTGGTCCTACTGACTTTTAAAATCCTTGGGTGGGTGGTCAATCTGATGTGAATCCGCTTCTTTCTTAAAAACTGGAGGCAAGTGACTGATGGGTTTTGATGCATCTTGTGATTTTTTTTTCTCTGCTCACTGACAGGATCTACACTGGCTGCGAGGTTGACCGACTCACCCCGTCGCCGAGTGACTCTCCCCGGTCTCAGATCGTCCCCAGCAGCCGATACGCCGTCACCCAGTCTTTCCTGCAGGAGCAGTTTGTGAACAACTACGCCAAGGCGCGGTTCCACCACGGCGGCCCGGGCGCTGCAGCGGCGGGAGGAGGAGGAGGAGTAGGAGCCGGCGGCGGTGGAGGTGGTGGAGCTGAGCGGAGTGTCCCCCACAGTAACGGGCTGCTGTCCCCGCAGCAAGCGGAGGAGCCGGCCACACCGTCCCCGCAGCGCTGGTTCGTCACCCCGCTGCAGCAGCCGGCCAACAACCGCCTCGACTTCTCGGCGTACGACACCGACTTCGCCGGCAACGCCATCCTGTCGTACGGGGTCGGGGTGAAGGCGCTGCCGCTGCAGGCCAGCACCCGGCCCCTGGGCTACTACCCAGATCCGTCCGGCTGGGGCGCACGCAGCCCGCAGTACTCGTGCAAATCGAGCTCGGTGCTGCCCTGGGCCCGCGGAGCCTCCACTAACTCGTACCTGGAAGAGGCGGCGGCGGCGGCTGCAGCGGCGGCGGCGGCGGCTGAGGGTTTGGCTCCGGGTCCCGGGCCGGGCTCGGACCGCTCGCCCCTGGCGGCCGCCGCCGAGGACACCAAACCCAAGGAGCTGCCGGACTCGGCCTGGATCGAGGCACCGTCGTCCATCAAGTCCATCGACTCCGGAGACTCGGGTATCTACGAACAGGCCAAGAGGAGGCGCATCTCTGCGGACGGTCCCCCACCTCCGGGCCCAGCCCCAGCCCCGGCCCCGGCCACGGCCACCGAGAGCCCGTCTCCCCTGAAGAGTGAGACGCTGACCCCGAGAGACTGCGAGAAAAACTGCGCCAAGGAGATGGCCTTTTACGGCTTCTACTCTCACACCTAGAGCGCCCCGCGGGGCAAACTCCCGCCTGGCTTTTAAAACTGATCACCCCCTGCGCCCCCTCCTCGGAAATGCCAAAAGCCAAACCTGCTGGTGCCAACATCGAGTTTAATTTGTTGCACAAAGATGCCCTTTTCTCTCCCTGGTTGTGGTGGTGATGGTGATGATGCCTGTGACCAATGGTAACCCTGGGCTCGGATGCACAGGCCGGTGTTTTGTTAAAACCCTGTTTGTGTTTTATTGTGATAAATAATTATAAAACTGTGAAGTTCAAAAGCAGTGTGTTCACCTGTACAGACATTTCGCTTTTCCTCTTCCATTCTCTTCTCCCCCTCCCCTTCGTGTATTTCAATTGAAACTTTGGGGTATGTAAATTGTGTCTGTACAGGAAACTTTTATTCAATTCTTATTTGACCAACTTTTTGTAGTTGGAAGTAAGCCAGTTCTATCTAATCACATGTACAGATTATTTTAAACGGTAGATCAGTGGCATTTTGCGTGACTTGCCTTCGAATGGCCCGGATTATAGACTAAGATTTTAATGCATTTTTTTTGTAGAAACGTAGAATTATAGAGTTTTAATTCCTGAAGTTGCTGCCCCGTTGTTTAAATGACAGAGTTCCTCTCAAAGAAAGTATATTATGGTCTGTTTGCAATAGGGATTGGGAGGGGGGAGGGTCACGATGCTTTTCAGGGTTGATATGTAAATTTTGTCCATTTCTGTAAAGATATTATCGTGCTTGTATATGGATAACATTTCATCCCGTTCCAGTCTGTGAAGTGAATGTCACAGAATTTGTTTTTTTTTTGCCAGTTTGTATACATTTCATGTCTAAAATGAAATAATAAAAAATGTGAAATCTTTGCCAAGACTTGCAAGTATTTAATTCTTTGATATAGTATTCCATTTTGCGCTAGGACCTCCTTTTGCGTGTTTGTAGAATCTCTTAAACGTATCATTTTTTTTTAACTGTCGCAGCAGCTAGTTATTGACCACGTATTAACAAATACAGTTGAATAGTCATGGATTGTAATGCTTATGAATTACATCCCTTTCATCATACTTTGACTTCCCTAAATTAAGAAAATCGCTTACGCGCTTACACTTTTACAAAATATTAGGAAATTTCCTAAGATTCCGTTAAAAGATTTGGATTTCCCGATATTATCGCGCGAACTTCATTTTTTTAAGGTCCACTGAAACATTTTGTTTTTTGCTTGGCACAAATGCTGTGCCAGTTTGTAATGCTCATGTTCTCGGTTAGTTGAAGGTGCAAGTCAGCACGTTAATTGCGCTTTTGTGGCAATGCACCTTAATGTTTCTATTTCTTGGGCGACTTTACAATCAATTGCTTGCTTGACAGATCTGTTGACTGCCTCAAACTTTGGCATGGATATGATTTTACTTCCACTAGCTAAGCCCAAAACCCTTTCTAAATCGACAGTAAATCGTGCGAATATGTAGAAATTATTATTCATTTAATAGCCTCATTTCCTACTGCCTCTTTACACCTGAGTATTATGGTAACCTTTTCTGTTCAGAAATCGATTTAAATTAGTTGGCATTTTAATCGTAATTGAAAATCTGTCCCGAGCTTTTCCATTTCCGGTTTTATTCATTACGATCTAAATGAGTTCCTAACTTAATATGAAATCTATTAGAAAGGAATATATTTTGTACGGATTTGAAAGGAATTTTTCATTTTTATGCTATTGTTGGATTTTAAAATGATGCATTTGAGCGTTCAATTTTAAGTTTGATTTCCCTATTATACATTCCTTTTGGGGTAGTGTGATATTCCCAAGTAGTCGCAGTCAACCTCCCTTGAAGCCAACATTTAGTTTTATAGATATTCTAGAATAAAATCAGAAACGTACTTTTATTCCGTATTATATACATATGTCCAGTTCATTAGATTGCAGGGCTTTAAATAACAAGCATAGCACTTAATAGCATTTAAAAACGATTGCTCTACAACAGACCTATATGCTTGTGTCAATGCAAAATCTATGAAATGTATCTAAGAAGAATATGTTGAAGAGTTTGGGTTTTTGACCCCGAGCTTTTCGGTCTCACTATAGACCAGTTAACAATGTACAAGATGAAACCATCGTGAGGTTAATGGATAATTGGATATATGGTAGATAATTTGCTTTAAATTCTTTGACAAATGTAACCGCAAGCGTGCTCCCAAAACAACAGCTTGACAGTTTTTTTTTGTAATCCTTTTATCTTTACTGCCCATTAATTCGATCGGGTATCTTCTAATAGCATTAACTTCATTTGACACCCTTTTAAAAACTTTGATTCACTTGAACTTTAACCAAAAGATGTTCAATACCTTCAGATAAAACTCGATGTTTGACTAGAAGCAGTAATTGACGCTAATCTTTTGTGGATTTCAACACCTGAAAAACAACAACTCGCAATGCCCTTCCTTCCGAATATAACAAGAACACAGCACACACCACAACAGAGCAAATCTCTAACAGTTTGTTGTTCGTTTATTTAAACCCTTCGCTGGTTTTAGATCAGCGCTTACAAGTTGCTTTTTCCAAATATAACGTGCTTATAATATGACATTCTTTTCCATGAGTTACTCTGATGCGAAACTATATATAGTTTCACCTTCATCTGATGAAGGAGCGACACTCCGAAAGCTAGTGTGCTTCCAATTAAACCTGTTGGACTATAACCTGGTATTGTGTGACTTTTAACTTTGTACACCCCAGTCCAACACCGGCATCTCCGAATTACAATATATATGTTAGCAAATAGTTTACCTGTTTCACGTGTCATGCGGCAGTCTATGCCTGGAGTGAGCAATGCTGTTGCTCGGTAACAAAGATGAATTTTGAACGTTAGCAAACGAATGCAAAATGTTGAGAAACGGGGAACATATAGAGTGTAAATATATATTCTTTCTAATCCCCTTCGCTTCGAGTGCAATGTTTAAATGGTAAGATCTATAGACTGAGCAGAGGACTGCTTGTTTAGTGTTCAGATAACTTCGCAGTTTTTACATTTTTAGGGGTCGAATCTTTGAGAGGTCACATTCAATATCTTGTGCTGCTGCAATCCTGATTTCCAGCCGTTTCAGGAGTATGGCTAATATCTTTATCATATTTGAGTCCTGTAAGTGTGCGAATAATATCATAAAAACAAGCGGACAGGCTTTCGTTCGAAAAAAAAATGTTACTTGAGCAATGGAAGGACTCATTACCGGTGTCTAACACAAGTCAACCTGCAAAGGACAACCATTCCCGCACATCTGTAGAAGGACTTGCGGGCTGTTAGAGAATGGGGAAATGTTGACTCAGGTTTGTTAGTTTCCTCGCAGATTTCACCTTTTGAAGATCTCGGTTTGCTGTTCGAGACCAGGCTAGTTGTCTGCTGCTGGATAATATAGCTCGGTTTTTGGATGTGGCACCTGACCCTTAAAAACACGCGCAATGTAGGTCAGACAGTGGCATTTCACATCTCTTATCTATGATTTGTTTTTAATGGGTGTTACACAGAAGAAGCAATTTAAATAACTCAGTATCTATCAGAATATTTGGGGAAAAATGCGCCAACTAACTTCTCTGATGTCTCTTTAGTATTCCAGCCTGTGTTGTCCCCCGTCTATCTTTCGATCTTTTGTGAAGTGCATTCAAGGCTGAATTCGGAATGTTCGTGATGAACTTGATTATATTCCTAGATTGTTGTCTCAAGGCGAAAGCCTCATCAAGAAAACGAATTCCCTGAAAACACATTAGCGAGACCATTAGCTGCAAGTACCTTATTAGGTCTGTATTCTCGATATGGCATATAATAGACTCCCATGATGAAAAGATATTGGGCTACGATCAGAGACAACCAGGCCAAATAAATCACTCTCTAACTTCCCAAATCCAATCTATATCGTCGCCTGGAGTGTAAATTGCAAGTATTTAATACTCCCTCCCTTCCCCCCCCACGCATAATGTCCAATTATAGTTAGACTGTGCCCCGTAGTTTAATATTCACATGAATGACAAAGAGTTATGTTTAACATTTCGAGGTGATTTAAATTAGTACCGTGCCCTGCCACTTCCCTCTCCAGATATGTAAGTCAGTGTTATTTCCAACCAGTTACTCCGGCTACATACTTCACTCTGGCCAACTGTTTCTCACAAAGATACATGTTCGTGTGACAGAGCTATTTACTTATATCTGAAGGAACTCCCTTTGTCAAGAATGAAGTGTGCAATCCATATGGGAATATATTAGATCCCCCAGACCCGGAGAGTTCAGACATAAAGCTGGCAGGATAAAGATGTAAATATCTTGCATGTATGATGGAGCTGGTGGTTAACTGGCTAAAATCCCGCGCCTTGCCAGCACAGCTTCCCGGTCTTCCTTCAGCTGGGACCATTGCTGCATTCACCTACAGGTTATCTCCAAGCGAAGGGAGGAGTTCCACTTCCGGTCCATGGCACACCTTCCAGATTCTGACAGGGTCTGCTATTATTTGTTAATTTTTTCTTTTTGACCGAGAGTACTTTGACCGAGTCCAAAAACAGAATGTTCTACGAAATAAAATGTTAGAAATAAGCAGCAAATCAGACAGCATCTGCTGGAGACAGAAACAGAGGTTAATGTCGCAGGAGCTATAGGAAAAGGCTGAAAAGGCTGGGGCTTTCCCCCTGGAGTGTCGGAGGCTGAGGGATGACATTGTCGACGTTTATAAAATCATGAGGGGCATGGCTACCGTAAATAGGAAAAACCAGGGCAGGGGAGTCCAAAACTAGAAGGTGTAGGTTTAAGGTAAAAGATTTAAAAGGGCAACTTTTTCATGCAGAGGGTAGTGTATGGAAAGAGGTACCAGAGGAAGTGGTGGAGGCTAGTATAATTACAGCATTTAAAGGCAACTGGATGGGAACATGAATAGGAAGAGTTTAGAGGGCTATGGGCCAAATGCTGGTCCATAGTACTAGGTCAAATTGGGCTAGGGTGTCTGGGAATTGGACAGAAGGGCTGTTACCATGCTGCATAACTCTATGACTGTATGCGCACGATCTTTCATCCGAACTCCCAGCTGAACCGAACAGCCCATCGTGACTGTATTTCATAAAGTACTTGGAAGGTTGTAAAGCACTTTCACGTGTCTTGTGGTCCTGAGAGACAGCGTATCAATGGATTCAAAAGGCATTTGGTGTCCCTGCCAGGAAGGAATTGCGTTCAGGTTTAGACCATTCTGTATGGTCACCTACCTCAGCCTCTGCTGCATCTCCTTTGATGTCATTGATATTTAGAAATTATCCACCTTGAACATCCTTGAACATTCTCAATACTTGAACTTTTACAGCTTTCTGGAAAATTCCAAAGATTCATTGCCCTCTGAATGAAGAAATTCCTCCTAAACAGCTGATTGCTTATTCAGAGTCTGAGTTCTTGATTTTTGATATCCCAGTGAGGGGAAACATTTTTTTCTGCAGCTACTTAGCTCATCCCTTTAAGAATCCTGTAGGTTTCAATGATCACCACTGATTCTTCTTACTCAAAGAATGCAGCTCAGCCTCTTCAATCTCATTCACAGGCCAGTCTTGTTATCCCAGGAATTATTCTAGTAAACGTCTGCTATGTTTCCTTGATGGAGAGTATATCTTTTTGTAAATAAGGGGATCAAACTACACACAATATTTCAGTTGTGATCTGGATTATTCTCCATACAATTGAAGCAAGACATTTTTTTTCCTCCTTTTGCAATAATGCCTAACATGCAATCTGCCGTTGTGGTGCAATGGTGGTATCCTTCCCTCTGGAGGTGTGTCATGACATCAGAACAGATTGATTTAAAATGCCTAACATTTTTTTTCTAATTTGTTGCTGCACCTGCATGTTAGCATTCAACGATTTATGAACAAGAATTCACTGGTTTTTTGAACATCAAAACTTCCCAACTTAAACAACACTCAGTACCTCTGTTCCTCCTGATAACCTTATATTTATCCACATAATATTCCATTTGTCATATCCCCTCAAAGCCTCATCCAGAAAACATCATTTTATACCTTGCATTGCTTATTCACTTCAAAATATTATAATTGGTCCGCATATTCAAATCTTTGACATTGATTCTGAACAGATGAGACCAAAGCACTCATCTTTGTGACACATTAATAGTCATAGCCTGTCAACCTGAGAATGATCCATCAACTCTAACTCTCCATTAACAAATCCTTAATCCTCACCAATCAACCAAGCACCTATCCAATAATTTTTCCAGTGTGGAACCTTATCAAAAGCCATCTGAGAAATCCAAATACACCACATCCACTGGTCCCTCATATCTACTTTGCTGGTAACAACATAAACAAATCTCTAACAGATGTATCGAGCATGATTTCTGCTTCATAAATTCATGTTGACCCTACCTATCAGGGCATTATTTACTTTTTTTTATTTTCTATTTTCACATCCTTAATGTTAGACTTTTGTATTTTTCTTATTACTGACATTAGGCTAACAAGGCTATGGTTCCTCAGTTTCTCCCTTCATCCTTTCTGAAATAACAAAGTTGCATTTGCAACCTTACAACCTGCAGATGCCATTACAGAATCTGTACAACTTTGAAAGATGGCCATCAATACATTACTAACTTTGTTGCCATCACTTTCAACACTGCATACAGGATCCTGGTGACTTTTTAACTTTCTGTTCCATTAGTTTCACCAATATGACATTTTGACTGACAGTAATTTCTTTTGATTCCTCATTCTCATTAATCCTTGGATCTCTATTATTTCTGGGAGATTTTTTGTATCTTCCTCAGTGAAGACAGACACAAAATAATCAATTGGCTTCTCTACCATTTGCTTATTTTCCATCGTAAATTCTTCTGCATCTGCTTGTATTGGACTCCATATTTGCATTTGCATTTCTGCTTCTTTTCACATGCTCATAGAAGCTTTTACAACCTATTTTATGTTTCTTCCTAATTTATTATGTTCTATACTCCCTCTCTTTTTCAGTTTCTTGTACTTCTTTTGCTTAATTTTAAAACACCCCCCAGTTCAATAATACTTTGATGGCAATTTTACAAACCTCCACTTTTGATCAACCACAATCTTTAACTTCTCATTTAGCCATAGCTGTCTCTCTATTCCTGTTTGCTTTTTTTTGCATTAATGAAATGTAGGTTTGTTGTAAAGTATGCATTAATTCTTTAAATATGACCCATTGCCACTAAATCTTTTAATGTATTTCCAAATGATCTACTGGTTATTGATGGCTCAATTCATTGCTCCAGAAAATAGTTTTGCACATATTCTTCAAAATTATCCTCCACAGAATTTTTGCTCATTCGATTTGTTCAGTGTATATATTGATTAAAGTCACCCATGATTACTGCATTCCCTAGTTATGTGCTTCTCTAATTTATTCCACACCCTGCACTATCACTGTTGTTAAGTAGCTTATAAACAACTTTTATCAATATTTGCTGCCTCTTGTTGTTTCTAAACTCTATTCAGACAGATTCTGCATCTTCTCATCTAAGATCCATTCTCACTCATACACTGACTTCACCCCTGATTAGCAGCACCACTCCACTTTATTTTCCTTTGTTCCTTTCATTCTATCTCTTTATCATTATTCTGTCTTTTGACTCCGTTGAGCATTGTTGTCAATTGGCAAATTGCCAACCTACCAGTCTTGGGTTGTGTCTTGAGTTCCTCACGAACAGCTTAATAAACAACACAACTAACCATTATATATGTGAGACTTGCCATCATTCATTTGATCATAGTATGGAAGCACATTGTACCCCACTGAATGGTGCAGAGCTGAAAAGGTAGCTGCTTGCTTTCCTTCAATCCAGTCTTGTTAGCAACTAAGTCCTGGTAATTATACCTTTATGTTCTTGCACTTGGACATCAGGTAATGTTTTCTGGCTGCTGTCACTCTGAAATTCAATGTTTCCTTATTAATTATATGATTGTTAGATCCCATCAATGTGATGGAAGGATATACACAAAACCTTTTGATTCATGAAAGCCACATTAATGGTCCAGTGATTTGATATATGTTTACATATTAAACATATAAGATATGCATGTTAAAACCTCTTTCAGTGTTTTGAAATAAGTTATATTCTCATGAAAATCTTGAATTAACCAGGTATATTGGAGCTTTAACATTACTTTCAGGAACAGACTTCCAATTATTTTCAACTTTTATGCAGCAAATTCACCAAATGGTTTTAAACTAGGGGCCAATACAGTTCCCAAAGCAATTTATTTGAGTGATTTGTCGCAGGGTAGTACCAACTGGTGCTCCAATTCACAGGCAGCAAGTTTCTGTCTTAATTATATTGCCGTGGGGAGCTGCTGAGCAGCAACCTGGTGCTTTCCAAAAAGGAGGAAGGGAAAACTGGAGGGCCAATTAGTTTCAAACGGCCTCTGAAGAGTGTTGTGTATATACATATGGGAGTAGGTTCCTAGTTTATTTTAGTTAAGGAAGAGAGAATTATGATTCATTTACTTAAATAAATTATGGATATATAGAGTTTAATTATACATTTGCAGCATTATTGTTAGGGGACAATGAAAAAGGTCTGAGACTCTGAAATTCACTGTCTGGAACATGTTAAAAGCTGTTCTGCTAATTTCAAGGAATTGGTCTGTACCTGTATAGGCAGGAACATACAGAACAAATATGGTGATATCAATGATAGATTTATTTCAGTTTCACAATTATATAGGTACAGACCGATTATGTATTAGTACTCTTAGGGTGTGGTCTCTTTCTAGCAACAAGTTCCATGTGAGTTCAAGATGGTTGGCTTAAGGGAAAAGTATTTAATCAATGCTTGTCCTTCCCAACAATAACATATAAATATTCATTTTTGTTATTATATTTAACTATCATCGACCTGTAAACTGGGACATCATTGCAGAGGTCTTAAGTAATTTCAGACCCAGAAGTAATATTGATTAGTATAAACCGGCACAATAGTTGAGTTCACAAGTATCAGAAACATGGATGAGGGTACAGCAGCAGATGGACTGATAAAGGGGCACAGACAAAACTACAGCAAGTTGTGTGCATAGTCCAGACCATCACGCAAGCCAACCTCCCATCCATGGGACTCCATTTACATTTCTCATTATTGCGGATTGGCTGCCAATGTCATCAAAGATCTCTCCCACCCCAATAAAACTCCCTTCTGACAGGCAGAAGTATCAGAAGCTTGACACACGTACCAACACGTTCAAGAACAGCTTCGTCCCTGCTGTTATTAGTTTGATGAATGGACCTCTCTAATTTCAAATCTAATGTTGACCTTGCTGTTGTGCACTTGCTGTGCAGTTGTAAGCTTGTATGCCTCACTCTGTCTAAGTACCCTATGATCTGGATGTCCTTGTTAGTTATAATCTGCCTGTACTACTCACAAAACAAGCAATGCTGAAGTTCCTACAGTCTGCTTCAGTCTGAGACAGTTCCAGCAAGACAGATACAGTTGATGGCTAGAGAATATTGGCAGGATCCAAACGTAACAGTTCAGTCTCTCTAGTGCTAAATTGCAGTAGTTTCAGCTCTTACAGGACTGCAGATTGGTTAAACAACCTGATAGTACAAAAGCAGAGAATGTATTGAGAGAGGTAGAACTGAGTTTTGTAGTGTACATGAGAAACTTGATGGGTTTTCAGTTGGTTTTGCTGAGGCATAGTGAATAGATGAAAAATGTAAGTATGCCAAGATCATGCAAATCTAATCATTTTTAAATTTTAAAGTGTGCAGACCTTCAATATCAATACTAACTCAGCCTTTCGATGATTATTCAAAACAATACATCATGATAAAATATACTTTACCTATTTGTCACTCTGTAAGTGATTGACAATTTCAAGTATTGATTCATCCATTTAATCAAAATTATTGAGTTTTAGTCCTGCTCTGATTATTATTATGATCTTTTAAGTTAATGTGCACTCCTGGTGATTTGCTGGGCCTCTGCAGCAAGGACACTCTTGACTGAATTTTTTTCAAATAATCGCAGTTGCTTTTGTGCTCCACCACTTCCTGATCTAATTTCTACATTAACTCTCCTTAGTCTTCAATGCCTGTTATTTCCTGAGGAGAACTTTGATATTTTTCACTGATCATCCCAATATGTAACAAAACTTCTCAATTTAAATTTTGAATACTGTTCCCAACTCCATCCATTAGGAGCCACAAAGCAATTGAAATGTGAGTCATTTTATGTTGTACTCTCTACAGTTAGCTATCTGAGTTGCATGTTCCTATGTTGACCTCGCCCTGGTGGTCTCCCTATAGAGGGAAGGGCCCACATGCCCCTTGGTAAAATGCTGACAGTGGGAAGAAGCTCTTAACTGGGCCCAGAAGTAGCTCAATTGGCTTTTGGGTGAGATGCAGTCTTCCACCTTCCCAAATTCTTGTAAAATGATATTGTGATGGGAAAACAACAGGTACTCAATCTTCCATTTTCTCTTGCCGTTTTATGGCAGCCATAAAATATGTGCCAACAGTTAACCTCTTACACCACACACTGCCTGCTCGCTGCTGGTAGAATCTAGCATTCATTTTGTATAGATAAAAACCAGTCTGCTTATTTTAAATAGATATCACAGTTGTTTCAGAGGGAGCAGTGGTATTGGAGATGTGGATGCTGGGCATAATGGCGAAAGATTTTTTGTGATACAGTGCAAATAAGCCCATGGTCAGTGAGACAGATATGGAAATGAATATGTGTTTCAATATCTTCACGGGCACAGGAACAAAGATGATGAACATTAGAAAGGAAATCAGTAACACATTTTCTGAATGTCAAAACTGTAAGCTTTGGGAGTTTTATTCATCCTGGAGAGGTTAATAAGAAAATAAATAGGGAAGTGATATACAAGAGCTCTATCAGGATCTAAGATCTTGGGGCACCATGAGATTGAAATTGATTTAATCTGAATAGTGGAGTCAATATGACCAGTGAGACATAGGGATCCAAGAAGGAAATAGATAGGACACAGATGTCTATTGTATTCGGGAAGGATGACTTTAGATGGCGGTTAAAATCTTCTGTTTCTGTTTTATTCTGTCAGTATCGCAGGATAATATGCACACTCTGTCGACATTCTTATGGGTACTGCTGGCTGATATGGTAGTTCTGATAAAGAAAATTGATCAATAGAAATAATGATTTCAAATGATGAAGCTGTGTGATTACTTCATTTGATAGGTTGTTTGATTGTGGGAGGGTCCTTGGGAAGAAAGATTGTTGATGCGTTGTCTTTGAAACAAATGGTTTTTATAGTTTGTGTAGTTGGCTACCTTGTGTTCTGTTATTACTGGATGATATTGGGTACTTGTTTCTGTCAATTTCTAGTAGTCTATTTCATATTTAAGGGAATACAATCATTTACTTTCCCTCCTTTGTCGTTATTATGAAGCCATATGAAAAACATTTTTAAAATTTACTGACTGGTAATAGATTTTTAAAAAAAGACTAAAGCCACATTCTCGTTACTTGGATCAGTCAATTATGGCTGCATATTTGTACCACTGTACATTCCAATACTGTTGAAACTGAGACAATGTGTCTGCAAAGTCACACCAGGAATAATTCCCTTGAAGGAATATGAATGGGGATCATCTCCTACACCATCAGAAAAGCATCTAAACACTCATCTGTGCACACAACTGAATAGGTACAATCTATCAGATATAATCATTTGGCAATGGGACCTTGGCTAAGAGGAAAATTCTTGGCCTTGATCTAATTGGGTTACAACTAAAGTACACGACCAATGATCATTTTAGGTTTACTGGGTGGTTAGAGATATAGGGACATATGACAAGTCCGCTACCATTTGTGTGCATGAACAACTGTTTTTTCTTATGCAGGACAGTATGAACAACTGAAACCTTGAAGTAACAAATGGCTTCTCCCTCTTTTTGCATCCACTGTGCAAGTTTTGAACCAATTCTTGTTGATTTTGGTTGTCCATGTGACACAGTCACATATTTTTAAAAAAGAACTCAATGCAACAGCTGTTATCTTCATCCACCTACATCTTTAAACTGCTTCAACATCTAAAACTGCAGGGCCATGGCATTCAATCAGTGAAGTCACTAAATTTCAACTTTGTTGTAACCCTTTACTTTTACTGGATTCTAATTTGCTTAACCTATCTGCATACCCTGTATTTTATTTGTATGTTTGTGTGAACATACATGTGAATCATACACCCAAATCAGAAGCAGGAATAGGCCACCCATTTAGTCTCTTAAGCCTGTTCCACCATTCACTAAGATTATGGCTGATCTGATTACATTTCTGTCCAGCCCTGGTGGCTCTTTAACAAAATGCTTGCCAATCACAAATCTATCTACCTGAGCCTTGAAAATATTCAAGGACTCTGCTTCAACCACCCCTGAAAAGAGAATTTGAAAGATTTACAGTCCTCTATGAAGAAAGATGTCTTTTTATCTCTGTGTCGAAAAGGTAACCCTTTCTTTTCATGTGCCTCTCGGTGCTAGATTCTCCCCAAGGGGAAACATTCATTCCTCATCCACCCTATCAAGGATTTTATATATTTTATAATCAAGTCAACTCTTAATGTCCTAAATTTTGGCAAATTCAAGCCTAGTCTGTCCATCTTATCTCCACCACTCAAACAACTCGTCCAGTAAACCTTCTCCAAACTGTTTCCAATGCATTTACAGGTGGCCTATACTTCAAGCAGAAAATCTGCAAACTTTGTTGGCAAACAAATGGAATGCAGGTGAAGCTGTATCTCAGCTTAAATTTCCTGGTGGAAAAGCACCTGAAGAATTTGCATTTACTCATGGCAGAAATTCATAGTGATCCTCACTGAGTCTCGTGGTAGAAAGCAGTCAGTAGAGTTAACTTGGAAAGTTGTGAGAAGGCAGTTGGATATCAGCTGACAACCAGAATAAGGACCAATAACATCCCCGACTATGATGTATTAAAAATAATTGGAGGGTCACTTAACCAAAAATGCTAATGGAAAGATCCCATAAAGTACTACCTCAAAAGATAGTGGGAACACTGAAGAGAAATCAAAGTGACTGTGGGGGGCCATGGCATATCTTGGGATGATTCCAAAAAATTTAATGAATCTTCATGATTTTTATAATCAGTACAGGAACTCTTTGGGTGGGGAGAGAAGAAAATAAAACTGAGCCCACAGGCTAAGTAATAATAAACTACAAGATGGCGGTAGTGGAGTAGGCAGCGTTCAGGCTCCTGTGCCCAGGCTTGAACTCTTTGTCCACTTTTACTTTTTCCTTTGTCATGTTCTTCTTTCCTCGGTTTTATTTAGTTTTCCCTCAAACGTACTTGATAGAGAGAGTTCTTTGGCAGGAAGGCAGCATCAATGGGTTTCGGAGCAGTGGCATCTTCAGAGGCAGTATGGTACAGCGTCGGCTGGGCATTAATGCCCAGACTGGGACTCTTGCTTCTGTGTAGAGTAGGCCCCTTGCGGCAGCATGACATGGGCTGGTGTAGCCGGGAGTGGGGATTCTGACAGCAGCGTGGAGTGGGCTGGTGTAGCCAGGAGTGGGGATTCTGACGGTAGCATAGTGTGGGCTGGTGTAACCTGGAGTGTGGGCTGGTGTAACCTGGAGCGGGATTCCGACAGCAGCATGGTGTGGGCTGGTGTAGCCGGGAGTGTGATTCTGAGAGCAGCATGGTGTGGGCTGGTGTAGCTGGGAGTGGGGATTCTGACAACAGCATGGTGTGGGCTGGTGCAGCCGGGAGTGGGGATTCTGACAACAGCGTGGAGTGGGCTGGTGTGGCCGGGAGTGGGGATTCTGACAACAGCGTGGAGTGGGCTGGTGTAGCCGGGAGTGGGGATTCTGACAACAGCGTGGTGTGGCTGGTGTAGCCGGGAGTGGGGATTCTGACAACAGCATAGTGTGGGCTGGTATAGCCGGGAGTGGGACTCCGACAGCAGCATGTTGTGAGCTGTTGTAGCTGGGAGTGGGATTCTGACAGCGGGATGGTGTGGGGTGGTGTAGCCTAGACCAGGACTCTGGCAGCAGCATAGTGTGGGCTCGTGTAGCCGGGAGTGAGATTCTCACAGCAGCATGGTGTGGGCTGGTGTAGCCCAGAGCGGACTCTAGCAGTAACATGTTATGGGCCAGTGTAGGTCAGAGCAGGGACTCTGGCAGTAACATATTGTGGGCCAGTGTAGGTCAGAGCAGGGACTCTGGCACTAACATGGTGAGGGCTGGTGTTGGCCGGAGCTGAATTCTGACAGCAGCCTGGTGTGGGCCAGTGTAGGTCAGAGCAGGGACTCTGGCAGTAACATATTGTGGGCCAGTGTAGGTCAGAGCAGGGACTCCGGCACTAACATGGTGAGGGCTGATGTCGGCCGGAGCTGAATTCTGACAGCAGCCTGGTGTGGGCTGGTGTAGATTGGAGCAGGGACTCTGGTAGTGGAGAAGGATACATTGGACATCTAAGTTATCTTTTTTTAGTTTTAATTTTATTTTAAGTTAATGTGAGTGGTACCTATGCATGGCGATGATAGACACTTTCCACTGTATTTTAGATTGAATACACATGACAACAAATGATTCAATTCAATAAACTAATGCTATGTTAATGGTGCTTATCCCATTTGACTTTTATATTCCTTACAGTTTTTTTGTTTTAAAAATGTCAAATCATGGCATTATTTTGTCAGTTAATTACTGGGTGTTCAGATTCCCTTTTAAACATTAACAATCCCAAATAGCATCTTAACACCTGAGAAACATCTCCATCTGTTTCACCAATCCCCTGCTGCTGAACATTCCCCCATTTTAGTCTGAAATCTGTATGAATGAAAACTGATAACATGCAATGGGGTGTTTGAAAACTTTATTCATGGTGTCTTCAATCTAACTCACTGTGGCAAGCTTAAATGTTTTTTTTGTCTCTAGCATTTTTTTCTTGTGGAAGTATTGTGTTACTTTTTAATTAGCCAAAGAACATAATGTCTAACTACCAATGTGCGAATCAATCAAGCATGCATTGTGTCGTTTATACTGCTACCTTTTGTCTTGAGTATTTGTGTAAGGTTTTTGAAGACAGCAAGTGAATACTTATGGAGAGAAGAATGATATGGTGCTCAAGGTAATATGGACAATATTAAAGATGGCGAGAAAGCACACAGAAAATAATAGCATTAATAATGCATTGCAGGCAGAATATTTCACTGCCAGTAGTGAGATGGAGTAAACATATCCATTGAAGTCCAGTTGAAATGGTCACCAAGATTTTTGATTGAGATTGTTATTCAAGAGCAATATTGACCTTTATTTACATATTGCCTTTACTTTAATTTTAAAAAATCACAAAATGTTTTACAGGGCCATGAGAAAACAAAATTAGTAACCAGCCACATAAGGCATTACAAGGAAGAATGGCCATCTCCTTTCTTCCTTTAAGGTGGTCTATTGAACCTCCAAAATATACCACCTTAAAGCAAGAAAGGTGGATAGAGACTTAAGAAGGAAATTCCAAAGTCTGGGGTCTAGGCAGCTGAAGACATGAGCAGAAAAATATGCAACAGTTATAATTTGAGTTGCTCAATAGGCCATAATTAGATTGGTGCAGATATCTGAGAGATTCCAGGGCCTGGGCGTGTTTAAAGAGATGAAAGTGGAATGAGCTCTGGGATTCCAAAATAAGGTAGTTTAAAAAAGACATTTAAAAGTTGAGGTGTTGCTTGGTTGTGAGCCAGTGTGTATCAGTGAGCAGAGGTGATAGGTTTGCAGGACATAGTAGCACTGTTTGGGTGATCTCAGGTTTATGGAGGCTAAAATGTTTGAAGCTAGACAGAAGAGGTTTAGAAAAGTCAAATTGAAGGTTATAGTTGCAGATGAGCTGAACCAGGAATGAAGATAGCCAATTTTAAGGAAATGGAAATAGGCAGGGAATGATGGAGTGGATATGTGTTTGGAAGCTTGTGGTTAATATTACAACAAGGTTGTAGGCATTCTGGTATAGCCTCAGATAGTTGCCAAGATAGGGAAGGCAATTTGGAGTGGAGGCCAATAACAATGGCTTCAGTCTTCCAAGCATTATATTTGTGGAAAATAATACTTGTTCAGTATTGGTGGTCCAATATGCAACCTGACAGTTTAACAATAGTAGACAGAGGTGGTGAGGTAGTGTTGGGTGTCTCAGCATGGATGTGAAAACTACTGGTGTACCTTTGGATGATATTGTTCAGGAACAGTGCATAATTGATAATATAAGGGGGGAGGATGTAGGGGTCAGAATAGGATTGATCCTTGGAGGCAACCAGAGATAACAGTTTGGCAGCAGGAAAAGAAACCACAGCATGCAATACTCTGGCTTATTTTAGAGAAATAATTATAGAACCAAATGAGTGTAAATTCACTTAGTTGGATACTATGGGCAGGCCTTGTAGAAGAATGAAGTATATCAACAGGTCAAGAAGGATGAAGAGGGCCAATTCACCTTTAACACGGTCACAGATGCCAATTATAGCTTTGATAAAAGTGGTCTCAGTACTTTGGTATTAATGGAGATTCTCAAACATGGAATTCTAGGAAAGCTGGCCATGGATTTGTGAGGCAACACAAGATCTTTGGAAAGAGAAGGGAAGCTGGAGATTGTTTGTTTGGAAATTGGTCTAATGGAGGTTTTTGTTTTGAGGAGGGACAGTAGATTTAAAGGACAGAAGGACAGCATCTAGACAGAGAGAACCCTAAACATATCTGCCAAATGAACCTTCAATAAGCTACCTGAAATAAGTTTTCTCTCTAGAGGTGCTGCCTGACCTCCTAAATACTTCCAGCAGTTTCTGTTTATATTTCAGATCTCCAACAATTATGATGTTATAGCCAGGAAGGGAAATTTAATGATCAGCAGTTTAGGGTTCAGGCAGTAGGAGTTTGACAAAATGAACAAGATGAGCACGGAACAAGCATCTTGCAATTTGGAGACAAACTATGGAGAGGGACATATACAGAGCTAGGGCATTATGGTATAGATGTTGATCACAACTGGCTGCTAACTATGTTATATTCATGGTTTCTCTAAGGCTGTGATATGCAGCCATTGCTGTGTTGATAAAATGTGCTTTTGAATGCGTATGAATGCAATGCCAGCAATCTGAAGCTGGGGGTGTAAGAAAACCTGCAGTGCTCAGCCTTACACAAGACTGAAGCTGTATCTTTAAAAAAAAAACACTTCTAGGTGGTTCTTTAGGCTGTTCGAGAGCTTTAAAAACTAAAGCCAATATTTTTACTGTTAGAAGGAAGTGAAGTGTCCGAACATGGTAAAAAGTCCATCCAAATTTTCAGTCACAGAAATAGCACAGCAACAAACATCTGCCAACTTCATCTAGCTTCAGTAACAGGTGCTGTACTGCTTAATTTAAATGTCACAAGCCGGGATTTGTGCCACTGGCATTAGCTGTTTTTTTGTGTAAGCTCGATAAAGCCTTTATTTGATAAATTAACTTGACTGTGATGTGATTTAACAGCATGCTTCCAATCAAAGTCCAGTTCCGTATTAGCTCCGGCAATTTCGCTGAGCTGCCTTCAGGAATGAATGAAGAAATGACGCAAAACTGAAAGCCAATCAACTTATCTTAGAGATACTGGGGTGACTGCTATACAGGGGTATTGATGAAGTATGGGGGCTGGTAATTTTTCATGCCTGTTTGATATAAATTCAGTGGAAGAGCCCAGAAGCCATGAGATAATAACATCACTCTGGTCCACATGTCAGACAAGAATCAATTCTAAAAATGTGAGTACTTCTGATAATGTGTCCAAAGCCTAGTGTGAAACTGAGAAGTATCTTCCAATATAAGAATCCAATTCTTTGTGAAAATCAACTCCTGAATGACCTGAGTTCAACTTCACGACCCTAAAGAAACACAGTTCTGTTGAAAAATTCATCTGTTGAGGATTACTGTTGCATGCACTGATAAGCAATAAGTAATCCAAGTTTCCATAAAAATGTCAAAAGGGATCATGAAAATGCTAGCCCTAAATACATATGCCTTGAGTTATGACTCAAATTAGATTATAAGCAATTCTGGAGTTTACTTCTAACGTGAGACACGTTGTGCTGGGTTTTTGTCCTGAAATACGACAGCATTGTTTTTTCCATTTTCATTTGGTTCCTTTCATGTTTAAGCTTATCATGATTTGGAGATGCCAGTGTTTAACTGGGGTGTACAAAGTTAAAAATCCCACAACACCAGTTTATAGTCCAACAAATTTATTTGGAAGCATTAGCTTTCGGAGCGCTGTTCCTTCATCAGGTGGTTGTGGAGTATAAGACCATAAAACGTACAATTTATAGCAAATGTTTACAGTGTGATGTAACTGAAATTATATATATTGAGAAAATGTCTTATTGAATAAGGGTCTATTATTTATTTTTCAATATATAATTTCAGTTACATCACACTGTAAACATTTGCTATAAATTCTGTGTTTTATGACCTTATACTACACAACCACCTGATGAAGGAGCAGTGCTTCAAAAGCTAGTGCTTCCAAATAAACCTGTTGAATATAACCTGGTGTTGTGTGTTTTTTAACTTTAAGCTTATCAGGCTGTTTAGCACATAATAAGTAAAAGGAAAAGACGCGAGAGCTCACAAATCCTGTTGTTTGTGATCCCATGACACTAATGGGATGGGATGGTGGCTCAGTGGTTAGCACTACTGCCTCACAGCGCCAGGGACCCAGGTTCAATTCCTGCCTTGGGGCACTGTCTGTGTGGAGTTTGCACATTCTCCCCATGTCAGTGTGGGTTTCCTTTGGGTGCTCCGGTTTCCTCCCACAATCCAAAGATGAGCAGATCAGGTGAATTGGCCATGCTAAATTGCCCATAGCACCAGTTGCATTAGTCAGGGGTAAATATTGGGTAGGGGAATGGGTCTGGGGGTTACTCTTTGGAGGGTTGGTGTTGACTTGTTGCGCCGAAGGGTCTGTTTCCATACTATAGGGAATCTAATCTAAGGGTAGTTAATGATGAGTTAAGAGAGGTGTTTCTGTTGTAATTAGCAAAAATTGGCTGAAATTATTTAATTCACAACCTACTTCACCAACTCCCTACCCTCACCCTCACCCTCACCTAAAACAAAATGCAATTCAAAGGGAAATGTTGGGACTGGGAGACGGATGTGATAGTTTTGGCCTTGCCTATTGTAGGACTTTTTGCGCACCAAGTTTAGAATTTTCAATGGGAAATCCATAGAGAAGACTAAGATGAGAAATGTGGAGACAGAACCATATATCACAATAACTCTACCTCACTTCTAAATGGATTTCCAAGGAATAGGAGAATGCTGTCAGAAACTACCTGAGCTTCCGCAGCCAAGATCATCTGTTTTGATAGCTCTGACTGCAGTATGATGACTGCATTTAATTTTTATGCACTTGCTTGTATCTAAGCAATTTCACTCCAGTATGAATTCATCAGGTAATTGACAATTTGTGGGTGGATGAAGAATTCATTGGATTTGACATAACTGCAAAGTAGCAACTCAATACAATTTTACTGTGTTGCTGACATCCCCAGAGAGGTGGATGAAACAGATGACATCCATATTGCATTGCAAGCTTCAAATGTTAACCTGCTTAATGGCTTTAATGGAGTAGTGTGTATAATGCACATCATCAGGAATTCTCACCTCCTGGAATTTTTCCAGCAGGATAATGGAATGAAAGGATGGTTTGTGGGTGAAAAGCATACATCTTGCTGCCATGAATAATTACTCCTCTAATAATGATAAAAGGTTAGCATTTACAGAAGGTGCAATGCCTTGTGGTTTGTGAAATCCACTCTTCACCTTTAACTTTTCAAAATGATCAAAATTACTGGCAGGACGAAGACAGGAAAAGATTCTGGAACGTCAAAGGTAATTGCAAAACAGTATAAAGCATGAACTTCCACGAGGTAAGTTTTGATTTTAAGGTATATTCATGGAGTTGTTTATTGATGATCAATTAATTATACGTTAACTGTTCCAGAGTTGGATACATCCCAGTTGTCTAAGTTGCTTCTTAGCCTCTTACAGGAATGTGTCTTTGGTTTGGTTCTGACTGGCTTGCCTGCTTGTTCACCTGTCCCAAGCACTTTCTAGTTTCTTTGCACATTATCCAACTATGGTGCTTACTGATGCAGGAAAAGCTCTTCCCTAGAGGACTCTCCTTTAAGTCAATGTTTGTGCGAAGATTTGTAGCTCGGGTGCTCGTTGTTGTGGTTCTGTTCGCCGAGCTGGAAGTTTTTGTTGCAAACGTTTCGTCCCCTGGCTAGGCGACATCATCAGTGCTTGGGAGCCTCCTGCGAAGTGCTTCTTTGATGTTTCCTCCGGTGTTTATAGTGGTCTGTCCCTGCCGCTTCCAGTTGTCAGTTTCAGCTGTCCGCTGTAGTGGTTGGTATATTGGGTCCAGGTCGATGTGTTTGTTGATGGAGTTTGTGGATGAATGCCATGCCTCTAGGAATTCCCTGGCTGTTCTCTGTCTGGCTTGCCCTATGATAGTAGTGTTGTCCCAGTCGAATTCATTTTGTTTGTCTGCGTGTGTGGCTACTAAGGATAGCTGGTCGTGTCGTTTCGTGGCTAAGGACTGCACAAAACACTATATAGGACAAACAGGAAGACAGCTAACAATCCACATACATGAACATCAACTAGCCACACAGTATCGACTTCTGGTTCCAGTTTGAGTCTCATACTGCATTTTTGAATCCGACAGAGAAAATCCTGCTCCACATCTCAGAGATTGGTTTAAATAATCTCATGCAGATTAGCTATTAGTAAATACCAATACTGCATTGGGAGACAAAGCACAATCGACCATGGGAACAGAGTTGGGCCATTCCATCCTAATGGAGAGCATGGCTCCTTTAACCCAAGATGTGCCCTTCTCAAAATGGTTCAGTGCGTGTTTTCTCCCTTTATTCACCACAAATGTTGATGATTGCGCATAAAAGTTTGCTCACAGAAAGTTATAGGAAATAAATGCATCTGTCACTCACTGTTTCAGCTTCACTGTCAGTCATAAAGAGCAGATTTTTGAACACTAGCAATATTAGAAACAGAGGTGCCCAGGGCCTGAAAATAGCAGAACTAACCAACCTGCTGCTTTGCTGGACCTGTTCCTAGTTTCAGCCAGTCTTGCTGAGACAGATTCAGGGCTGACAAGGCTACCTGCTCACATGGTTTCCCAATAATAGGGACAGTCTAACTATTGCCCCTACCCCCAGTCTCACCAAGCCACTATGGTGGCTTGGGAGTTGAACCTGTTTTTTCATTGAAACATTCAAAAGTTGGTGAGATGGCACCTCCATGTTGATATGCCCTCTCTGTTATTTACTCTCTACTCAAGGATGCTGCTTCTACAAAGCTAGTTTTCCTGTTATTGTCCCATAGCTTTAAGACCCTACCCAACATGGGGTACGGAAACTATATTTGTGGTAATAAAAGGATAACTCTGTAAAAAATCCCAAAGAGTGACTACTTCATTCCTAGGGAAGGTTCAGGATTCAGAAGCAATCCCAACTCTGGTTTTAAATTCCAAAGTGAAAATTCAGCCCAAAGTGACATTTAGACAGGTTGAAAGGTTATTTGTTCTTCCTCTTAGCAAGGGATATGGCACAGCATGGAGTGATCAAAGAGATGTCCAGGGGAAAAAAAGTATTCAACAGAAAGGAAAATCATATGAGAGTGATTATTAATATTGGCTTCCAAAAGAAAGAAGAGAAATTTCACACAATATACTCATGTAGTATAATAGCTATCATAGACTGGCAGACCTGCTGAGTGTACTTTGCAAAAGTGGCTCCCACACAATTACAAATGACTTGGCATATGGTCTCATTGTTTATTCAGTGTGCAAGAGCTATTTATTGCTTTGTAAACTTGGCTGCATAAACATATATCACTTAAGTATATGGTAGCATCACAATTGGCATTATAAACAATAATTGCATGCTATGGGCAATTGTTTTTAAAAATGATACATACATTTATTTATTTTTATAATAAGTATGAAGGCATTGACTTGGAAATTTATATTGATGATATTTATAGACACACACTTAACACATTCCTTTGCTTGTTATTTTGACACAGGTGTTAATCTATTTAATTGAAATGGGTTAATTCTTTCATTAAAAGATTGGACAGGGGATTATTTTACAAGTCCATTAATCATTTGTTTGTTGATATCACTAGCAGCAGTTTTTTTAGACTTGTATGGAAAACAGGATTTTACTAATATATAATGACTTCTTTTATTTTGAGAGGGCAGTTTTGGTCTAGGATTGGCTCATGTCTAGATGTAACCTTCTTGAAACAGCTTTCTTGAAAATGAAGCCTCAAATAGGACAAAGTAGTTTATCAAATTTAAGTTATAAGTGATCATTATCACGGTGAATCCCTTACTTGTGATAATGATCACTTATAACTTAAATTTAACCGTATTGGTTCACTATATGTTTTACTTGTGTAGAAACCCACGTCTATGTTCAAATCTCAGAACTAGGCTCTTGCAAAATCTACACTTGCAGAATTTCTGTTTGTCCAAAATTGAGTGCATAGTCTCTCCTTATCTATGTGAAGAAAGTTTATGCACAGACTGGCAGAATCAAGAACTGGGAATCCCATATGTGTACTTCTGGAATTTAACCAGCTAAAACAAGCAGCTTACTAACACTGATTAATTTCATGATGCTTATCTAGCTAGGGTCACCCTTAATGTCACTGAATTAGCTGAAGCTATTATCTGGAAATAAAAAAAATCCATTCCTCAGTGACCAATCTATCCCACGAGATTCTTTCACGAGGCAGGATGAAATGTCAATTATGAACAATGATTTGGTGTCCAGTGGAGAGCCAACAGTGGAATATACCATCGATGTTTGAACAGGATGTGAACTTCCATTGACAGCAGTTAGCTGGAGCGACTGTGACCCCAATGAGCATCTCCAAGAAGGATATTCATTGGCTGGTCTTATAACTGCCAAAAGCATGTTTATGTCCTGGCTGGGTTTTAGTAATTTGTCAAATAAAATGGTGATTAACAAAATTTACCAATACAGTGAACGGATTGTTATAATCCTTTCCTAGATAAAAGCTGATAACACACAGTTGGATGGTTGTTCCACCAGTTGAAATAGGAGAATTCGAGGCAGCAATGTTCCAACAGCTTCTGTATGGAGGTGTTTCTGGGGACTGCAATAAGGCTTTATGCAAAAACAAATTTTTCTGTCATTAATTAGTCAGGGAAATAAGGATAGCAAAGTATTGGAACCACCTTTTTCATTCTTAACTGGTACCATTTCAGAATGCAATAATAAAACACTGAATTTTCATTTGAATTAAGGTGTGATTTATTTTCAGGGCCAATGGGCCTATTAGTGACTATGCCACCAATTTTGTGGAGGACACCAAAATTGGTGGCATAGTGGACAGTGAAGAAGGTGTTCTTGAAGTACAAAGGGATCTTGATCAAATGGGTCAATGGGCTGAAACCTGGCAGATGGAGTTCAATCTGGATAAATGTGAGGTATTGCATTTTGTTACAACAAGTAAGGGTACAGCTTATACAATTAATGATAGGACCTTGAGTAGCATTGTAGAACAGAGGGACCTAGGGGCACTGTCCTCTGAAGTTCGCATCACATATAGACAGGATGGTTAAAAAGGCATTTGGCAAGCTTGCCTTCATTTTTCAGTCCTTTGAGAAGAGAAGTTGGGACATCATGTTGAGGTTGTAGAAAACATTGGTGAGGCCTCTTCTGGAATTGTGTCCAATTCTAGTCGCCTAGATATAGGAAGGATATTATTAAGTTGGAGAGGGTTCAGAAGAGATTGACCAGGATGTTGCTGGGTATGGAAGGTTTGATTTAGAAAGAAAGGCTGGACTTTTTTTCACTTTAACATAGGAGTTTAAGAGGTGTCCTTATAGAAGTTTCTAAAATCATGACAGGTATAGATAGCGTTAAAGGTAGTTGTCTTTTCCCTAGGAATGGGATTTCAAGACTGGGGCCATATTTTTCAGGTGAGATGATAGAGATTTAAAAAAGACACGAGGGGCAAAGTTTTCACACAGAGGGTAGTTCGCATGTGGAATGAACTTGCTGAGGAAGTGATGGGTATGGGTACAATTACAATGTTTAAAAGACTTTTGGATAAGTACATATATAGGAAAGTTTTGCAGGGATATGGGCCAGGAGCAGGCAGGTGTGGTAGTTTGGTTTGGAATCATGTTTGGCATGGGCTGGTTGGACCAAAGGGTCTGTTTCTGTGCTGCATGACTCTATGACTCTATCATCATAATAAGTTCCACAGCCTTGATATATGAGTGCATATTCCCAGACCTGACCAATGGGTAATGGCTTCTAAGCAACAGTTCTCTTAGTTCTGAATGTTTTCATCAGTTGTACAATGTACAGCTGCATTCAACACAAAGGACAACCAGAAATATTTCCATATTCTGGAGAGCTAATCCCTTATAGATCTAGCTAATTTTTTTGAACCAACAATGAGATGAATGACTAAATAGTTCTATAAAAACCCAAAGTGCCAGAGAAACTCAACAGGTCTACCAACATCTGTGGAGATAGAGAATTAATGAGTCGATTTTGATTTGATCTTCTGCAGAACTCTGACAGACCATTCTGAAAATAAATCACAACTTATTTCAAATGAATATTGTGTTTTATTATGTCATTCTGAACTAATACCAGTAAACATTAAGCAAATAATCCCAATACTTTCCTACTTTCCATTCCATGGAAGAGTTATATTGGACTTGAAGTATTAACTCTGTTTCCATCTTCATAAATATTGCCAGACCTATTGGGTTTTGCAGTACTTTCCTTTTATTTGAGTGAGCATTTAGTGTTGTTAGTTGGGGGGATGGAAGTTGGCCAGGTTTCCAAGCATTAATTCTTTCTTGTTTTTCAACTAGTGCCTGGGATATTTCATATCTATTTGAAGATTCAGGACAAGTTGATTAGATTCCCTATAGTGTGGAAACAGGCCATTTGGCCCAACAAGTCCACACCAACCCTCTGAAGAGTAACCCACCCACATTCCTCTTCCCTATTACTCAACATTTACTCCTGATTAATGCACTTAACCTACATATCCCTGAACAGTTTGAGCAATTTAGCATGTCCAATTTAACTAGCCTGCACATTTTTGGATCATGGGAAGAAACCCACACAGACTGAGGGAGAATGATTTGGCCAAGGCTGGAATAGAACCCAGGTCCCTGGCACTATGAGGCAGCAGTGCTAATCACTGAGCCATCGTACCACCCATGGTAAGCCTTAGTTTACTATCTTGTTCAAACTATAATACATAGGGACTAAAAATTTGTAATTGACTGAAGGTTGCCTCTGGGGATAATCAAGTTAAAGTTAACAATTGATTAGAGTATCCACCTGGGTTAAGACCTCTCAAGTCCTGGAGTGAACTTTGTTGAAGTTATGTAGCTTGCTGAATTATTAGACACTCTATTTATACCTTAATATATAAATAAAGAATAAATAGATCAAAATGGTACCAGACATAATTCAAAAATTTCCAAATCTAAACCACAGAGTGGAATTTATTTATAAGGATCACCGTTTCAAGGTTGGTGGCTGAGTAACTGTAACACGATGAGATTGGTTTACTAAATTAGTTTATGTCTTTGCAATAGAGTAAAAAAATTAGCAACTGTCACATCAGATGGCTGATCACAGCTATTGCATCAACTTTGAAAATTCATTAAAGATGTTCCTGAGACACCTAATCTAGATATGTGAGATTCCGTACTTCCGAAACAGCAGTGAAGCCACCCAAACAAAGAACTAGGATGTAATGCATGAAGAGGTGGCAGAAGCAATTTACTTTCATGAAGTCTGTAAACTTTGATAAATCAATTTTATAGAAGTCGGAAAGGAGGTTATGGCAAATTGATATAACATGTCATTGCAAAGCTAAATCAGAAAATAAAATGTACGAAGAACATTTCACTTAAAAAGTCTCTGGGTGCAAAATTTGGATGCGTAGCACCAAAGAATGGCCTTAGAGTCAAAAATGGTGGCCACAGCAAGCTCACAGCATGGAAGCTGTCCAGATGATATTTGGTGAGGGCATCGATGCATGTGCAGTAAATATGCAGAGTAGAACGATTGTTACATCAATCCCCATGCAACAATAATTTGACATCAGCACTACCATTTTGGAGCCAATGTTCTTTTAACCTCATGCGGCTAATTATTGTCCAGCTGCCGGAAAGACCCCTCAGCAATGCTATTTAAGATGATAATAAACTAGTTTTGGTTCAGTTGCTGATTAATTTCTGCTATGACAATTCTACAAGTGTTTGGTGATATACAGAGTCTTTCAATGTTGCACATGTTAGAAGTCCCATTCACCAACAGTTCCATTTTTAACTTCACTTTTTCTTTGATTATTATACAAACATAAAGCCAACAAGTAGTTATTCCAAACCAAATCTATAAATTAACAATGCCATGATGCACTCAAACACCAACGAATAAACCTACTGTATACCCTTGATATCTGGTCTATGTTCACGAAAGTGTAGAAGGAAGAGAGTGGATCTGACTGAAGGGTGTAAAGCTCTAACATGGCCGAATAGACTGGATTCAGGGAGGATGTTTTCACTGGTCGTTGAGCATAAAACCAGGGGACACAATCTCAGAAACAAAAATAGAAATTGCTGGGAAAGCTCAACAGGTCTGGCAGTGGAAAGAAATCAAGGTTAACATTTTGTGTCGAGTGATCCATCCTCAGAACACTCTCAGAGCATGCAGTAAACCATTTAGCACTAAGCTGAAGAAAAGGTTAGTGAACCTATGGAATTCTCCACTACAGGAGACTGTAGAGACCAAGAATATATTCAAGATAGAGATCGATTTTTTTTAATTTTAAAGGCAACAAGGCATATGAGGAGAAAGCAGGAATACAGCATTAAGATCCATGATCATATTGAATGGCACAGCTGGCTCAAATGGCTGATGGCCTACTCCTGCTCCTAGTTTCTGTGTTTCTTTGTCTTATGAGTTCCCTCACCTGCCCTAGTTCTCTTACACACTATTACCCCAAGGGCTCATGGATGGTTGCTGACTTTTAGTTGAGGAGGCTGCAAGATAAACTCAAGCAGCTTTGGGAGTAGGATGTTTGGCTTTAGATTCACTATGTTGGCATTGGTGGTAACAATCTGAGTTCATTGGCAAAGCAAAGTACCTCGCAGAGTGGTGTTGGTGTGAGACATGTAATTCTGAAAGAGGACAGTAGATTTGTGCTTCATAGAGATACCACCACTCCTTAAGATCATCATTGCAAGTAACCTGTTGGCTGACAGATTGCTGGTTGCTAAGATACCCTGCAAGTTCCTTTAAAATTAATATCTGCAAGAATGCTAATAGAATATGATCTTGCATGAGAACTTCTGAAACACTGAAGTATTGGGTGCCTTCTACTTGTATTGCTTTAGAAGCTAAACATAAGTCATTAAACTCTGGGTGATGAAATGAAACAAAAAAATGCAGGTCGTACTCAATAGGTCAGGCAGCATCTTTGGAGATAAAGAGATTTAATTGTTCGGGTTGAGATGAAGTCATGAATCCAATTCAAGGATAGCTTTTTTCATTGCATTTCATAGATCAGATTATCATTGTTAAGGCACAGTTCTTTGTACCCTTTCTCCCTCACAGCAGAACAGTCTTGCTGGTGTAGGTTTTCAGAGAATCTTTTCAACTGGACAACCAGTCACTTCCTGATTCATGGTTTGGCCATCACTGGCAAAACATTAAACTCCTTGACATCTCCAAACTATTCACATGGTTTTCCATGTTTCAGCTCTTTTTAGCCAACTCACAGTCTTTTTCAGACTGCTCATCACTTTTTTGCCTCTGCCTAAGAGAGAATTTATATTTCTCCTCATAAGAAATAGATGTTGCTTTTGTATGTCTGTCTGCTTTCTTTTCTCTGTCTGCATCTATGTGCTCAGCTTCTAACTCTTCTCTATTTAGCTGTTCTTTGTGTTCACAACATCCCTTAATGTCAGCACACAGGGCATCTATATCAAAACTTCTTTCATATTGATCGCTTCCAGGTCAGGGGTCACCAGTTCACATGGACTAATATTTCTTGCTATCAAAGTACTACTGACCTCTTTATAATTAATGGAAAACACTCAAAGGTTCATTTTACATTTTTGTTAACAATTACAAATTCCACAGACACTTTAAAGGCATTACAAATATGTTTTACTTTAACATTTCAGGTCAAAATTTGTTCTTCTTCTGCCTTAGGAAGAAAAGTAAATTTTACTATAGTAAGGATATCTTAACAATAGTGCTCAAAATTCTAAAATATTATGCATATTTTAACATGTAGTATATTCACTTGGCTCCTGACTTTATTACAGCTTTAGTTCAAAGATTAACAAAACTGAATCCAGAAGTGGTGAGATTGACAGTGTTTGACATCAAGGCAGCATTTGACAGAATATTTCAAGGAGCCCTCAAGCAAAACTGAAGTGAAAGGGAATTAAGGGGAAATTTCTCTGTTGGTAGGAATTATACCTTCTACAAAGGAAGATGGTCATTGTTGTTGGACAGCAATCATCTCAGTCCAAGGATATCACTGCAGGCACTCCGCAGAGTAGTGTCTCATACCCAACCATCTCTAGCTGCTTCATCAATGACTTTCCTTCCATCATAAGGACAGAGGTGGTAATGTTTGCTGATGATTGCATAACTTTCATTACCATTTATGGCTCAGATACAAAACCACGATATGTAAAAATGCAGCAAGGCGTGGATTACTTTCAGGCTCAGACTGATAAGTGGCAAATAACATCATACCACACGAGTGGCAGGCAAAGACCATCATCAATAAAAGAGACAAAAATTTAAATTGCTGGAGAAATTCAGCAGATCTGACAGTTTCTGTGGAGAGAAAGCAGAGTTAACATATTGAGTCCAGTGACTCTTGCTCAGAACATTGAACTGTTGTTACCCTAAAGACTGCCTCAATTAGAGGGGTCCCTTTCACCCTGGCGCCATATAAACCTGGCACCCTATCCCATACACACTTGGCATCTCATCTCGCCCTACTTTGATACTGTCCTATTCCCCCTAGTCCAGGAACTTCCCACATACTCTCGAGACACCACTCACGCCCTCCACCTCCTCTGAGACTTCCGTTTCCCTGGACCCCAACGTTTCATCTTCACCATGGACATCCAATCCCTCTACATCTCCATCCACCATGACCACGGCCTCCAAGCCCTCCGTTTCTTCCTCTCCTGAAGTCCCCACCAGTACCCTTCCACAGACACTCTTATTTGTTTGGCTGAACTGGTCCTCACACTTAACAATTTCTCCTTCGAATCCTCCCATTTTCTCCAGACAAAAGGGGTAGCTATGGGCACCCGTATGGGCCCCAGCTATGCCTGTCTCTTTGTCGGCTATGTAGAACAGTCCATCTTCCATATTTACACTGGCACCACTCCCCACCTCTTTCTCCACTACATTGATGACAGCAATGGCACCACCTCGTGCTCCCGTGAGGAGGTTGAGCAGTTTATCAACATCACCAACACATTCCACTCTGACCTTAAATTCACCTGGACCAGCTCTGACACCTCCCTCCCCTTCCTGGACCTCTCCATCTCCATCAATGACGACCGACTTAACACTGACATTTATTACAAACCCACCGACTCCCACAGCTACCTGGATTACACCCTACCTCCTGCAAAAATGCCATCCCGTACTCCCAATTCCTCCCCCTCCACCGTATCTGCTCCCAGGAAGACCAGTTCCACCACAGAACACACCAGATGGCCTCCTTCTTTAGAGACCACAATTTCCCTTCCCATGTGGACACCTCCTCCCTCACCTCCATCCAATGCCCCAAAGGAGCCTTCCACATCCATCAAAGTTTCACCCACACATCCACAAATGTCATTTATTGTATCTGTTGTTCTCGATGCGGTCTCCTTTACATTGGGGAGACTGGACGCCGTCTCGCAGAGCGCTATAGGGAACATCTCCAGGACACCCGCACCAATTAACCTCACTGCCCCAAGGTCGAACATTTCAACTCCCCCTCCCACTCTGCTAAGGACATGCAGGTCCTGGGCCTCCTCCACTGCCACTCCCTCACCGCCCAAAGCCTGGAGAAAGAATGCCTCATCTTCCACCTCGGAACACTTCAATTCCTGTTTCCTCATTTCCCCTCCTCCCAACTTACCCCAGTTCCAGCCTGCCAGCTCAGCACCGCCCTCATGACCTGTCCTACCTGCCAATCTTCTTTCCTACTTATCCGCTTCACCCTCCTCTCCGACCTATCACCTTCATTGACCTATTGTACTCTTAGCTACCTTCTCCCCAGCCCCATCCACCTCCTATTTATCTCTCCATCCCCGAGGCACCCAACCTCATTCCTGATGAAGGGTTTTTGCCTGAAACATCAATTTTCCTACTCCTCGATGCTGCCTGACCTGCTCTGCTTTTCGAGCACTACTTTAATCTTGACTCTGATCTCCAGCATCTGCCGCCCTCACTTTCGCCTATCCTTACCCCAGTAACCTACTGCCTCCCCACTGAAATCCATGCAAGCGACTCCCTACACATTTGGCAAACCTGGTATCCTAAGCCTTGGCACCTGACCAATAAAACACCATGCCTAATTTTGCAGCTTAAAATTGAGCAGAGGTATAAGGGATGTCTATCTCCTCTGGGTTCTCTGAAACCTACCATCTCCATGGACAGGGAGTGCATCTCTCCAGCATTTTACCAGTGATTCATGAGAGATGCTTTCAGAACATGGAACAAGTCTTCCCCTGAGCTATCTTGTCAATGAGTTGGATTTCCTGGTTATTCCTGTTCTAAATGTGGATGATTATGTCTATTCTTGGACTGAGGATCAGCTTTGGAGGAAGACAAGATCCAGGAATTTTAACTTTGACTGTACAGGAACCGATCCAAACAGAAATCCCAATGCTGAATGATTTGGCTTCTCTCAATCTAGTGTCTTCCAAGTCTGGTGTGGCGGTCTTGTCCCAGCGTGACAGTCTTGTCCCAAGTCTTCTTCAGCACGGGTTCCAGGTATTCCAGCGGCCCTGCAGGCAGTCTCCTCCGGGACTGGTGGTCTTCTTTGACGGAGGCTTCCAGCCCAGTATTTCAACAGCCCCTCATGGTAATTTCGTCCCAGAACGGTAGTCTCCTCTGGCCTGTGTCTTCTGGGTACTTCATCATTCCTTAAAAGACTTTCACCAGGCCCAGGAGTGGAACACTGAACTGTGACGAACTTTATCTTAATTTTACATTTTTAAAATTATTGTGTATGACTTCTACCATAAATATAGGCACAGTGGTGGGGTGACTTAGAAAACTTTTCATTGTATTTTTCATGTAATAGGTTCATGTGATAATAAATTTCTTTTCTATTCTACCCCTATGATGCTGGAATCCTGGTACTCTACCGAACTGACACCTTATATACCTAGTACCTTGTTCCCTACATTTCTGGTATCTACCCTCTTGCCATCCTAACCTCACACTTACCTTATGTACTCACCATTCAACAGCAGCTGTCAAAAATTCTGCAGATTTAAATTTCAGAACAGGGCAACTGACTGTGATGAGAAGTAAATGTGGTTTACCTAAGCCCACCATTTCTACACTATGAAAGAATCATCAGTCTGGAAGTACAGCTCTGCATTTCTGAAGGAGTCCTGATCAGAACCTCTTGTCAGAATTGCAAGGCATTCTCCCTTTGTAGAAAAGAAGGGGCTGAGTGGAAATCTGCATCCGGAAAATCTGTCCTAAAGCCGCCATTAGGATTTTCACTTTTTAAAATGGATACTGAAACATTCTGTTCAATTTTGATCTCCATTTGCTGCTGTCTCTGCATACTTTTTAAAAATGTTGAAGTCTTTCAAGAATGTTTTAACCAGCTAAATATTTGAATTGTCCTTCATTACAATTGAATTCAGCTCATCGCTTTTTAATTCAGGATTAAATTTAACACTCAGTTCTTCCCATTGCTTTCAACTGTTGATTTTCATTTGTAGAGGTACCACTGCCTCTAACTGTGTCTCCAACTCCTTCTTCTCACAGAGTCATTCGGCACTGAAACAGACCCTTTGGTCCAACCAATCCATGCTGAACATATTGCCAAACTAAACAAGTCCCACCTGCTTGCTCCTGTCCCACAACCCTTCAAATCTTACCTGTACATGTACTTATCCAAATGTCTTTTAAATGTTGTAACTGTGCACATGCAAACCACCCTCTGTGTAAAACATTTACCCCTCCTGTCTTTTTAAAATTCTCTCCTTTCACCTTTTCACCTAGTCTTCAAATCCCTTAAACTAGGGAAAAGACACCCATGATAAACTCAATCTATAAGCCTCATGATTTTATAAACCTTTATAAGGTCACCTCTCAACTTCCGATGTGTCAGTGAAAGAAGTCCCATCCTATCCAGTCTTTCTTTATAACTCAAAACTTCCATACTTGACAACGTCCTGGTAAATCTCTTTTTGTTGAGTAAGATCCTCTTTAGCTGCTTTAAGGACTTTATCAAGTTTATATTCGATGTTCAGTTAGGAAAGCTTGAAATTCTTTTTCATTTAGTTCACAAGATTACTTGATTTAATTTTGATTTTCTTCCATTCTCTGTGTTCACACTTCTATTAATTCCATCCTATCAAAAGAGATTGCTTTTTCATTTTGAAGTTTTAATTTGTGCTCATGAACACATATCCTTCCTCACAGCTCTTTGATGTCAACGTTGGACTCAGCTTTTCCACTCGCTTTCAAGGCATGTTTTCTTCTTGCTGCCATCTGTTTTGCCTCATTTTGTACATACTTTTTCTTGCATTTTTAATTCAGGCCATTTTAAAGCTTTTCCAACTGTTGTTAAGGTTTCTTTTCCAGCCAGATTAGTCCGATGTCCCTTTAAAATTATCATGCTGCTTTTGACAATTGTCGACATCTTTTGTTGAAATTTTCATTCTCACTGAAGATCTACAGAAATCACCTGTTTTTTTCTGTGTGATTTCTTTATCAACAGCCTCAACCAGCTTTCCCAAAACTACTGGACACAGCAATATCTTATCCACAGTCATGTCATTATAAGAAATCTAAACCATTAACAGGAAAATTAAGTATAACACTAATAATTAGAGGACAGTTAACTAAGTTATATTTTAAATTAATGCTATACAGAGGCAAGAGGGATAAGCTTTCACAAATCAGCAGAACTACCAGTTTGTTTAAGGGATGGATCAACATTTTATGGCCAATTCCTAATTGCCCTTAGATGGTCAGAAGACATGTGACATCAGTTTATAGTCCAACAGTTTTATTTGAAATCACAAGCTTTCGGAGCACTGCTCCTTCATCAAGTGTGACTTCTGACCTTGTCCACCCCAGTACAACACAAGCACTTAGAAGGTGATGGTGACCATCTTCTTCAACTGCTACAGTCATAGTGGTGCTAGGATTGCAGTTCTGGGGTTTTTAACCCAACAACATTGAAAGAATGGCAACCTACTTCCAGGTCAGGATAGGTTTTTTTTGAAGAGGAGTTTGTAACTGGTGGTTTTCCTTCTCCTTCTAGGTGGTAGAAGTCATGATTTTGAAAGGGGCTATTGAAGGAGCCTTGGTGAGTTTCTTGGCATTTATCAAGATAACTGGGGAAAAAGTCATGTAATTAGTCAACAACAGTGACTGTATTGTCCCCATAACCCTAGGGACAACAATTGATTGTATGTCTCACTTAATCCCCAAACAGAAAACTCCTATAATTTCCTAAACCTTGATTCCCTTTATCTGGTAGCATAGGAGAAACCTTATTGTACTAAGCTTTACTTGCTAGGACTCTCTTTTATGGAGAGGCATTGAGCAACTGTCGTAATGTTACACATTTGCTTTTTAATTTCCACCATTCAACCTTTACATATCCCTTGTTATGGTAAAGTAACAGATCAACTCCTTGAACTAAACTTCTCCGAACCTTCAATTCTACAAATCCCAGAAGGGCCTGCATCTTTGCGTTCAGCCTTTTTTCAGTAGGGCTTGATGTCTTCCCATCCTTCACCTTCAATCCATTCCAGTTTCTCTGGAAAGTTGCAAAGATGGGCCTTTTATTAAGGATCTTATGGGTTAACTTATCTGCCATTCCTTTCTTTTATGAAGGTTGTGCTATTTCCCCATCAACGCCATCTCCCTAACTTAATCAAAATTCTGTTTCATATTCATTGACCGACAGTCAATGGAAACCATTTCCCTTTCCTGGCAGATTCAATGTACATTGATACACTTCTGATGGAGGGTCACTGGACTCAAAACATTAACTCTGTTTCTTGCTGAGTTTCTCCAGAACCTTTTGTGTTTGCTGTGTAAGTTCGGCATGTTCTCCTTCTCAAATTTTAAAATTTCTGCCCATAAGCAGGGTATTAGGAAAGCAAGAAGGGGCCATGAAATGATTTTGGCAAGTAGGGTTAAAGAGAATCCCAAGTCATTCCATAGGTATATTAAAAAAAAGAGGATAATTAGGGAGAAGGTAGGACTACTGAAGGATAAACGAGGGAATGTGTGCTTGGAGGCAGAGGATGGGGGTGGAATCCTAAATAAGTACTTTTCATCAGTACTCACCCAGGACAAGGATATGGAAAATAGTGAGTTTTGTGTGGAGCATGCTAATATAAGAGGGCATCTTGAGATCAAGAAAGAAGTGGTGTTGGATCTCTTGAAGAGCATTAAGGTGGATAAGTCCCCATGGCCCGATGGATCTACCCCAGGTTATTGAAAGAGGCAAAAGAGAAGATTGCTGGGGCCTTGACTAAGACCTCTGTATTCTCGCTAGCCACCGGAGAGTTCCTGGAGGATTGGTGAGTAGCTAATGTTGTTCCTTTGTTCAAGAAGGGAAATAGGGATACTCCAGGAAACTATACATCGGTGAGTCTCATATTGGTGGTTGGGAAGCTGTGGGATAGAATTCTTAGGGATAGTATTACGCACATCTTATTAGGGACATTCAGCATGGCTTTGTGCAGGGCAGGTCATGTCTCACTAACTTGATTGAATTTTTCAAGGAGCTGACAAAGGTGATTAATGAGGCAAGTGCAGTGGACATTGGCTCCATGGATTTTTGTAAAGCTTTTGACAAACTCCCTCATGGTAGGCTCATCCAGAAGAATAAGATGCATGGGATCCACAGTGACTTGGCCGCATGGATTCAGAATTGGGTTGCACGTAGAAGGATGTTTTTCAGGCTGGAGGTCCATGACTAATGGTCTTCTGCAGGGATCCATACTGGGACCTCTGCTGCTGTGATGTATATTAATGACTTAGGTGGAAAAATAGTTGGGTGAATTAGTAAGTTTGCAGATGATATAAAGATTGGCGGAGTTGTGAGTAGTGTAGAAGGTTGTCAAGGGTTACAGTGACATGTGGATATGTTGCAGAAATAGGGGTAGAAATAGCAGTTGCAGTTTAATCTGGGTGAATGTAAGGAGATCAAATGTAAAGGAAAAGCATATAGGTAATGGCAGGACTTTGAATAGCATTGATGTATAGAGGGAACTTGGGATTCAAGTCGATAGCTCCTTGAAAGTGGCCAAGCAAGTAGATAGGGTGGTAAAGATGTATCGCATTCCTGCCTTTATTGGAAGGGGGATTGAATACAAGAGTCAGGATGTCATGTTGCAGTTTTGTAAGACTTTGGCTAGGCCACAATTAGAGTGTTGTGTTCAGCTCTGGTTACCATATCACAAGAAGGATGTGGAGGCTTTGGAGAGGGTGCAAAAGAGGTTTAGATTCGATTCCCTACAGAATGGAAACAGGCCCTTGAGCCCAAACCGACCCTCCAAAGATTAACCCACCCAGACCCTTACACTAGATTTACCCCTGACTAATGCACCTACCACTATGGCCAATTTAGCATAAACAACTCACCTGACCTACACATCTTTGGATTATGGGAGGAAACCCAAGCAGACACGGGGAGAATGTGCAAACTTCGCACAGACAGTCGCCTGAGGTGGGAATCATATTTGGTTCCCTGGTTCTGTGAGCCACCGTGTCACTCCTGTTTGCCAGGATGCTATCTGGATTAGAGGATATGAGCTATAAGGAGCAGCTAGAAAAAACTCAGGTTGTTTTCTCTGGAGCGGCGGAAGCTGAGGATAGACTTGATAGAAGTCTTTAAAATTATGAGATGCATCGATAGGGTTGGCGGTCAGAATGTTTTTCCCAGAGTTGAAATCTATACTTTTAGGGCACATGCATTTAAGGTGAGGGGGGGAGTTCAAGCAGATGTGAGGGACAGGTTTTTCTATACAGAGTGTGGTAGGAGTTTGGAATGCACTGCTGGGGTGGTGGTACATATGAAAACAGCATTTAGGGAACTTTTAGCTAAGCACTGAATATACAAGGAATGAACAGATATGGACCAAAGGCAGGCAGAAGGGATTAGCTACATTTGGCGTCATGTACATCACAACATCGTGGGCCAAACAGCCTGTTTCTATGCTGTACAGTTCTATGGCCTACGTTCTATGTTTAAGCCTCTGGCACGAAACATTGAGTACAGTGTTCTTTACTTCCTAGTACTCACATGAACACTGTGAATGAGATGAATGCACCTCCAAAGCCTTCCTACTAAAACACTTCTTAGGACCATAACTATAAACCTCTCACCCAATTCAGATGAGTGGCAATTTTCTCAAAAGACACAAAGTACATCTCCACTAAGTTAAAGTGCTGTGTGAAAATATTTTACCAAATTAAATTTAAGAGGTTTTTTGTGGTATTAGCATTACTTCTCCTCCTATCTCAAGTTTGTGTAATTAGAATTTGTGCTCCAATTTGTGTTTCATCTCTCTCTCTCTCTCTTTCCATCTTTTTCACTTTCTTTTCTATCACTTTCATTATCTTTATCCTCATGTTAATTTCATTCTCAGCCAGTTGTTTTCAGTTCTATTTCTTTCTGAATTCTTGTCAGTTATACTTGACTATTAATGCATTGATTCGCTATCACATGAGCTTCAGATGCCCAGACAATTCTTCGAGGATCAATTACCTCTCAAATCTTGATGTTATGTTAATCTCCACATGATCTGTTATACAACTGAAATTGAATTTCTTAAAGTCTTTTAAGTCCCTGGGAGAGTCACATCCTCTCTTTCAACAAAGGCCTGCACCTCAAAAGTGTTCATACAGGTGTCCTCATATAATATAGCAAAAGCCAATGTGAAATCTTATTTGTTTAAATGCTGCAAATTCCAGTGAATATGTTTCCATTTTTTGGGCTCAATCCTGGAGTCAAATATTCAATTTTTTTATAATTTATGAGTCGTAACTCTAAACCAAATTAAACAAATTTTATAAATGACCCTCAAATGAAGAAGTTATCAACAAGATTTAATGTTTTGTAACTTTTACTCTAACATGAATCAGAACCATTGCAAATTAAATCTGAATAACATGTAAATAATTCTTGAAATGAATAAGTAAAATAGTTCAAATAATAAAGGTACAACTTAAATAGCAACAAATATTTCCCTTCAGCATATTTGGCATTGTGTAGCTACTGCACACTGTTCCAGATTATGTTGTTGTTTATTCATGTGGAGGAGGTCATGAGTTTTACATGACAACAGCTTTCACTCTGAGTTTCAAAGTTGCAATTATCACTTACACAACCCCTCTCTCCCCTGAGATACAACAGCCCTAATGGCATAGCTTTCTAGAGTTCCTTTTCAACAGAACAAGTAATAACTTACCCGTTCATGATTTGACCACATCTGGGAAAATAACCAGCTCCTTAACATCTCCAAGATTTACACACAGACTTCCCAGGGGTAGCTTTTTTTATTCAGCTTGCATAGTGTCTCCATGATCTCTTGCCATATTTCCTGCCAATGAAGGCACTAACCTCTTCCTGAATGAGATTTGTTTCCTATCCTCACAGTAACTCAGTGTGTTACTCTTTCTGTATTTTTCTACTTGCTCATGGTGTCTACATCTGTTCTATCACCCTCCAGCTCCTCTATTTGTAGCTCTCCATTTTGATTGCAACATTCCTTTCTGTCCAACCATATGTCACACACATAATAATTTCATTTCCGTTGGCACTGTTTCCGAGTCAAACATGTGGACCAGTATAACTTTTTATCTAAGAAAGATACAATCGATCCCGTTACTATTCAAAACTTCTAAAACTTTTAAAATGTTATGGAACACCTACAGAGTTCTGGAGGCTGGTACAATTGCAACATTTAAGAAGCATTTGGATGGGTATATGAATAGGAAGGTTCAGCGGGATTTGGGCCGGGTGCTGGCAGGTGAGACTAGATTGGGTTGGGATATCTGGTCGGCATGGACGGGTTGGACCGAAGAATTTGTTTCCATGCTATACATCTCTATGACTCTATGACTCTAGATGAAAGGTCATCACTGATCGAACAGATTTTCTTACAAAGCGATAGATGGAACATTTGGAAACAAGGCATAAATGTCTTCCTGATGTTGTCTAGGGCAGCAGCACATGAGACTCCTATGTGGCATGCCTCAGAATTGGAGGATGTTGGTTCATTGTAGAGTTCTTAACTGGATTGGACTTTAAGTGACAAATATTATGGGAGCGTGACAGCTTTATTTTGGTGGAGAAAGCCAATGACTGAACATAAGGTAGAGCACCATGCTATTTTATATATCTTCATGTCAGATTACTCATAACAGTATTGGTAAAGAGATAGCCAATCACCTGTTTACCGAATTGGTTGAGGGAATGGTATGTGGTTTGGGAACTTCACAGTTGGATTAACAACAGAAAATAAGGGCTCTGTTGGCATCAGACCAACAAACAGAACACAATCTCATAGAATGTGGTATTTAGCAGGTTTAGATCTGTCAAAGAAACTCATCACCGCCAACAGTTTTTTTTTGTACCCTGTGTAAGTCTAGAAACAGTCAAAAATCAGAGACGAATGATTAATATTTAGAAAAAAACTACCAAACGTTTTATTTTAGTTATTTTCTTGAGGGATATGGAAATTGAAATAACTAATTCTATGATTAAGTTATATGCAGCCAGATTCTTGGCAATTTCATTTATTTATCTTTGCACTGTCATTCTTCATGAAAATTCTGATGATGATACTCACTCCTAAAGATTATGGCCTGAACACTACACTGGGCTTTCCTCACTTTTCACTCAGTCAGGACGGGATAATTAAACGTTTGTATTTGGAAAAGTGGTAGATGCCATTTTGGACCTGCTGTAAGATATGGAGCTGGAGAACAAGAAAATCCAAGTCTTGTTGAGGTAATGGTAGGATAGTAAAACTAGAGGTTAGTGAATGACTGGAGTCTCTGACTTTCATCTTTGGTTGCTGAAATTATGAAACTCACTTAGAGTGACTTGAAGCTACAGCAGGGAGATATGCATCAGATAATGTTTGATGTTAGTAGCCATGGTTATACAATGAGAGTGTCAGTGCGCTTAGCTTCAATCTACAATTTGCTAAGTGCTTTTTTAGCATTCATTTTAGAATTTTGCTTATCTTATTTAACTTTGCACTCATGTCATCTCCTTTTGCCAACCAATTTCAATGTCAACTTTCTTTCTCTTAATACTGAAGATTCATCTCACACTTCACCTTAAAATGCTTTGAGATCTTTATGCACAATTAGTACAACTTTATTCTTTTGATTTCGAGCAGTAAGTTTAAGTGGAAATCTGTGAAGGTATTGCAAGATGATGAATTTTAAAAAAAACTTGAGATATATGAATGAAGTTGGTTTAGATTCATGCTGTCAACATGAATCTAAAGCAAGTTAAGGCTGACAGATTCCATTGTTTTTCCCCAGTATAATATTGTCCATATGTTCTTGCAGTACTCAATGTATATTTGCCATATATATTTATTCCTCACTACTGCATTGCAATATGTTCTTTAATTCCTTCTCTGCAAATCATATTAATTTCTTTCCCCTGGGCTTCTGAATAATTGCATGCTTTTTAACTGGATACTATAGTGTAATGAGAAGAGAATGAGCTATACTTTGTCACTGGTTTTTCTCAGCTTGAGGACTTCTCACCATTTTGCCTATTCAAAATTTCTTTTTCTTTTTGACTGTTTTCATTTTGTTGCTGAGATGACCCTTATCTGACAAGGTCTCTTAATTCATTAACTTCCTCTCTGTGTGGAAATCAGAGAATAAAACCTTAACTACTTACCAGTCAGATTGCTAAGTTGGGAATGGAGCAGAATGAGTGGAAATTGTAGAATTAGGACGGGGTGGGGTCAAAAAGTCATTTGCAACAAAATACATTGTTTGACACTCCATTCGAAAGATTATGGCCTGAACGCTACACTAGGCTTTCCTCACTTTTCACCGAGTCAGGACAGGACAATGAAATATTTGTATTTATTAAAGCAGTAAGGAAGAATGAGATCTCTTTGGATCAATGATCAATGATTACCCAAACTCTTCATTATTGGGTATTTCCTCACATTAAGACCTTATTTTACTTCTGGGACTGAAGGGGCAGGGGTATTGGAGTATGAGAGGGTCTGCCTGCTCAGACTATAATGAAGACTTCATGGCAGGGGTGCTGTCACCATGCCCATTCATTCTCACTGTGATTTTAACAGTAAAAAAAATGTGTCAGGTGACTTTCTTTCTGTGAACCAATTGAACCCATTACATGATCAGTTAATGGCCATTTAAGGTTCTTTTTTTTTCCAGCTGCTATGGAGTTTTACCCATGGAAAGGGAGATTGACACCATGTCCAGTTAACCAAGGTAAACCTAGCAGATTGGTGACCAGGGCAAGTGTTGCTTGTCCCTTTTAGGCCTACTGTCAGTAATCCTCCAAGGTAATGCTCTTCATCCATGCTAATTCCCATTCCCCTGATGATCCCAGATCCTCATTACTCTCCCTAGAGGTTTCCAGCCTAACCCAGGTGACACATCAGGCTTTCATTTAAGACCAACTCTATCAGTGCACACCCCCTTCTGGGATTGCTTGTAGACCTTGCAATGGCCATAGCAGCTGATGACATGACTGGGACAAGTGAGGCTGGCTAGCTGATGTTCTGGCAGGTCTCAGTGGCATGACTTCCTCTAAGATGGGGTTTGAAAACTCCGCCTCAAACCAGCAGAGGCAGGATCTCAACTGCTTTTTTATCCCAGCAAAACATTCAGTTCCATGCCTAAGAGTGTGTTCGACAAATAGATAATGATTAAATATCATGGTTAGGAATATCTCCATTTTGTTTTATCATTTGACTGTCAAGATGGTTAAAGGTAAACAGATGGACTTTGTTTCTCTGTATTTCACAATTCTAATGCAACTAAAACTGAGCTCCATTTTCCACTAATTCCTTGTTTCTTGGAATAAGGTCAAACATTGACTGCATTATGGAAGTAAATCAAACGTACTATAAAGCTAGGCTGCATTGGAAAGGATTAATTCTTTTTTGGTAGACATCCCATTTGCCTCATTGATTTTCCTGGCTCCCCTTGCTCTGGCACTGGGTAGGTACTTCACACCATTGTTTCTGCTCAGCTGTATGTCCAGTATAACTCTGAACATGTTACTGTGCCACTGTTTTAATATGGTCCAGTTACTTCCTGAATGCAAGTCCTCCCTTGACAGGTCCTTATGTTAGATAATGGATGCAGTCAAATAAAACACAATTGTAGGTATCTTTTCTACCCTCAAGGCTTTCCGGTTACAGCTAAAGAGCCCTAAATATCATTCAACAATATGCACCTGACCTTGGGATCAATAACTTCAGAAGATCATAAGATATAGGAATAGAAGCAGGCCATTCAGTCCATCAAGTCTGCTTCACCATTTGATTAATGGCTGATATGTTTCTCAAACCCATTCTAAGTCTAAGAGTAAAGGGAAGATGCTTTAGAACAGAGATAAGGAGAAGCATCTTTAGCCAGAGAGTGGTGAATCGGTGGAATTCATTGCCACAGAAGGCTGTGGAGGCCAGGTCATTGAGCATATTTAAGTTAGATAAGTTCTTGATTGCCAAAGGGATAAAAAGTTATGGGGAGAATGTGGGAAAATGGGGTTGAAAAACCTATTAGCCATGATTGAATGGCGGAATAGACTTGCTGGGCTGAATGGCCTAATTTCTATTCCTATGTCTTACGGTCTTATTCTCCTGCCTTCTCCTCATAACCCTTGATCCCTTTACTGATCAAGAATCTATTTACAACTGCCTTAATTACACCCAATGAATTGGTCTTTACAGCCCTCTGATGCAATGAGTTCCATTGATTCGTCACCCTCAAGCTGAAGAAATTCCTCCTCATTTCAGTTCTAAAAGGTCATTCCTTCACTCTGAGGTTGTGCCCTCTGGTCCTGGTCTCTCCTACTAGTGGAAACAGCTTCTCCACATCACTCTATCCAGGCCTCTCAGTACTCTGTAGGTTTCAAGAGATCTCCCTCATCCATCAAGTACAGACCAAGTGTCCTCAACCTCTCCTCATATATCAAGCCCTTCATCCCGGGATCATTCTTGTAAACCTCTCTTGACCCCCACCCCCCCCATCCCGTCTAACGCCAGTGCATCCTTCCTTGCATACAATGACCAAAACTGCTCATACTATTCCAAATGCAGTCTGAACAGGGTCTTATATAGTATCAGCAGTATATCTGTGCTCTGGTATTCTCGCCCTCTTGAAATAAACGATAACATTGCATTTGTCTTCCTAAGTGCCAACTGAATCTGCATGATCTTTTAAGAATGCCACTGACCACCTGGACCCTCTGGTTTGAGAATAGTACTGCAATAACTTCTTGGGACGTTCTTCCGCCCTGATTGATGAAACTTAAATTTAGACACGAGGCACCTCCTGCCTTATCTGAAAGCTCAGCATGTACCACAGATGTGAATGAAACTTCGATCCACAGGTAAATCTGAGGACAAATCAAAGCACATGAAAATTGGTCTCTGCTGCTTTTTTCATGATTAGTAGAAATGTCACAAAAACTAATAAATGTCTTTTTTATATTGAATTTCTAAGTAAATACCAATTTTTTTGCATTTTTTTATCTGAACTATTTTTGGGATATTTATACCATGGCTTTCTCACAAGAACATAAGGAATTGAAGCAGAAATGGACCAGTCATCGTGTTGAGCTTTTAATGTTCCACAATACAATCTGGAATGTGAATTATTTAATTGGGTTACACATCCAAGTGTAAGAAAAGACCCTTCGCTTTCCACAGAAAATATTTGCACACTGAGCACAGGCAGTAAGACGGCATATAAATTCCATTAGTGACACTTTTGTTATTGGTTTTTGGTGGTCCTTTGCTCATTTCTAAATCACTCCCAATCTTCAGATTTGCTACTGTTCTTTGCAGCATTATAAGCTTCTTCTTTTAATGTAATATAGCTAGCAACTTCTTAAAGCTGTAAGGATCTTTCTTCATGAGCCTGTATTTTCCATCAACACATATTTTTGTTGAATGTTTTGAATTAAAAAAAATTCCCAATGTTTATCTACTACCATATCTTTTAGTTTATTTATCCAACTGACCAGAGTCAATTCACTCCTCATGCTTAACCTTATGATTCTTGTTTTTGATTCAAGTATGATGCTTTCTGACTTAATATGAAACTCATTGGTCTTATGATCACTATTTCCCAGTGGATCTTTAACTCTGACATTATTAATCAAACCTGCCTCATGATGTAATACTAGATCCAAAATACCTTTATTCCTAAACTCTTCCACAATGGTTGCTCCAAGAAACTGTAATAAAAGCATCTCATTTCTGTGTCTTACTGTTTTAGTAATGACAAATCTTGTTTTTGATCAATGGATAGGAAGGCTTAAAATTACATCCAACAGTTTTATGTTCAACCTTAGAAACCTCATTCTCAGATTTATAAAAGTTTTCATTGTCATACAAATATTTAATAAAACCTATATAATCAAATCCTGCCTTTAGCTACAGTGACCTAGATTGAAGTGGAAGCAATACTTTTCCCAAGTTTAAAATCGAAGGCCAGATGGAATTTGTTTTACACAATCACATGTTAACATAAAGACTTCTTTGATTTGTGCTGTGATTGAAATAGTGGAGATCACAAGATATCAACACCTGTGCTGACATCTTGTGATCTTCATTATTACAACTATAAGTTGCACCTCAGTGTTGTATAGCAGATGCTTGACACCACTATATTTTTAAAAAGATCACCATTATAGTTGTCTACTACTTTTCATTAATTTATATTAAGAAATAGGAAGAGATTGACTTTTTCCACTTCATAAAGAAATTGGATTTATAAAGTGGGAGAATTCCTTTTGAAGAATATTGTTCAAATTCACCTGAAAGGCTGTCGAAGAGACTAAGAAATATATCAGCAAATGGTGGAAGAATTACCTTATTTGAAATCAGAAAGAATTGATTACTTCTGAGGGCAGCTGCTTGAACTGGCTAAAGGAATTCTTTGCACAGTCTTGTTTCACACATAAGAAAAGCAGAATGAGCAACAGTCTTTCATGGAGAATATTCCATATGTGTACAATAACCATTTGCCATTTGCATAGTTCCTTTAGTATAGAAATACCCCAGTTCAAATCCCAAGCAATTTTTTTAATAGATCTTTGTATATGATGGCCTTGATATTAACCCCAAACTACAGATACACTTCAGATCTTACCCGTCATCAGCAACTTTCCCCATGCGTTGATCTCACTGAGGTATGTTGATCTCCTACTTACTCTCACTGGGGTATGACTCCCACACACACTGACTCTCGCTGGCATACGGCTCCAATATACACTGGGGTACAGCTCCCACACACATCGACTCTCACTGGAATTCAGCTCCCCACACATTGACTCTCACTGTGGTATGACTCCCACAATTAAAAATACTGTCCATGCCCTTAAACTCTGGCCCTCTTTCAAAGGATGTGGATATCACTGGCTAGGCCAACATTTAATGCCCATTCCCAATTGCCTGAGAAAGTGGTTTTGAGCTACCTAGAACCATTGTAGTCCATGTGGTGTAAGCAATTCGCCTTGTCAGTAAGTGATTATTTTTGATCTTGCTTTCTGAGCTGACACCAAGGAGCCATGGCTGAGGCTTCTATTGTATGGTATGAATTGTACGATAGTTGCTTTAAAGAGGTTAATGATCATGTTACATTGGCTTCTCCCATTCTACTGACACACACAGAGTTCGTGGACGGTGACAGAGTTCTACTCTAGCTTTCAGAGAGAGCAGATGTTTCTGTATTTGCTCCTAAAGATCCTTGTAATTGTGTCTGATCAAATCTAGTTGTACATATTGCTATTAAGCAATAAGTCTTCATGTTATTAGAGAGCTATGTCTTCTCTGTAGATACTCCATGGTGGTCTATCCTCAACCACAAAACACTAGATAGCCCCAACACAAATAAGAAACAAAGGAGGATTAGCAGTGAACTACCTCAAACATCCATTACACTGTATCACATACTGGTAGAGGTGGCAAATTCCACCAAAGACCCAAGTGGTCACATCAGAAAATACCACAGTGGGTACTCAGAAACCTGTTAGGCTGTCAGTTAGATTTGTTGTCAGGCAGGAAACAGAAAATTAAATTGTCAATTCATCAGCTTTGCCATGTATTCAGCTTTTCAGGGTTTCCTCTGTGCTATTGCTGTCCTGCTTTGCCCCATGCCTGCCTCCCTATTCTTATTGGGCTCTTTAACACACGAATAAATGTAACTAAACTAACAATTAGAAACTCAATGTCCTTAGCTTAACCCAATTTGCGCAATGGCAATGGTTTAAGCAAGTGGTTAAAATAGAGCGAGCGTGCTGACCACCATGTTAAATGCACACATTTTGGAGATGGTCATGATACCCAGAGGCTTCCTGACTGTATTTAAATGTGATGCAGTTACAAAAACTGACACTGTGGATGTTCTGTCAACAGTGAAAAGTGACAGTATTGGTCTCGCACTGAATCTGAGTTTAGAGGAACACCAACCTCCATCTAATTGGATCACAGGATTCTTTTTCCAAGTGGATTTTTAGAAATATTTTTTGCTTCTAAATCATTTTAGCATATTTATTTTATCTTATTATCCTCAGGAAATGTCATCGTTTTATCATGGATGTTATTGTTGCAATCTCTTTTGGATGGGGGATTACCAGTAAGAGAAGAAGCATCAGAAACTGAGGTTATCTGAACAGCAATCAGGCTTATGAGGAAGTATTAGGTGATGTTGGGGTCCAGACTGATGCTTCTTGTAGGAACCCACACAGGGTGTTCATGCTAAGGGCCAGTTTTATTTTTAACATTTCTGCGGAGCAGTGCATCAGTAGGTCACATTTTTTGAAGCCTCTGTTGCAGATCATTGCTGCCTTCTGCAATGTGATCTGCTATTTATTGGATTGGAGGAGAGTGTTTCAACCTATATTCATGCCTGTCAATGCATCCATAAGCCTTAATTTATTTTTTCATTGATTCCCAGCTGTATATTCAATTCTTCTCTTACAAAACTGAACTAAGCAGGTTACTGTTGTCTGCCAGGATTGCCCATGAGGTCACCTTCTGCATTGACATCAAGAGTCAATAATGGCAATTTATAATTGCGGCTTGTTTCTTCATCTCCTCGGCAACTTGGCTACAGCATGATGCCTGAACACTAATGAATACCATCTCACAATGCAGCCTCCTCTCATTCTGCAAAACTCCTCAAAAGAAAAGCAAAATATTGATGATGCTGGAACTCTCTAGCACCTCACATTTTTATTCCAATGTACTCAACCACTTCTCATTAACAAATCCTTCTATACCTGGAATCAATGATTCTAATGAACAAAATTGTTCACACTATTCCAGATGTTGTCAAACTAATGACTTACATCATTTTAGATAGACCTCCCTATTTCTATCCTCCATTCTTCTTGAAATAAAAGTCAACAGGTCATTTACCTTCCCTATTACCGAGTGAACTTGCATGCTTGCTTTTGTGATTCTTGCTATCACATATCCTGCTTATTCCTACTTCCTCCTACTACTTGAAGGGATCCCTTTAATATAATGTTGTGGTCAATTCACTCATTTCACTCATTCTCCTTGTAGTCCTAACTCTCACCCACACAGCTCACAAGAACTCCAATTGTTGGACAGTTCTGAGACAGAGGCTCAATGACCATCCCCTCATTTCAGTATAGTCAATCCTCATTGCATTCACTCTTATGCAAGTATATCTTTCCTTAAGTAAGGCAATCTAGACTGCATACAGTAAGCCAAGTGTGGTCTCATCGATACTATACAGAGCTACCCTTTGTAATCACCGTAAAACTGCTTTAATTGTATATTCTGATCCCTCTATAATAAAAACTATTTTGTTTCCTAACTTTTTATTGCACCTGCATGTTCACATTTCACATTCTATTTAAGGCCACCCAGTGACCTTCTTTGTAAACTGTGCCTACACATTGCCAGGCAGGCATCCAGAAGATACTGAATAAATTGTTCACAAAGTTTCAACTTCTATTCCCATTAATTTTTAGTACTGTTTCTTCAGCAAAACTATCTTCAACTTTTTTCATTTTCACTAGATCTTTGGTTCACTACAATTTTACAATTTGTATCCTTTCCACTGTGAGATGAAATCACAAGAGGTTACTTGATGTAACCTCCATTTTTTATGTAAGTATTGTTTACACTGTTGAGGCACAGACAGACCCATACCAGGGAATGTCAACAAAGTGAGATTCAGCTGGCAACAAGTATCTATTTGGTCTGTGGAGTGGTGAACACTGTGTAGACCTTCTGCTTACTAACAACTATGTGATTAGCTCCCAGGTAGCTGAGCATCTTCTGGATGTGAATGATGTAACACAAACCTTCTGACCTCTGGAAGGGGATGTGGTGACCATTTTTGTTGTAGTAGAAACACCTAAACTCTAAAGAAAGTCAATTGATATCTTTCACTATTTGTTGTAAGCTAATGAGTTTAACCAATAGGTCAGCAAGTTTTAAACAAGTTACTCTGTCCTCCTGAAAGCAAGTAAAAGTACCTTTAGAAGAGAGAGATTAGTGAGCAGAAAATTCTGCAAACCAAAAGGATCATCTCAGCGAACGCTGGGGAAATTGAACTGCCTTTCCAGTTTTATCTCCAAACATGAAACACATTTTTAAAATACATTTTTTTTGTATTTAAAGTGTCTGCCTGTATTTGTGTGTAGAAGGTGTTTATAAAAGGGTTTAGAAATGTAACTAATAAAATTACATGTTGACAATTCATCATTGTTTACCTGTTCATTTGCAATAAATATTAATTAACGTCAAAATCAAAAATCTGGTCTGTGCTTTCTGTCAACATGGACTTAAAAGACTGATAAATTTGGGTATTTGGCAAACTGATAAAATGTTTAACTTTTGTGGTCACTCCAGCAATAGTCGGGCTCAATTTCAGGTGTGGTGCCCTAATGAGACTTAACAAACCACAGTCATGTATTTTTTTGTAGGTACACCAACAATTTTGTTGGGGTGTGAGTTCAGAACTTTAACCCAGCAATATTTCCAAGTCAGAATGGTGAGTGGCTTGGAGAGGAACTTGGTGGTGGTGGTGTTCCCATGTATCTGCTGCCCTTGTCTTTATTGATGGCAGTGGTTGTGAATTTGGAAGGTGCTATCTCAGATGCTTTAATGAATTTCTGCAGCACATCTTGTAGAAGGTACACACTGCTACTACTGTAGGTCAGTGGCAGAGGGAATGAATGTTTATGGATGTGATGTCAATCAAGCAGGTTACTTTGTCCTGGATGGTGACAAGATGCTTGTGTGGTGTTAGAGCTGCACTCATCCAGTATTCTATCACACTCCTGACTTGTGCCTTGAAGATGGTGGACAGAATTTTCCGAGTCAGGATGTGAGTTATTTGCCGCAGAATTTCAAATCTCTGATCTCCACTTGTAGCCACTATTTTTGCATGGCTAGTCCAGTTCAGATTCTGGTCAACAGTAACCCCTAGCATATTGATACTGGGCGATTATACCAAATGTAATTAGATGATGAGGAGTGATGGATAGATTCTTGCTTATTGAAGATAATCATTGACTGGCACTTGTGTAGGGTGAATGTTACTTGCTACTTGTCAGCACAGATCTGGAAATTGAGCAGATCTTGCTGCACTGGACATGAACTGCTTTTAGTATTTGAGGACTTGTGTATGGTGCTGAACATTGTACAATTATCAGCGAAAATCCCCACTTCTGACCTTAAATTGGAGGGAGTGTCAACGATGAAGCAATTGAAGATGTTTGGACTTAGATAGTACCCCAGGGAACTCCTGCAAAGATGTTTCTGGAACTGAGATGACTGACCTCCAAAAACTACAACCAATGCCCTTTGTGCTTGGTATGCCTCCAACTCAACGGCATGCCTAGCATCTTGCTACCGACACCCCAAACTTGACTTGAAGTTAAAAATGCCTAAATTAAAACGATTTGCAATTACAAATGCATTCTCTACAACTTTTCAGTAATAATACTATTCTAAAAGATCATTATAAATTAATTTAAAATAAAGAATTGTAGTTGCTGGAAAGTTGAAATAAAAACAAAAATTGCTGGAGAAACTCAGCAGATCTGGCAGCATGGGTGGAGAGAAACAGAGTTAAAGTTTTGAGTCTAGTTCTGAAGAAGTATCACTAGATTCGAAACATTAATTCTGCTTTCTCTCCACAGATGCTGTTAGACGTGCTGAGTTTTAGATTAGATTAGATTACTTACAGTGTGGAAATACTGTAAGTTTCTCCAGTAATTTCTGTTTTGCTAATTGCAAATAAATGGTTGGATTTGCTTTGTTGTTTCGAGACTAACTCTGAGTTTGATAATAAACAATTTAACTTGTTGATATTTTTTACAGTTTTGCCTCGACTGCAACAACTTAGTTTGGCTCTCCATGTTCAGTACTTGCAATTTTAATCTAAAACACTAGAGACCAGTGTTGCACTGAATTGAATGTGTCCGCAAGGATAAAAAGCTGGTACTTTATTGTTTTACAGCTTTGAATTAACAGCAGAGGGCAAAAGATAAGTCCCCCAGTACCCCAATTGTCTCAGCCTAGCACATATTCACTTTTTAAAATATGTGATACACTTTCTTTGCTACCTGTCACTTCAGCATTCCAACATTTTATTATTATCCTTGGCATTAGTTATGGCTGTTCCACTAACATTAGGCAGGATTGAGTCTCATACAGGTAATCCTCCATGCCGAGTGACAGAGTACTATTTTATGACAAAGTGTTTCATTTAGTAACTAGGCTACGAATTGGCAACACTCGTTCTTTGACAAGGATCAGAACTGATAACCATTATTTTATTCACTTAGAGAACTGAGCTTTGCTGACTGGGCCAGCATTTATTTCCTGTTCCAAATTGCCCTTGAGAAGTTGGTGGTGAGCAACCATCTTGCGCTGTTGTAATTGAAAACGAGTCTTAAACTCCTGAAACAAAATTGAATACTTTTTTTTAATCATTCATCGGATGTGGGCCCTGCTGGCTAGGTCAGCATTTATGGCCTGTCCCTACTTTGTGGGCGGCACGGTGGCACAGTGGTTAGCACTGCTGCCTCGCAGCGCCAGAGACCCGGGTTTAATTCCCGCCTCAGGCGACTGACTGTGTGGAGTTTGCACGTTCTCCCCGTGTCTGCGTGGGTTTCCTCCGGGTGCTCCGGTTTCCTCCCACAGTCCAAAGATGTGCAGGTCAGGTGAATTGGCAATGCTAAATTGCCCGTAGTGTTAGGTATAGGGGTAAATGTAGGGGTATGGGTGGGTTGCGCCTCGGCGGGTCGGTGTGGACTTGTTGGGCCGAAGGGCCTGTTTCCATACTGTAATGTAATGTAATGTAATGTAATCTAATCTAATCGAATCTAATGGCCCTGGAGAAGAAGGTAGTGGTATTGAGCTGCCTTCTTCAACCTCTTCAATCCTTGGGGTGTTGGGATACCCACAGTGCTTTTGGGAAGGGTGTTCCAAATTTTTGACTCCGTGACACTGAAGAAACAGTCATATGTCTTCCCAACAGCTTATTCTTTCAAATTAATGTTCAATTCTTGTGCTTTTATAACTCTACTTTTTATAGCTAAAGCTTCATGATTTTCATTCTTGTTCTCCGTGTTCCAAACATGCCAAATGACTCACTTCCTACTTCGTGCAGCTCCAATGTGTCACAGATATACAATATCCAAACTTATTTATTTATTTCTTGAAGCTCAAAATTCTGGATATCTTACTATTCCCAGTGTTCCTTTTATCATATGTCTTTAAGTTTTTGTAACCTTAGCACAATATCTTACAATTATACCTCCTCTATGCTGTTAAAACTTAGTCGTGTCATGCATAATTCTTAAATTTCTGCAGACTGTAGATAAGTGAATAGCCACAGAGTGGAGCTATTGCATGCTCTTTCATCACGATGCAGACGTGTTATGAAATTGAACAGGATCCAAAAATGGACGTGGATATTGAATGTAAAATTAACCTGCACTTACTACTTCCAATTCAGACCATTCGCAGACTTTGTTCTTCATGCTGATTTGTCTAAAACCATGTGCATTCAGTCCCAAATATTTGACCAAGTGGTTGCACACCTTAGCAGTGGCTCTATGTTTCTGTGTGTTAATATTACTTAAAACTGATCTATGCCAATTAAGAAAAAGTTTCATTAAAGCTGCTGTTGCAGTTGTTTCTTCAAAGTCTATAATAAATAAGTGAACCGTTATTCTGCCACAGAAATGTGTACCTCTTCAGGAATTCATCTCCCCACAGCTGGTATTTAATGGGCACCAGCAGAGACTCATGACAAATATCTTTCTGAGGAGGTTGACTGGTAATTGGCAGAGGGATCCTTCCTTAATGATCCCTAGATCCTATGGAAGGCGTGCCCAACATCCTTAAGTTCCCCTCCTGCCATACATCCTCACTATCATTTGGTAAGATTTCCTCCTTCCATAAATACCTTTCTGATCCAAAGCAGCGCATCTCTCCAGTCTCCAGTGCTGAGCAGATGGTGGTCAGCACTCCTGCTAGTGCTGTTGACACTGAAAAGATGTTTGCACTTGACTGACCAGCAGCTCTCTAAAGCAGGGCTAACTGTCTCTGAGGGCTGGAATCCTGCTTCAATCACATTGCCCTGTACGATGTATTACACTGGTGCAGGTCAAATAAGATCCTCAAGAAGCTATTAATTGTCCAGTTAAAGGCTTCAATAGGCCTGAGCACGGGCAGGCAGTTTAACACTTTAAACATGCTGATAGTGGAATGTAAAATTTATCTCAAGGTATTTCAGCCAATATATATGTATATAAATAAATAATAACATTTACCATTACAAAGCAAAGAAGACAATGTAGCAAAACATTTATTATTAACATTTGTCATCATGAAACTAAACAATAGTGCAGCATGACGTCTTGCTAATCATAGAAGCTGAAAAATTCTTCATTGCTTCTGGAACACTCATCATCAATGGTGTTATATAAACTGACACTCTCTTTGGATACTACGTCATCTTCATCTTCCTTATTTTGTATTGCTGGAACTGAATTTCTTAAGTGACTTCACAATAATTTCATGTTTCAATAATAGCCATGGATTTCTTCGCAACTCACACCCGTGAAATGATGGATTGCTTCACTCATCCTGTTGGTGTCAAGTTGTAACTTGGAGCTTCCATCTACTCAGTCCACTCCTCACTTGTTCTTTAAATCGTTTGTTCATTAAATGTCCAGAGACAATAATAAACTATTTAGACAATTTGAAGTCACAGTCAGATTCATGTTCTATTCTGCAGTCAGCCTTTTTATAGCCTCAATTTATATGGGACTAGTCATACTTAATGATGTTTTTTAAAAGGACCACTTGAACATTTCAACCACCCTTTTGTTCTGCTGTAATTTTATCCCTTCTTCATTCACTCATCCCTTCGGATGCACATGACTACCAATTCCATTGGAATTTCAGCCTTTGATGTTCTTATTTTCTTAAAGAATAGTGATGGTGGCAGTCTTTTGTAATCTGTGACACTGCATGCCAAAAAGACAATATATTGGTTTTTTTCATGCCCAGCCAGTTTTATTGGTATTATTTTAGTCTCCAAGTCTTTTTTAAATAAAATATTAAAAGTTAGAGAAAGTTTATCCACATTGTTTATCTGACCAAGTTTAAAACATTTTTTTCTTTGCATTAATCAGGATGCAGAGAAATTCAAATACCATGCTTTGCAGTTTTCTGGCATCTTCTGCACTATCCTGGTTCAAGTATGCAGACTTAGCATATGCTTTTTGTAAATCAGTGGCATCATAACTTGTGCCTCCAAGCTCAGTAGTACAGCTTGCAACTGTTATTCTTCTTGCTTCACATACAATAACTTTGGTAGAAAGAGAAATTCTATTTCTACCATGGTCCAATTTGTCACCTCTTTTCCAGATGTCGTCATTTTGCAAGATACCAATTGCTCTTTTCTCAACAGTTTTTCCTTTCCTTCCACCCCACAGTCATTTTCTTAGTTGGAGAAAGACCAAAATGTTTTTCGGCTGCTGTCTGAAATACCTTATCACTTCCAATACTTGTAAAATAAAACATTTCTTGTTTCATACCAGATTAAACCCACAGATAGCTCTGCTATCACCATTGTATGTACCTTCAAAGCACATGCTAATTTTCTGTGCAATGGGATAACATTCAGAACATAGGTTACATGACAATATTAGGTGATCTTCTTTGAGATAAAAGTGCATTTGACTAACTTATGATTAGTCTTTCAATTCTTTGTTGTACCTATTAGATATTAATGATTTGCGCATAAGAATCTTACTACAAACTACTCTTAAAAGGCCCACTTCTTAAGGGTAAGGATTAAAGGAGGAATGGCAGACAAATGGCAGATGAAATTCAATGCATTTAGAAAGAAGAAATGGAGAGACAATATAAAACAAAGGGCACAATTCTAAACTGGGTGCAGAAGCAGAGGTAGCTAAGTTTACAACTGCATAATTGGTGGTAAGTGGTAGGACAGGTTGAGAGTATAGTTAATAAAGCACAGAGCATTTCAGGCTTACTAATAGGAGCATAAAGTATGAAAAGAAGGAAATTACATTAAACTTGTAAAGAACATGAGTTCAGCTTCATATGGTGTCCTGTGTCCAGTCTGTGTTCTGTATGGCTGCCACATTTTTTAAAGGATATGAAGGCATTTGAGAGACTAAAAAAGGTTCACAAGAGTGGTCATCGAGGTGAATAATTTCTGTTGCAACTTTTTCTTTGGAGAAGAGTAGGTTGGGAGGTGATTTAGATTAGATTAGATTCCCTACAGTATGAAAACAGGCCCTTCGGCCCAAAAAGTCCACACCAACCCTCCGAAGAGTAACCCACCCAGACCCATTCCCCTACCCTATATTTACTCCTAACTAATGCACCTAACACTATGGGCAATTTAGCATGGCCAATTCACCTGACCTGTACATCTTTGGATTGTATAGAAGTGTTCAAGATAAAGAGGGTCTGGAAAGAGCAGGTAGAAAAAAAAAGTTCTTATTTGTAGAAAGATTGGGAACAAGAAGGCATCAGTTTAAAGTAGTTGAGAAAAGAAGCAATGGTAAACTGAAAACATCTTTTCCGTCCAGCCAGTTGTTATCGTCTGGAATGAGCTGTCTGAGAGTAGGATGTAGTCAAGGCATTCAAAAGTGAATTGACATTTTATCCAAGAGTGAAGAAGGTTCAGGGTTATGTGGAGAAGGTGGGTGTGGTGACATTAGCTAAATTGCTTCCATAACTGAATATACCTGAAGAGCCAGTGCGTACAGCATTGGCCAAATGATCTTCTTTCGTGGTGTAACATTTCTGAGTGGCAAATGGAATTTTGGGGTTTGATTTTCTCCTTCCGGAGGAAGCAAAACTACTAAGCAGGCAAAAGTCCAAAAATCAGATTTTCATCATTGAGGAAAACTTCAGTAATTGCACTGTCCACCCTTAGAAAATAATTGACTTTCTTGCCATCAGATAGTGAGACCCTGATGTGCATGCATTTGCATCTCTTTAATTGGACAACTCACTGAAATTAACTTGGCCTTCTCAATTAGCTTCTGCCCAGTCGAGACACACAGCACTTCAGATACTCAACTGTATAGAATAAGCACATACCAGACCTGCAACCTCCAATTTGAATAGTTTCTATATTTTTTTCCCTCAAGCAAAATATTATAAATGGTCATTGTCTTTACTTTTACTGTAAGGGCTGCAGATGCAAGAGGCATTTCCAAAGGGACCAATGCAGGATGTGTCCCTGAACTTACACAGAACAAAGATGGAGTATGGCAATGTAGCAGCTTGTGTCTCAGTGTAGCAGCTTAAAGTAGAACATAAGGCAGCAGTTTGTGTCTGTAGGACACAGTGAACTGTCAATGTGACCCGTTGTGTATATGTGGTTGAAGAACACGGTGCTATGGCAACATTGGAGATGGTGCATGGGCCAGCTGTTTGAATGTACCAAAAGAGCATAGAGGTTGGTGACTGGGGAAAAGGAGGTATGATTAGACTATAACAAATATGAGCTGAGACAGACCATCCAGCCCATTAAGTCTGCTTTGTCATTCAATGAGGTCATGGTTGATAGGGTCACAGAGTCATACAGCACGGAAACAGACCCTTCGGTCCAACTCGTTCATGCTGACCAGGCATCCTAAACTGAACTAGTCCTATTTGCCTGTGGTTGATCAATAACTCTCTAAACCTTTCCTATTCATTTTTTCCTGTCCAAAGGTCTTTTAAATTGTGTAATTGTACCCAACTCTACCACTTCCCCTGGCATTCTGATAATCCTAAACTCCATTTTCCTGCCCTTTTCCAGTAATCATTGATTCCCTTATTGCTTAAATATCTGTCTATCTTAGCCTATAATATATTAACGTCCTGCCTCCACAGACCTTTGTAGCAAAGAATTCCACAGATTTTGTACCTTCTGAGAGAAGAAATTCCTCCCTATCTCTGTCATGGAGGAGCAACTCCTTATTCTGAAATTATGTCCCCTGGGCTTAGAATCTCCAATAAGGGAAAACAACCTTTCTGCATTGAACAAGTCAAGTCCCTTAAGAAGCTTGTATGTCTCAATAAGGTCACTTCTCATTCTCATCCAGTGGATATGGTCTCAACCTACTCAATGTTTCATCATAAGACAGTTTCTCAATACCCAGGGTCAGTCTAGTGAACCTTCTCTGGACTGCCTCCAATGCCAGCATATTTTACCTTCCATATTGGGCCTAAATTGTTCACAATATTCCAGCTATGGTCTGATTAGTACCTTCTATGGTTTTAACAAAATATCCCTGCTTTTATTTCCATTCCCATTGAAATAAAAGCTAACATACCATTTACCTTCGCTATTACCTGCTGAACTTGGACGCTAGCTTTTTGAGATTTGTGAGAATGAGCACCTCTGATTCTGTGCAAATGTACATGGGGGTGGAATCCTCTCAGTCATGGGAGACAGCCACAGACAAGCCAGGATTTTGGGAGGGCTGTTGGCTGGGTGTTGGTATGCTGGAGGAGCTGGTATCAAACATAAACCAGAGGGTTTGCAGGAGTGTCCATGGCATGGTCGAGACTAGGTGCAAATCAAGTCTAGGATTGGTTTGGTTGTACAGAGTAGATGGGGAAATGGTTACAGTCATAAGAACAATTAAATTTATTAGATTAGTACATATGACAAGGGAGTGGAACAAAGTCTCAATGGTGGGCTGGGTTTGGGGGAGCACAATCAAGAAAATGGGGTAACTCTCACTTTGGAGCTGGAGAGAGTACAGAGGCAGCAAAAGGATTGTCATCTCAATTGTGCAGGGCTCCAGGGGTAAATTGAGATCATAGGTTGCAATGTAAAGGAGCTCAACCTCGAAAGGAGAAGGGAAAACAAGGATTGTGAGACACATGGAGGAGGTGAGATGAAAAATATGAAGATTAACATGGGTCACAGTACGATGCTCGCTATGTGGGAAAATTCCCTGTTTTCGACTGGGGATTTGATGTGGACAGTGTTGGATGCAGCATGTCCCATACAAGTAAGATTTCATGTTTTTTTTTATAATATGTTTTCATTAAGAAAAAATAGATTTTTAAATATTACAACAAATACAAAACAATGCAATTCAAAACAGTACAAAAATAGGACAAAACTAAACCCAAATAATAAAAAAAATCCCCAACAGACCCTCCTGTACGAATGTATAAACACATATAGAGAAATATAAAATTTAAAAAAACCTAAACTAGCTATTTAACTAAATAAATAAATACCTAACAACAAACAAATAAATAGTAATAACTCAGCCCAGCCAAACAAAACACTCATACATTCACAGGTATTTCAAAAACGGTTGCCATGTCTTGTAAAAATTCTCAGTTTTGTGGTGTACCATATTTGTGAGAAAATCCAGGGGAATATGCTCCATAACAATCTTCCGCCAACCCAACAGGCCTGGGGTTTTCTCGGATATCCAACCTAGCAAGATATTCTTCCTTGCATAAAACGTAAGAATATTGAAAAGTTTTTTCTTATGCGCGTCTGCAGGAAATACAATGGGTAGGCCCAAAAGGAGAGAAATATGGTTCTTCTCCACCCCTACACCCAAAATCTTATCCATTGCACCCACCACAGCGGTCCAATATGTTTGAAGCCTGTCACAAGACCAAGACAATGGGTAAGAGTGCCCGTACAGACCTTGCACTTGGGACATGCTGAAGAAACCCCTGGTTTAAATTTTGACAAATGATCAGGGGCTAAGTGGACCCTGTGGAGAATCTTCAATTGTAAAGCATGGGTCCTATTGCAAATTGATATCTTCCTTGCATTCTCCCAAATACCCTCCCATGCCTCTGAAGAAGCTTCAACACCCAGCTCTCTTTCCCACACCTTGCAGAGTCGATCAGGTTCTTCTGAGGTGGCACCCCCCGTTTGGTGATATAAAGTACTGACAGAGAATATACTCTTAGCCCTTAGTACCCCTCTTTCTATGTCAGATTTGTAGGGATCAGTCAAAAGTGTGGTCTTTTTTTGAATAAAATCCCTAACTTGAAAAAAACAAAAGAGGTCTCTCTTAGATATTAGTACTTCCGTACTAACTGATCGAAGGACATCATTACGTCTCCCTCAAATAAATCACCCATGCAAGATACACCCCTAGCTGACCAATGTTTAAATCCTGAATCTATCATATCCGGTTGAAAACCTGATATACCCACTAAAGGTGTAAACAAAGATGTTTTGCCAATATTACCTTCCCTCTGCTGAATTGCCCTCCATGCTTTAACAGTATTGATGACTATTGGGTTATGGCAATATTCCCTAACTGTCCTCACCTTGTCCAAAATGAGCAAACTGGTAAGGTGACACCTTGCCTGGGAGGCTTCAATATCTAGCCATATTGAAAGAGGGTACCCACAAACCCAATCACTCACATAGGTCAAAAGTGAGCTTAATTGGTAATTTTTAATGTCCGTATGGTTTTCTCCCACCAGTCTGTGAGGCAACTGCAGTTTGGTAAATTTAATGAGGGGCCGTTTACGATGCCAGATAAAGGAGCTGAACCAACCGTTCAGTCTCCTGAGTGTTTGTTTATTGAAAATCAGGGGGAGCATCCTGTATAGGGTATAGCAAACGAGGGAGAAAATTCATCTTAATAAGCGCTATCCGACTCAACCACGAGACTGGATGTGCCTCCCATCATTGGAGATCTTGTTTAATTTTTCCAAATAATTGAGTAAAATTGCCTTTGAAGAGCCAATCCAGAACTGGAGTAATGAATATGCCCAAATACACAAAACCCCCCTGTGACCACCTAAATGGGAATCTATAGTCACTCTCAAGAACCAACTCTTTCGTAAGACCACCCATAGGCATAGCCTCTGATTTAGCAAATTTAATCTTATACCCTGAAAAAGCGCCAAACGCGTGAATGCATTGTACTAGGCAAGGCACTGAGACTGCTAGATTTGTCAAGAAAATTAGAACATCGTCTGCATACAGCGAGATCTTATGTAATTTTGACCCCACTTCTGGAGCTGATATATTCAGATCCCTACAAATGGCCTCTGCCAACGGTTCAATTGCCAACGTAAAAAGCAATGGTGAAAGGGGACAGCCCTGCCGGATGCCCCTAGAAATATTCAAATTGCTTGATCGTACCCCGTTGGTAATGACGGCCGCGAGAGGTACACTTTAGAGAACCTTTACCCATCTTATGAAAACTTCGCCCAGACCAAACCGGTCTAGAGTATAGAAAAGGTACGGCCACTCAACTCGGTCAAATGCCTCCTCTACATCTAAAGAAATCACCAATCCCTGTATTGACTGCTGTTGGCATGCTTGAATTACATTAAGCAGCCTCCTAACATTATTGGAGGATCTGCGACCTTTTATGAAGCCCGTCTGATCCTCTTTAATAATAGAGGGTAACACAGTCTCCAGCCTTAACGTGAGAGCTTTAGGGAGGATCTTAAAATCCACATTTAAGAGTGAGATGGGCCTGTATGAAGCACAGTCTTCCGGATCCTTCCTTTTTTTAAGGATAAGTGAAATATTGGTCTCTCTCAGAGCTGGTGGGAGACATTCATGACTCTATGAATCATTAAACATATTCAGCATTGAGCCTGACAGTACACTTATAAATTCCTTATAGAATTCACTGGGAAGTCCATCAGGGTCGGGCACCTTTCCACTCTGAAGCTGCCTCACAGCTTCCTGCACCTCTTGCTCTGATAATGGGGCATTGAGAAAGGACTGTTGTTCGGGAGTCACACTCAGGAGCTTCAGATCCCTAAAAAAGGATTCCATTTTGGCCTGCCCCTCCTCACAATTCTCAGACTGATATAACTTAGAGTAGAATCTCTGGAACGCCACATTAATCTTTTGAGAATCACATGTTAGGTTCCCAGACCATTCCCTAATCACTGTAATGATTTGTGGGGCACTTCTCTTTCTGGTAAGGTATGCTAAATATTTGCCTGGCTTGTCACCATGCTCGTCTAACCTTTGCTTTGCAAAAGCCGGCTCCTTCTTTGCAGTCTGCATGAGCACGGAATGTAGTGCAGACTGCAGCGCCGTAATCCTCTGTAGTTTGACCAATGAGGGTCTGTCAAAATGGGCCTTCTCAGGGGGCATCTAAGATGTCAGCAACCTGAGAAGATCGCACTGCAGAGCTTCGTATTGCAGCAGGAGCAGGACGGTCCTTTAACCTGCCCAACCCAGGTCATCAGGGTTTCTTGGGGCGTTGGAAGGATTGTGGAGCCCCATGACACATTTAAAAATTGACTTACCTGTATTTACAGCTGTCCAGAAATGCCTAAAAAGGGAGAGGGAACATCTGAGGCCAGGCCTGCAGCCCAGCCTGCAGCAGCCTCGGAGCCGATTACTCTCCAGGACCTGGTGAACCAGCTCTCGAAATCTCGCGAGATGTTGGGGAAACAGATTGAAGAGAAGCTGGCTCCAGTCTCTCTCATGCTGCAGAAGAGATCTGGAGAAGAGGACGGATGAGGTGGAACACAGGGTCACAGTGGTGGAAGCTGATGCCAGTACATTCAAGGAAGAGATCCAAGCCCTGAAGACGCAGATTCATAATTTGCATGACCAAGTGGATGATCTTGAAAACAGGGGCAGGAGAAAAAACATTCGGATCATCGGTCTGCCTGAGGGTAAGGAAGGTGAGCGGCCTGCGGAATTTGTTGAAGATTGGCTTCCGAAATTCCTTGACCTGGAGACTGGCATGAGAGGACTTATGATAGAGAGGGCTCACCAGGTCGCAGCACGGAGGTCGGGTCTGGGTCAATGCCCTCGTCCTTTCCTGGTGCGGTTCCATCATTACAGGGATAAGGAGAGAGTCATGGAGGCATCCAGACTCCAGGGGAAGGATCCAAAGGCCCTAATTTATGAGGGGTCTAAGAACATGTTTTTTCAGGACTCTTCGGCGGCGGTGATCCAGAAACGAACATCGTATGATGGTGTCAAGAGAAGACTGAAGGAGCTTGGGATTCAGTACTCCCTGAGACATCCTGCAGTGCTTCGGATTACATTAGGTGGATCCATGCATCTCTTTGACACATCGGAGAAGGCAAGAGACTTTGTGGACAAACTAACCTAATTTAAACAATAGTAGTATGTATAAATATTGTTGCTTGGGTATGCGTTTATCATTCTGTAAAAGAAATGGAGGAAATCCAGTTGGAGTTTTGTTTTTACCCCTTTTTTTCCACTATCGATAATAATTTGGTTCAAACTATGTCTGGCAGAGGTTAAGATATACATTTTAAATTTCTAAGTTAGGACATATCAAAGTATTTATTCCTTTTTTTTATAAAATAATTTTTTTTATTCATATTGATATTCTATGGGGTGTTTATTCTTTTTAGGTTGTGCTTGCGATGATGCTCTAGCTGGGAGAAGTGAAGGTGGTTGAGATGGTTAGATGCCTATTTATGGGCAGTTCAGGATGGGTAGTTGCCCCCTCCAGGCAGGGGGTGAGTTCCCCAACTCAGCTCTATTGGCGCTTTATATATTGGTTTATTTTCTGGTTTATGTTGTTTTTTATTTTTAATAATTTTGTTTGTTTGTTAAATGTAGTGGCTTTGGTTTATGTAGTTTTTATATTTGGTGGACCATGTGACACTAAGGCTCAGCAATTTGTGGTTCGGGTTCCTCCTCTCTGGAATTTAAATGTAATTGCAAAAGATTATGGCTAATGATTTGATTAAATGGTGTACCTGGAATATCAAGGGAAATCACTCACCACTTAAGAGGAAGAAGGTACTCTTGAGTCTTAGAAAGGAGAAGGTGGATATTGCTTTGTTACAGGAGACACATTTGGATGACAAGGAGCATCTGAAATTACAG
>NC_057716.1:60648287-60696504 GCF_004010195.1 Chiloscyllium plagiosum
CTGGCTTTTGCAAAGCAAAGGTTATACGAGCATGGTGACAAGCCAGGCAAATACTTAGCATACCTTACCAGAAAGAGAAGTGCCCCACAAACCATTACAGCGATTAGGAAAGGGTCTGGGAACCTAACATGTGATTCTCAAAGGATTAATGTGGCATTCCAGAGATTCTACTCAAAGTTATATCAGTCTGAGAATTGTGAGGAGGGGCAGGCCAAAATGGAATCCTTTTTTAGGGATCTGAAGCTCCTGGGAAGCTCCTCCTTTCTCAATGCCCCATTATCAGAGCAAGAAGTGCAGGAAGCTGTGAGGCAACTTCAGAGTGGAAAGATGCCCAGTCCTGATGGACTTCCCAGTGAATTCTATAAGGAATTTATAAGTATACTGTCAGGCCCAATGCTGAATATGTTTAATGATTCATAGAGTCATGAATGTCTCCCACCAGCTCTGAGAGAGGCCAATATTTCACTTATCCTTAAAAAAGGGAAGGATCTGGAAGACTGTGCTTCATACAGGCCCATCTCACTCTTAAATGTGGACTTTAAGATCCTCTCTAAGGCTCTTACGTTAAGGCTGGAGACTGTGTAACCCTCTATTATTAAAGAGGATCAGACGGGCTTCATAAAATGTCGCAGATCCTCCAATAATGTTAGGAGGCTGCTTAACATAATTCAAACATGCCAACAGCAGTCAATACAGGAATTGGTGATTTCTTTAGATGCAGAGGAGGCATTTGATCAAGTTGAGTGGCCATACCTTTTCTATACTCTAGACCGGTTTGGTCTGGGCGAAGCTTTCATAAGATGGGTAAAGGTTCTCTAAAGTGTACCTCTCGCGGTGGTAATTACCAACAGGGTATGATCAAGCAATTCTAATATTTCTAGGGGCAGCCGGCAGGGCTGTCCCCTTTCACCATTACTTTTTACATTGGTGATTGAACCGTTGGCAGAGGCCATTTGTAGGGATCTGAATATATCAGCTCCAGAAGTGGGGTCCATAAGATCTCGCTGTATGCAGACGATGTTCTAATTTTCTTGACAAATCCAGCAGTCTCAGTGCCTTGCCTGGTACAATGCATTCACACGTTTGGTGCTTTTTCAGGGTATAAGATTAAATTTGCGAAATCAGAGGCTATGCCTATGGGTGGTCTTACGAAAGAGTTGTCTCTTGAGAATGACTATAGATTCCCATTTAGGTGGTGACAGGGGGGTTTTGTGTATTTGGGCATATTCATTACTCCAGTTCTGGATTGGCTGTTCAAAGGCAATTTTACTCAATTATTTGGAAAAATTAAACAAGATCTCCAATGATGGGAGGCACTTCTAGTCTCGTGGTTGGGTCGGATAGCGTTTATTAAGATGAATATTCTCCCTCTTTTGCAATACCTTATACAGATGCTCCCCCTGATTTTCAATAAACAAACACTCAGGAGACTGAACGGTTGGTTTAGCTCCTTAATCAGAGGCTATGCCTATGGGTGATCTTACGAAAGAGTTGTCTCTTGAGAATGACTATAGATTCCCATTTAGGTGGTCACAGGGGGGTTTTGTGTATTTGGGCATATTCATTACTCCAGTTCTGGATTGGCTGTTCAAAGGCAATTTTACTCAATTATTTGGAAAAATTAAACAAGATCTCCAAAGATGGGAGGCACTTCTAGTCTCGTGGTTGGGTCTGATAGCGCTTATTAAGATGAATATTCTCCCTCTTTTGCAATACCTTATACAGATGCTCCCCCTGATTTTCAATAAACAAACACTCAGGAGACTGAACGGTTGGTTTAGCTCCTTTATCTGGCATCGTAAACGGCCCCTCATTAAATCAGCCAAACTGCAGTTACCTTACAGATTGGGGGGAGTAGACCTTCCGGACATTAAAAATTACCAATTAAGCTCACTTTTGACCTACGTGAATGATTGGGTTTGTGGGATCCCTCATTCTATATGTCTAGATATCGAAGCCTCCCAGGCAAGGTGCCCCCTTATCAGTTTGCTGTTTTTGAACAAGGTGAGGACAGTTAGCGAGTATTGCCATAACCCAATAGTTATCAATACTGTTAAAGCATGGAGGGCAATTCGGCAGAGGGAAGGTAATATTGGTAAAACATCTTTGTTTACACCTTTCGTGGGTATACCGGGTTTTCAACCGGGTATGATAGATTCAGGATTTAAACATTGGTTAGCTAGGGGTGTATCTTGCATGGGTGATTTATTTGAGGGAGACGTAATGATGTCCTTCGATCAGTTAGTACGGAAGTACTAATACCTAATAGAGACTTCTTTTGTTTTTTCAAGTTAGTGATTGTATTAAAAAAAAGACCACACTTTTGATTGATCCCTACAAATCTGACATAGAAAGATGGGTACTAAGGGCTAAGAATACACTCTCTATCACACCAGTCAACAATCCACAATACACTCTCTGTCAGTAGTTTATATCACCACTTTGGGGGGGTGCCACCTCAGAAGAATCTGATCGACTCTGCAAGATGTGGGAAAGAGAGCTGGGTGTTGAAATCTCCTCAGAAGCATGAGAGGATATTTGGGAGAATGCAAGGAAGATATCAATTTGCAATTTGCTTTACAGTTGAAGATTCTCCACAGGGTCCACTTAGCCTCAGACTGTTTGTCAAAATTTAAACCAGAGGTATCTTCAGCATGTCTCAAGTGCAAGGTCTGTACGGGTACTCTTATCCGTTGTCTTTGGTCTTGTGACAGGCTTCAAACATATTAGAGCGCTGTGGTGGGTGCAATGGAGAGGAGTTTAGGTGTAGGGGTGGAGAAGGAACATATGTCACTCCTTTTGGGCCTACCCATTGTATTTCCTGCAGACTCACATAAGAAAAAACTTTTCAATATTCTTACATTCTGTGTAAGGAAGGATATCTTGCTTGGTTGGATATCAGAAAACCCCCCAGGCCTGCTGGGATGGCGGAAGATTGTTATGGAGCATATTCCCCTGGATTTTCTCACAAATATGGTACACCACAAAACTGAGAATTTTTACAAGACATGGCAACCGTTTTTGAAATACCTGGACACAGATGTATCTGCCAGACTAACAAGGGCTTTTATGTAGCCGTAACAATTGTGTTTCATGAGTCCAATATCCAGGGAGGAGGAACTGTGAATGTATGAGTGTTTTGTTTGGCTGGGCTGAGTTATTACTATTTATTTGTTTGTTGTTAGGTATTTATTTATTTAGTTAAATAGCTAGTTTAGGTTTTCTTTAAAATTTTATACTTCTTAGTCTATGTTTATACATTCGTACAGGAGGGTCTGTTGGGGATTTTTTTTTATTATTTGGGTTTAGTTTTGTACTATTTTTGTACTCTTTTGAATTGTATTGTTTTATATTTGTTGTAATATTTAAAAATCTATTTTTTCTTAATAAAAATATATTATATAAAAAATAAGGCCTTCTCGGCTGCCTTTAACTGTGCTTCAAGGAGACGTTGCTGCGCACCCTTCTGCCGCTTCCTACTGGTGGAATATGAAATAATTAATCCTCTAGCATAAGCTTTGGCAGTTTTCCAGAGAACAGATGAGCTATCAACTGAGGCTGTGATGATGCCTAGGAATGCCAGAAATTCCCTAGAGAAATACTCCACAAACTTACTGTACAGGAGAATAAAGGAGTCCATTCACCAGTACCTTGAATCCACTGTAACATCCTTAATCTTAACCATGAGGTACACTGGAGCATGATGAGAGATGGCAATATTACCAATCGTACAAGATGGCACCAGATCCAGGGTTACCGCAGTGGTCAGAAAAACATCAATCCTTGTGTGACATCTATGCGGATTGGAGAAAAACGTGAAATCGCTACCTGGAGGGTAGAGGCACCTCGAGACGTCCAGCAACCCTAATTCCCCACACAAACCCAATAACTGTTTAGTTTGTGAAGAGGGTATGGAGGGACCTTTAGGCAACCTGTCTACGGTGGGGTCCATGAGGCAGTTAAAATCTCCCCCTATAATGATGTGCCAAGACTTGAGATTTATCAGTTTAGAAAAAGCATCCACCAAGAATTTAAGAGGATGAGCTGGGGAACAATGAACATTTAAAACGTCATATTCTTCCACATTTATCAAGGCTTTAAGAATTAAAACTTCCTGTATGTGTCTTTAACACATTCCAACAATTTAAATGAGAGATTTTTCCTAACCAATATAGCCACTCCCCTACTTCTGGTATTAAATGATGAAAAATAAACTCGGTCAAAGCCATTCTGCTGTAATTTCAGATGCTCCTTGTCATCCAAATGTGTCTCCTGTAACAAAGCAACATCCACCTTCTCCTTTCTAAGACTCAAGAGTACCTTCTTCCTCTTAATTGGTGAGTGACCTCCCTTGATATTCCAGGTACACCATTTAATCAAATCATTAGCCATAATCTTTTGCAATTACATTTAAATTCCAGAGAGGAGGAACCCAAACCAAAAATTGCTGAGCCTTAGTGTTGCACGGTCCACCAAATATAAAAACTACATAAACTAAAACCACTACACTTAACAAACATACGAAATTATTAAAAATAAAAAACAACAAAAACCAGAAAACAAACCAATATATAAAGCGCCAACAGCGCTGAGTAGGGGAACTCACCTCTTGCCCGGACGTGGCAACTACCCGTCCTGAACTGCCCATAAATAGGCATCTAACCATCTCAACCACCTTCACTTCTCCCAGCTAGAGCTGCACAAACTAAAAAGAATAAACACCCCATAGAATATCAATATGAATTAAAAAAAAATTCTTTTATAAAGAAAAGGGAATAAATACCCCACCCATCCTTTGGTATGTCCTAACTTAGAAATTTAAAGTGTACGTCTTAACCATCGCCAGACATAGTTTGAACCAAATTTTTATCAATAGAGGAAAAGAAAGGGAAAAACAAAGCTCCAGCTGGATTTCCTCCATTTCTTTTACAAGATAATAAACACATACCTAAGCAACAATATTTATACATACTACAATTGTTTACATTATATTAGTTTGTCCACAAATTCTCTTGCCTTCTCCGATGTGTCAAAGAGATGCATGGATCCATCTAAAGTGATCCGAAGCACTGTTGGATGTCTCAGGGAGTACTGAATCCCGAGCTCTCTCAGTCTTCTCTTGACACCATCATACGATTTTCGTTTCTGGATCACCGCCACTGAAGAGTCCTGAAAAACCATGATCTTAGACCCCTCGTAAATTAGGGTCTTTGGATCCTTCCCCTGGAGTCTGGAAGCCTCCATGATTTTCTCCTTATCCTGGTAATGATAGAACCGCACCAGGAAAGGACGAGGGCATTGACTCAGACTTGACCTCCGCACTGCAGCCTGGTAAGCCCTCTCTATCTTCAATCCTCTCATGCCAGGCTCCAAGTCAAGGAATTTCGGAAGCCAATCTTCAACAAATTCCGTAGGTCGCTCACCTTCCTTACCCTCAGGCAGACCGATGATCTGAATGTTTTTTCTCCTGCCCCTGTTTTCCCACTCGGTCACGCAAATTACAAACCTGCATCATCGGGGCTTGGATCTCATCCTTGAATGAACTGGCATCAGCTTCCACCATTGTGACCCTGTGCTCCACCTCATCTGTCCTTCTCTCCAGGTCTCCCATATGCTGCTCATGCTTCTGCAGCATGAGAGAGACTGGAGCCAGCTTCTCTTCAATCCCCAGCATCTCACAAGTCTTCCCGAGCTGGTTCACCAAGTCCTGGAGAGTAATCGGCTCTGAGGCTGAGCTGCAGGCCCGGCCTCAGATGCTCCTCCTCCCTTTTTAGGATTTCTGAACAGTTGAAAATACAGGTAAGTCAATTTTTAAATGTTTCTTGAGGCTCCACAAACTTTCCAATGCCCCAAGAAATCCTGATGACCTTGGTTGGGCAGGTTAAAGGACCGTCCTGCTCCTGCTGCGATGCGAAGCTCTGCAGTGCGATCTTCTCAGATGGCCGTCATCTTAGATCCCCCAAGCTTTGATGTGTTTAACAGGCCCCTAGGTCATCTGTGTCTTTTGTGGCTTTGGCGAGTCCATGTTCATTGTATACGTTTGGTATAGTGTAGAAGGTAGTTAAGTGGCTTTTATACTTACTGAGGAGGCTGCTCCTCAAATTTTGTTTGAACTTTATTCCCACACTCCTGATCCTTTGCCACCCTTGCAGGGAAAGGAGAGGTGGTCAAAACAGTGGACCTCCTCATGAGTGTGCTCCTAGGCCTGGCCAAGGACGCCAGGACCAGATCTTGGCAGCAGGCATTTGAGCATTGGAAGAGGTATTTTAAACTAAAAGTTATCCCAGCAATATTGGGCACTGCCAAGCATCTGTGATGTTGGTGACGAGATGTCCGGTCAAGCCACACAGCAATGCAGAATCACATGGATTGCAGTCTGGTTGGAGGCTTAGCTCACTACAAAACTAACCTCTGAGGGTATTACGTACAGCTTCATGGAAAAGGATGTCGGGGTAAAGCTTTCAGGTCTCCTGAAAGAAAAATGGCACAGATTAATGCTGCCATTTTTCTGTGCTCCTACAGTATTGAAGGAATTTCCATCAAATGATCTTACAACAACAACTTTACAACAGCAGTAGGGGGCACTACAGGCTACCTTCAAAAGGAGAAGGAGCAGAACAAAAGCCACTATATTAAACGGGAGCTGTCACGTAAAATGGGACCTCCAGGTTTTTATTTCGCTACTTCCAGATGAGGGAGGCCTCAGAATGTCCCAAACTATCATTTCATACCCACAACAGCATCTCAGCAAGGACCTGAGGGTGTATGGAATGATGGACCTTAAGGTATTAGCTGGCTTTAGATTCCAAATGTGGATTGTTTCAGGAGACTACTAGGGAAGTCTGTGACTTTTCACAGGCAATATCTCATAAATGTATCTGGGATATCACTCATTCGTGTCACTTCCCCCTTGATACAGGGAAACAGGCAGCATTAGGATTTTGACCATCACTAGTTTTACTACAAATTTAGGATGCAATCAATTGGGTGCCACAGTGCAGTCAGAGCACTCTGTCTTGAGCTAGCAGTCTTCATCAATAGAAAAAAGATTCTTCTCCCTCAAGTCATTTGTGACTACAACAGTCATGTAATGCAGGTCTGTGCATGGTATCCAGAAAGCTGCCATGACCAGTACATCCTGTGCAATTCACATTTGCCAACATCTTTCAAAGACCTTTAGTGCATACAAAGATGTTGATTAGTGGCAAGGGATATCTGCTCCACCCTGGCTGATGAAATATCTATGAAATCCTTGGAATGAAACCTAGCAGAGATTTAGGTACACGTGTTTTAACAGGGCTCCTTGGAACAGACTATAGGCCTCCTGAAAATGACATCCCGAAGCCTGTTCCAGTCAGGTAGCACAATGCAATACACCCTAGACAGTATGCACTCTATCATAGCAGTGCACTGTGCCCTTTTTAACCTCAGTCTCCAAACTGGGTATGTGTTAGCAAAGGATGAGTTGCAGGATTGAGAGGAAAATGAGGGTGAGCATCCATTCAAAGAGATGAAGATGATAGGCCAAACATCCAATGAGTCAGAGAGGGTTTGCAGCAACCTGCTCCAAGATAACTGAGTTACCCAGGGACATTTTATATGCATCTGTTTTAATTTATGCAGTTGGCTGTCAGGCCTCTCTACAGGCTGTGTTCAGCATTCCTCATGGATTGAGATGCATTTTCATTTGCATCATCTACAATAGAATATTAAATTTTCATCTTAACTTTGATTCTGATTTCATCACCCCTGTAAAAGCTAAAGTATGCATATAAACCTTTCATGGGACCCACAATCATGTTAAAGCAACTGTGATACATTGATAACTTCTATGATCATGTGCCTCTCAATTGTTGTGCTGAAATAGTCCTTGCTTCAAAATGATATGAGATGTATTATATTAGAAAATGTAATTGCTGGTGAATCGTACTAACTTATCCTATGTCCTGAGACTACGCAGCTTATATACCTTATAAGTTTACTATCGCAGGAAGTGTTGCAGACTATGATGAACCTTCACTGGAGCCTAGCAATGCCTGAATATCCTTTCTGACAATGTTTCCACTATAATGGGCCACAACATTTTGAGCTGTGCCCTCCGTTCCACTCTGCAATTGTAAGAAATTGACATCTTTTAATGGCCTTTTGAACTGTTGTAGTGCCTTTGTTCTAGGTACACCTACAATTCATTAAGGGAGGAATTCTGGGAATTTGATCCAGAGACACTGACAAAACAGCAATGTATTTCCAAGTCAGGTTGTTGGCAGGCTTGTAAGTGATCTTGTAAGTGGTTGTTTTCCAATGTGTCTGCTGCCTTTTCCCTCTAGGTGATAGTGGTTTTGAGTTGGAATGTGCTGTTTAAGAAACTTTGGTGAATTTCTATAGTTCATCTTGTAGATGCACGCTGCTGCTACTGAGTGTCAGTGGTGCAAGGTGTGGATGTTTGTGGCATCAGTGTCACTTAAGTGGGCTACTTTGTCCTGGATAGTGTATAGTTTCTTGAATGTTGTCATAGCTGCATTCCTCCAGGTAAGTGGGGAGTATTCCATCAAATTCATGACACGTTCTTGTGCATGGTGGACAGGCTTTGGGGAATCAACTGAGTTATTCAGTGCAGGGTTTTTAGCTCTGACATGTTCTTGAGGCCACATTACTTATGTGGCTAAACTAGTTCAGTTTTTTGTCAATGCTAACCCTCAGGGTGTTGACAATGGGGGATTCAGTAATGGTAACACCATTGAATATCAACTTTACATGTCACTTGTCAGCCCAAATCTGGATATTTCCCAAGTCTTGCTGTATTTGGACATGGACTGTTTCAGTATCTGAGGAGCTGTGTGTGGAGCTGAACATTATGCATTCAGCAATATCCCCACTTCTGACATTATGATGGAAGGATAGACCATTGATGAAGCAGCTGAAGATGGTTGGGTTTCAGATATAAAGTGTGTAATTTATATTTATTAGTATTCAATTTAGAGTTTGGATATTGATCATATGTTATGTGGATTTTGTGGTCTATGTGCATGCATGGTTTTAATAATTGAATTGTCAGTATTTCTCAAACTGCACTTTTAAACCACTATATGTCTGACAGAGGTGATTGGAGGCCCTCCTGTAGTGATAATGTAATTTGTTTGCATTGTGAGTGTTGCATGATCAGAGATTGCAAACAATAAAAAGCATTAACTTGTTATTGGTTTAGAAGAATTGAAAAGTGATTTTCACTTATGGGAAGAAAGTACAGGTTTGAAACTGTTTGGGTTCAGTTTGCAAAAGATCTGGCTGATGACAGATTTAAGAACAACTTCTTTTGGAGAAAAGAGTTCATTCAGAAAGTTAGTAAACAGGTTACCTCACTGTGAGCTTCTGATTTTTAAAATTCCAGACCAGAAAGTTCAGAAACCTGAAGGAGTTATTTGAAGCAAAAACGTTTAAGCTCAGTTGTATGAATAATTAACTAAAAGGCTATCAAATTCTGAAGACGAGTAAATGAAAAAAAAAGTTATGTCAGCAGCTAACCTACAGATGTAACAGAGAAGGAACCTCTCTCATTCTCTGGTGTTTTTGTTGTGTGAAGTGATGTAGTCAGGAATAAATGGTGTTTTTGTTTGCTGTGCATTTTGAAATAATTCAGGCTGTGTTATGTGTAAATAGCTTGGTTTATTATATTTTTATCCTGATTTCTTTTATTTAATAATCCTCTCTTCTATTTGTTAAAAACAAATCTGCAGTGTTGAGTGCTTATGTTTCAGTGAATGACCACCATGTAAAATAAAAAAATCATAAAATCACTTGTCAAAGTGGGATCATAACAATATGACAGGTTCTGATCTATAGTTACATTAGGTAATGACTAATTTATTTTCTTCATTTCTTCATGTTCATGTGGATTTGCTGTGTCTTCCAGACAGTTAAGACTCCTCATACGGCCTGGCCTTGTGTTCTTCCATAGTGTTTTAATTCTTCCAACTCTATGATATTTATACTCAATGGCATGCAATACCTGAGATATTGTCACAAGTTCTTTCTTGGTTCTTAATGCCTTTGCGCAACAGTGATCATTGCAGTTTAGAAGAACAAGAACCTTACTGACCCAAACTGAATATGTGGAGGATGTTTTTCTTGTAGAGGAGTCTAGAATTAGGAAGCAGAATTTAAAAATTGGGTGTCTCCAACTTAGATCAAAAGGCATAGGAACAGAATGAGACTCTGCTCTACCATTCAATCATGGCTGAAATGTTTCTCAACCGATTCTCCTGCCTTCTTCCCTGTAACCCTTTATCCCCTTACTAATTAAGAATCTGTCTATCTACCTCTGTCTTAAATACACTCATTAACTTGGTCTTCACAGCCTTCTGTGGAAATGTGATCCTCAGATTCACCACCCTCTGGCTGAAGAGATTCCTCCTCATCTCAGTTCTAAAGGGTCTTCCATTCACTCTGAGGCAGTGCCCTCAGCTCCTAGTCTCTGCTACTCATAGAAGCATATTCTTTACATCAACTCTATCTACGCCTTCAGTATTCTGTAAGTTTCAATGAGATCCTCCCCCCTCATCCTTCTAATTTCCATCCAGTATGGACCTAGAGTCTTCAACTGTTCCACATATGACAAGCCCTTCATCTTAGGATCATCCTAGTAAATCTCCTCTGGACCCCCTCCAATGCCAACATGTCTTTCCTTAGATGTTAGACCCAAAACAGCTCACAATATTACAAATGCAGTCTGACCAGAGCCTTATGCAGCCACAACCGTACATCTCTACTCTTGTATTATAGGTCTCTTGAAATGAATGCTAACATTGCATTTGGCTTCCTAACTGCCAATTGAACTGACATGTTAACCTTAAGAGAATCCCAAACTAGGACTCCCAACTCCCTTTGTGCTTCAGATTTCTGAAGACTTTCCCCATTTAGAAAATGGTATATGCCTCTATTCTTCCCGCAAAAGCATATAACCTCATATTTGTATTCAATCTGCCACTTCTTTGTCCAAGCATGTACAAGACCTTCTGTAGTTTCCTTACTTTCTCAACACAAGCTGTCCATCTGTCTATATTTGTGTCACCTGCAAACTTAGCAACAATGCTCTCAGTTCCTTCATCCAGATTGTTAAGGGATAATGTGAATTGTTGTGGTCCCAGCAATGACCCCTGCAGTAATTCTCTTGTCACTGGCTGCTATCCTGAACTTTTACCAAACTGCCTTTTATCCCCATGCTCTGCCTTCTGCCAGTCAGCTAATCCTCTCTCCATGCCAATACCATGCCCCTAACATCATAGGCATTTATCTTATTTGGTAGCCTCCTGTGCAGCACTTTTCCATAAACCTTCTGGAAATCCAAATTGATCACATACATTGGCTCACCTTCATCTAACTCGCTTATTACCTCCTCAAACAATTTTAGCAGTTTTGTCAGGCATAACCTCCCAACGATGAAACCATGCTGACTCCACCCTATTTTATCACACACTTTCAAGTACTCCACAATCTCATCCTGAATAAATCACTCTAAAATCTCACAGAAGACCAAGCCCAGGCTAACTGTCCGATCATTTCCTATCTTCTACCTCCCTCCCTACTTAAACTGGGGTGTTACATCAGCCGTTTTCCAGTCCTCTGGGACTCTCCCTGACTCTAGTGACTTCTGAAAGATCACCACCAACATCTCTACAATCTCTTCAGTTATTTCCTTCAGTTCTGGGGTGTAGTGCATTAGGTCTGGTTAATTTATCTACTTTCAGACTTTGCAGTTCCTCAGCACCTTCTCCTCAGTAATGGCCACAGCATTCACCTCTGCCCACTCCTTCCCCCGACTCTGTTAAGTTCTGGTATGTTGCTGGTGTCTTTGACAGTGAAAACTGATGCAAAGTATCTACTCAGTTCATCTGCCATTTCTTTGTTCCTCATTACAACTTCTCCAGCTTCATTTCCATTCAGCTAATGTCCACTGTCACCTCTCTCTCACCTTTTAAAAGACTTGCAACCTTCATATATATTACTAGCTAGCTTACTCTTTTATTTCATCTTCTCCCCCCTTATTGTTTTTTTAGTTATCCTCTGCTGGTTTTTAAAGGCTTCTCAATCCCCTGGTTTCCCACTAATCTTTACCACATTGTGCTTCTTCTTTCGCTTCTATGCTGTCCCCAACTTCTCATCACCCATACTTGCCTCAACCCCCTGTTAGCATGTTTCTTCTTCCTTGGGATGAATTTCTGTTGTACCTTCTGAATTACCTCCAGAAAATCTTGCCATTGCTGCTTCACCATCTTCCTTGTGAGGCTCCACTTCCAATCAACTCTGGCCAACTCCTCCCTCACGTCTTTGTAATATTTAAATTTGAACAATGGACTTTTTTTCTTTCAGATGGCCATTAGTCTCTTTTCCAGAAAGCAGTGGAGGCTGAGTCATTGAATATATTCAAATCTGAGTTACATAATAACATAATCTGAAATAAATAATTTCTACTCTTAATCTGTAAAATTGTTATTAAATGTCACTGTGTCTAGTAGCTCTTAAGGGAATGCCCGCTGATCGGAGCATAGTAGTGAAATATTCTTGTTCACATATAGAATAATGTTGTGTTTCATTAAGAGAACAAGGCTTCAATGAGATGTCATCGTAATTATTCTATTTAATCAAAAGTAGGTGGGGGAAATATGTTATTGTATATTATTTGCTCTACACAAAAATTATTTAAATAAACTTGGCTTTGCACACTGATTTAACTTAATCACATTGATTTTAAAGTTATTGCCTTATCATAAGTGCAAAGTTGAAATACTGTAGATTATACTGTATTAATTAACCTTTGTAGGTTCAACAATGGGGCTGAATTATAGCCAAGTATAAAATATGAATGCTGGTGTTGGTGTTGGTGCTTGCTATTTCAAAATTTGAAAAGCCACACACCGGTAATTCAAATTAAGTGAATACATCAAGTATTATTTAATAAAATAATTCTACATGGATGGTTTGAAACACAATCAAAACTTATTAAAAACTGTCAAATTCATCACCATTGACAACCAGCCCACACTCTATCAAATTCATCCTGAGTCACTTAGGCTATTGAATTATAAGCCTTTATTTCTACCTGTCCTTATCCTTTGGGTATACTTTGGATATCAATAATCCAACACTCAATATATCCAATTGTTTTATTCTTGAAGTGAATTACAAAAATACTGCAAAATTCGTAATACATCACATGCTTACCCATGCATTGCTTATAATTGTACAACTCAATATATGTTGACTTATCCAAGTATCAGACTGAAACAGATGATCAATTACCTCTATCTGAACCCCCAGTCATTAATCAAATGAATTCCATTCCTGAGTGAGCAAAATCTTGTTCTGAGGCACATTCTGTTATACTCGTTTCTCATATTAGCAGCTTATCTGATCAAATCTTGGCACTGTCCAAACTTCAGTGAGTGATCAGTTTGAATGCTGACAAACATCATAAGTGCGTCATGTCTTCCAAAGTTGGTTAATCTTTAGCCTGTTGGACAACTGCTAGTTTTGTCTGGAAAGAGGCTTATCTTGCGTTTTAAGCTGCTCATATAAACTACTTCCTGCAGCTTTTGTGTTGTTCAATCACCTCACTTAAAAATGTTGGAAATCAGGGTCACTTCCACTATCCACTATGTAGGCAGGAAGTGTGTTCAGCTACAGCTCTTGATTTGCTGAATGGATTCACTATGGAATGTTTATGAGGCTGAGAATGTCATGGATAGCATGTTTTGTGAGCTGATCACACCACCAAGTTGGGCTACACAGACAGAGAAGATTGTTGACCATCAGGAAGATAAGAAAGCATGGGCAGACAATGCAGGAGTCCCCTGTGGACATCCCTTCTCAAACAGATATACATTTTGGATACTGGTGGGGGGATGGCCTCTTGGGGGAAAGCAGAAGCAGCAGCCAGATCAGTGGTACAACAACTGTCTCTGATGCTTAGCAGGGAGGGTCAAAGTGGTTTAGGTGAGCAGTACTGATAGGGGACTCTATAGTTAGGGGCACAGGTATGTGTTTTTGTGGCTGCAAGGAAGACTCCAGGATTGTGTGTTGACTCTAAGGATGTCTCTAAGTAGGCACATGATATTCTGAAAGGCGAGGGTGAGCAGCCAGATATTGTGGTCCATATTGGTAGCAATAACATAAGCAGAAAGAGATATGCGGGACTGCAAAGGGAATTCAAGGAGCTAGGTAAGACATATTTGAGGTTGCAATCTTGGGATTACTTCCTGTGCCATGTGCCAGTGAGGCTAGAAATAGGATGATAGTACTGTTAAATATATGGCTAACGAGTTGGTGTAGGAAGGAGGGTATCAGATATCGATCTTTGGGATGACTTCTGAGATAAGTGGTACCTGTACAAGAAGGATGGGTTACACCTAAATTGGAGGGGCCCCCATATCTTGGCAGAGAGGTTTGCTAGTGTCACATGGGAGAGTTTAAATCAGTACGCCAGGGTGGATGGAATCAGAGCAGTAGATAAGCAAGCAAAATAACCAAGGAGGAGTCAGATGCTATGGCCAGTAAGGCTAAGTGGAAGAACAGACAGGGAGAGGTTACTGAACATGGCAGGCCTGGCAGTATGAGTTGTATTTGTGTTAATGTGGGAGAGGCCCCAGAAGACTGGAGCATAAGCAATACTGCTTTTTTTTTAAGAAAGGCAATAGGGACAATTTGGGAAATTATAGGCTAGTGAGCTTTCCATAAGGAAATTATTGGAGAAGATTCTTAGAGATAGGATTTACTCACATTTGGAAAAATGTGAACTTATCAGTGATAGTCAGCATGGCTGTGGGGAAGGTTGTGTCTCACAAACTTGATTGAGCTTTTTTAAGGAAGTGACAAAGATGATTGATGAGGGCAGGATGACTGATGTTGTCCATTTGGACTTTAGTAAGGCCTTTGACAAGTCCCTTTTGGTAGGCTGATACTAAAAGTGAAGTTACAATTGATCCACAGTGAGCTGATAAGTTGGATACAGATCTGACTTGTTCACAGAAGATAGAGAGTAGCAAGGAAAGGTATTTTTCTGATTGGAGATCTGTGACCAGTGGTGTTCCTCAGTGTTCAGTGCTGGGACACCTGCTGTTTGTATTATTTGTATAAATGATTTGGAGGAGATTGCAGTGGCCTCATTAGTAAGTTTACAGACAGCACAAAGATTGGGGAAGTGGCGGATAGAGAGGAGGATTGCCAGAAGATATAGCAGGATATAAATAGGCTGGAGACTTTGGCAGAGAAATGGCAAATAGAGTTTAATCCAGCCAAATATGAGGTGATGCATTTTGGAAGATCTACTGCAGGAGGGAAATATATATTAAATAGTAGAACCCGGAGTAGCATCAACATACAGACATACAGAGGAATTTAGGCATATAGGTCCATAGTTCCCTGAAAATGGCAACACAAGTGGGACAAGAAGGCATATGGTGTGCTTGTCTTCATTGGTGACGGCATAGAATATAAATATTGGCAAGTCATGCTTCAGCTATATAAAACATTTGGAATATTTTTACAGTTCTGTTGCCATTTTACAAAATATATGAAGGTTTTGGAGATAATACAGAAAATTTTCACCAGGATGTTGCCTGGTTAGAGGTTATTATTAATGAAGAGAGATTGGAATACTTGGTTTGTTTTCACTTGAATGTTGGAGACTGAGGGATGATCTCATAGAAGGTAAATGCAAGGTGCTGCATTTTGTGAAAGCAAATCTTAGCAGGATTTATACACTTAATAGAACATAGAACAATACAGTGCAGAACAGGCCTTTCAGCCCTTGATGTTGCGCCAATCTGTGAACTAATCTAAGCCCATTCCCCCTACACTATCTCATCATCGTCCATATTCATATCCAAGGACTATTTAAATGCCCCTAATGTGGCTGAGTTAATGACATTGGCTGGCAGGATATTCCACACCCTTACCACTCTCTGAGAAAATAACTTGCCTCTGACATCTGTCTTAAATCTATCACCCCTCAATTTGCAGCTATGTCCCCTCGTACAAGTCAACATCCTCATCTTACAAAAAAGACTCTCACTGTCCACCCTATCTAATCCTCTGATCATCTTTTATGTCTCTATTAAAACCCCTCTTAGCCTTCTTCTCTCCAATGAGAACAGACCCAAATCCCTCAGCCTTTCCTCATAAGACCTTCCCTCCAGACCAGGCAACATCCTGGTAAGTCTCCTCTGCACCTTTTCCAATGCTTCCATATCCTTCCAGTCATGCAGCCGCACTAGCATTTTGTACTGTTGCAACATGACATCACAGTTCTGCCACTCAATCCCTTTACCAATAAAACCTAACACACCATATGCCTTAATGGTAAGGTCCTAGGGAGTGTTGCTGAACAAACAGACCTTAAGAGCGCAGGTTCATAGCATTTGGTATGCTTTCCTTTATTAGTCAGAGCATTGAGTATAGGAGTTGGAAGGTCATGTTGTGGCTGTACAGGACATTGCTTAGGCTACTTTTGGAATATTGTGAGCAATTCTGGTCTCCCTTCTATTGGAAGGATGTTGTGGAACTTGAAAGGGTTCAGAAAAGATTTACAAGGATGTTGCCAGGGTTGGAGGATTTGAGCTATAGGGAGAGGTTGAATAGGTTGGGGCTATTTTCCCTGGAGTGTCGGAGGCTGAGGGGTGACATCATAGAGGTTTATAAAATTATGAGGGGCATGGATAGGATAAATAGACAAAGTCTTTTCCCTGGGGTGGGTGAGTCCAGAACTAGAGGGCATAAGTTTAGGGTGAGAGGGGAAAAATATAGAAGAGGCAACATTTTCACGCAGAGAGTGGTACGTGTATGGAATGAGCTGCCAGAGGAAGTGGTGGAGGCTGGTTTCAATTGCATTATTTAAAAGACATTTGGATGGGTATATGAATAGGAAGCGTTTAGAGGGATATGAGCCAAACGCTGGCAAATCAGACCAAATTAGGTTGGGATATCTGGTCAGCATGGGCAAATTGGACTGAAGCTTCTGTTTCCTGGCTGTACATCTCTATGACTCTATGACTCTATGTTTAGCAAATTATGCGAGGCGTAGATAGTCAGTTTTCCATGTTAGAAATGGCAATTACTAGGGGAGAAAGTGAGGTCTGCAGATGCTGGAGATCAAAGTTGAAACTTTATTGCTGGAACAGCACAGCAGGTCAGGCAGCATCCAGGGAACAGGAGATTCGACGTTTCGGGCACAGGCCCTTCTCCAGGAATGAGCAGAGAGTGTTCAGCAGGAGAAGATAAAAGGTAGGGAGGAGGGACTTGGAGGAGGGGCGTTGGAAACTCCGACCTATCACCCTCACCTTGACCTCTTTCCACCTATCACATTTCCAACGCCCCTCCTCCAAGTCCCGCCTCCCTACCTTTTATCTTCTCCTGCTGAACACTCTCTGCTCATTCCTGAAGAAGGGCCTGTGCCCGAAACGTCGAATCTCCTGTTCCCTGGATGCTGCCTGACCTGCTGTGCTGTTCCAGCAATAAAGTTTCAACTTTGATCTCCAGCATCTGCAGACCTCACTTTCTCCCCTAGTAATTGCCATTTCTAACATGGAAAACTGACTATCTACGCCTCGCATAATTTGCTAAACATAGAGTCATAGAGTCATAGAGATGTACAGCCAGGAAACAGAAGCTTCAGTCCAATTTGCCCATGCTGACCAGATATCCCAACCTAATTTGGTCTGATTTGCCAGCGTTTGGCTCATATCCCTCTAAACGCTTCCTATTCATATACCCATCCAAATGTCTTTTAAATAATGCAATTGAAACCAGCCTCCACCACTTCCTCTGGCAGCTCATTCCTGAAGAAGGGCCTGTGCCCGAAACGTCGAATCTCCTGTTCCCTGGATGCTGCCTGACCTGCTGTGCTGTTCCAGCAATAAAGCAATTACTAGGGGACAATGTTATAAGGTAAAAGGAGGTAAGTTTAAAGAAGATATGAGAGACAGATGTTTTTACACAGTGGTTGGTAAGTACCTGGAATGCATTGCCAAAGGAGATGTTGGAGGCAGATACAATCACAACATTTACGAGGCATCTTGCCAGATCTGTGAATAGGCAGGGAACATGGCGAGACAGACTGTTGTAGAGGCGGAAAGCTTTTTGTTGGAAAGGTATCATATGTTGACATAGTCTGGATGGGCTGAAGGGCCTGTTCCTCTGCTGTACTATTCTTTCTTCTTTTCTTTGAATTAACACAGCACAACTTTGCGATCAAGAACACTCTGTTTTGCTGACACTGGTCATCACATATCTAGTGCAGTGAGTCTCTTAAATCAGGACTCAACCAGACATACAGTGTCACCAGTTATAACACTTAATGGTGTCTATCATTTCAGAAAGCACACAAAAACACTTAAGTCACATTTTTAAAAAAATTGTGTGGATGTTGCTGGCTGGCCAGCATTTATTGCCCGTCCCTTGTTGCTCTTAAGAAGGCAGTGAAGAGCTGCCTTCTTGAACTGTTGCAGCCCACCTGATGTGGGTTGACCCACAATACTATTAGAAAGGAAATTCCAAGATATTGACCCTGTGACAGTGAAGGAATGGTAATATATTTCCAGTTCAGGATGGTGAGTGGCTTGGAGGGGGATCTTAAAGTTGGTGGTGTTCCCATATATCTGTTGCACCTGTCTTTCTAGATGAAAATGGTCATGAGTTTGATGGTGCTGTCTGAGGATCTTTGGTGAATTTTTGTGGTGCATCTTATAAATAATGTACACTGATGCTACTGAGTGTCAGTAGTGGAGGAAATGAATGCATGTGGAAGTGATGCCAATCAAGCAGGCTGTTTGTCCTGGATGGTGTCAAGCTTCTTTAGATTTGTTGGAGCTGCACCCATTCAGGCAAGTGGGGAGTATTCCAACACACTCCTGACTTGTGTCATGTATGTGGTGGACAGGCTTTGGGGAGTCAGGAGGTGAGTTAATTGCAGCAGCATATCTCGCCCATTGCTCTTGTAGCCAATGGGGTTATGTGGTGACTCCAGTTTAGTTTGTGGTCAATGGTAACCCCCAGGATGTTGATAGTGGAAGATTGAATGTCATGGGGTAACGGTTAGACTGGCTTTCGGAGATGTTCATTGCTGGCATTTATGTGGCAAAAATGTTACTTGTCACTTGTCATTCAAGCCTGGATATTGTCCAGATCTTGTTGCATTAAACATGGGCTTCTTCAGTATCTGAGAAGTTGTGAATGGTGCTGAACATTGTGCAATCATTGGCGACCATCCCCACTTCTGACCATATGGTGGAAGGAAAGCCATTGATGGAGCAGCTGAAGATGTTTGGGCCTAAGACATTACCCTGAAAAACTCCTGCAGAGATGTCCTGGAGCTGAGATGACTGACCTTCAACAACCACAACCATCTTCCTACTTGCCAGATATGACTGCAAACAGTTACGAGTTTGCCCGATAACCCTTGATTCCAGCTTTTCTAGGGCTTTTTTAAAAACTTCTTTACAGGATGAGGGAGTTGCTAGTTAGAGAATGGGAGCAGCATTTATTGCCCATCCCTAATTGCTCAGAGAGCAGTTAAGAATCACATCTCATCCATATCAGGTAAAGATGGCAATAAAAGGTATTAGTGAATCATTTTTTTCCAACAATCAGCAATGGATTCAGGGACATCATTAACTCTTAAATCCAGATTTTTATTACATTTAAATTTAATTATCTGCTGTGGTGGGGATTTGAACATTGAGCCTCAGACCATTACCTAAGTTTCTGAATTAGCAGTTCAGCAATAATACCACTAGTCCATTACCTCCTTGATACCACACTTAATCAAATGCTTCCTTGATGTCAAGGGGTGTCTCTCTCACCTCATCTCTGGAATTCAGCTCTTTTGTCCATGTTTGAACCAAAACTGTAATGAGGTCAGGACCTGGGCATCACGTAGCAGCTTATTACTTCATAGGTGTTGCTTGATATCACTTTACTGATGATCAAGAGTGGACTGATGGGGCAGTAATTGGCTGGGTTGGACTTGTCCTGCTTTTTGTGTACAGGATAGACCTGGGTAATTTTCTACACTGTCAGGCAGATGTCAGTGTTGTGGCTGCACAGAAAGTGTTTGGCTAGGGGAGCGACAAGTTCTGGAGTATAAGTCTTCAGTACTATTGGGGAATGTTGTCAGGACCCATAGCCTTTGCCCTATCCAGAGCCATTTATTAATATCACATGGAGTGAATCAAATTTGCTGTAATATTGGAGAAGGCTGAGATGGATCCACTCTACACCTCTGGCTGAAGATTGCTGTGAAAGCTTCAGCTTTATCTTTTGCACTAATGTGTTGGGCTTTTCCATTATTAAGGATGGCGATATTTATGGAGACTCCTCCTCCAGCGGGTTGTTTAATTGCCCACCACTATTTATGACTGGATGTGACAGAACTAAAGAGCTTAGATCTGACCCATTGGTTGTTGGATCATTTAGCCCTGTCTATCACTTGCTGCTTATGCTGTTTGGTGTACAAAAAGTCCTGTTTGGTAACTTCACCAAGTGGACACCTCATCTTCAGGTCTGCCTGGTGCTGCTCCTGGCACACTCTCCTGCATTCTCCACTGAGCCAGGGTTGATCTACTGACTTGATGATAATGGTTGAGTGGGGGATATGCCATGTAATGTGGTTGCAGATCCTGCTGAAGTACAGTTCTGCTGCTGTCAATGGACCATAGCGCTTCACGGATGCCCAATCTGGAGTTGCTAGATCTGGTCAGTCTGTTCCATTTAGCACACTAATAATGCCACACAACATGATGGACAGTGGGACTTCATCTCCACAAGGACTGTGTGGTGGTCACTCTTACCGATGCCAGCAAATTGACAAGAATAAGTTTGAGTATGTTCTTCCCCCATGTTGATTTCCTCATTACCTGCTGCAGATCTACTCTAGCAGTTAGGTCCTTTAGGATCAGACCATCTAGATCAGTAGTGCTGCTACCAAGCCATCCTTGGTGGTGGACATTGAAATTCCCTGTCTAGAGTACATTTTGGACCCTCCAAATGCTGTCTTCCGAGTATTGTTCAACATGGAGGCATAGTGGTCATCAGCTGAGGGAGGATGGTATGTGGTAATCAGCAGGATTACCAATGTTAACCTGAGGCCATGGGGTGCAGGGTCAATATTGAGACTTCCAAGGGCAATTCCCTCCTGACTGTATACCACTGTCCTGCCACCTCTGCTAGATCTGTCCTGTCAGTGGGGCAGGATATATCCAGAGATGTTTCTGGGAGATTGTAACAAATGATTCTGTGAGTATGATTGTGTCAAGCTGTTGCCTGATTAGTCTGTGAGGTAGCTTTTCCAATTTTGACACTAGCCCCCACATGTTAATAAGGAGGATTTTGCAGGGTTGACTGCATTGTTTTGCATTGTCTTTTTCAGTGCCTCAGTCAATGTCAGGTGGTCTGTCTGGTTTAATTTCATTGTTGAGACTTCATATTGATTTACAATCAGAGAGTCATAGAGATGTCCAGCACGGAAACAGACCCTTTCATCCAACTCATCCATGCCTACTAAATATCTGAAATGAATCTAGTCCCATTTGCCAGCATTTGGCCCATATCCTTTTAAACCCTTCCTATACTCATCCAGATGCCTTTTAAATGTTGTAATTATACCAGCCTCCACCACTTCCTCTGGCAGGTCATTCCATACACGCACCACCCACTGCATGAAAAAGTTGCCCCTTAAGTCCTTTTTAAATCTTTCCCATCTCACCTTAAACCTATGCCCTCCCCCACCCCAGGGAAAAGACCTTTCCCTATCCATGCCCCTCATGATTTAATAAATCACTCTTAAATCACCTCTCAGCCTCCAACGTTCCATGGAAAACAGCCCCAGCCTATTCCGCCTCTCCCTGTAGCTCAAATCCTCCAACTCTGGCAACATGCTTGTAATTTTTTCTGAACCCTTTAAGTTTTACAATATCCTTCCTATAGGCTTGCTCGGCCATTTCAGATGGCAACTGTGGGTCAGGAGTCACATGTAGGCCAGACTAGGTAAGGATAGAAGATTGCCTTCCCTTTTAGATATCAGCAAGGTGTATGAGATTTTCCAACTATCAACAATGGCTTCATGGTCATCAGTAGATTCTTAATTTCTGTTCTTATTTTGTTTATTGAATTCAAATTCCACCATCTGCCATTGTGGGATATGAACCCAAGTCTGCAGAACATTAGCTGAGCTTCTAGTTTAATAGTTTAGCAATAAACCACTCAGCCATTGAAGTAATTAACCTTCCAATAGGGAAAGCTCTTTATCACATTCTTGTTAACCCAGCAAAATTAGAGTTACTATCTGCAATAAGAATTCCACTGAGGATCAGCTTTCAATTTCATAACCATCTCTCAAAAAGAATCACAACAAATCATCTTTTTTTCTATCTACTGAAGTGAATATAACTCATTTTTTGAAAGCTTTGATGAAAATTTGTATTAATAGCATCCAATGATTTTTGAGAATTCTATCTATTTTGGATGTGAGATAATGGATACTGCTGTTTTTACATGTTTTTACTGCTGTCTAATGATAAATCACTAGATACCAAGCCTTCTGATCAAAGTCTTTTGTTCATTTCTGAGCAAGCTTGGTTTTGTTCTACAAGACTCAATATTTTCCCTCGACAAACTGAATACGCTAACTAGCTGTTTTAATTGAAGTGTGAAAGCTCTGTGAAAAAGGAAACACATCTTTGCGACTGAACAAGACAGGATTAAAAGAAGTGGAGCTGAATTCCCTTCCTCACACGGTCATAACAACATTTACACAGGCACACATATGGTGTGACTTCATCTCTAAATTCTGTTGTATAAACTTTGATTGAAGAGACACTGGTGAAGTGAACTCGACCACTTTTGCATTCTATGAATTGATTCAGTTTGAATTTCAATTAAATGTTTTCTGACTAATTAGAATAGATTTTATAGCTTATGTTTTCTGAACAGTGTTTGATAGTGGCCTTCTTCTGATTCGCCAAACTTTGAACCTATTAACCCAAGATGAACACTTGATATGTCCTTAGTATGATTTATTTTCTATGTAACAAGGAATAATTAATTGATGTAAAACACTTTGGTACATGTTCAGAATGTTAAAGTGTTAAATGAATCAAGTCTTTCCGTCAGGATGTGGAGGTGCCAGTGTTGGACTGGGGTTGGACAGCGTCAGAAGTCACACGATACCAGGTTAAAGTTCAACAGGTTTATTTGAAATTGCAAGCTTTCAGAATACTGCTCCTTTGTTACTTCACACGATGAAGGAGCAGTGCTCTGAAAGCTTGAGATTTCAGATTACCCTGTTGGACTATAATTTGATGTTGTGTGACTTCTGACTATGTCAGTAGATAGCATTATTTGTGTTCGTTGCAATCTGCAATATTAGTCTTCTATTATTTCCAATGTAATCTGTTTTTGATCATAATTCTTAAGGATCTGGTATTCTGTCTTATTCTTTTTCTCTCTATCTTAGACTGAATTTTCCAAATTCTGCTTTCCATTTCCAACTGTTTGTCATATTAGAATACATTGTTTGAGCTATCATACATACTGAAATATTATCTAATGGTAAAACAGTGAGTATATGTTGTGAACCTATTTTATTTTGCTTGCTTTATAAAATAATAATATTCATTAGTTCGTGTACAGTATTTTGTTTGATGCATTTTCAGGTTGCTCAAAGCCTCATCTTACAGTTGAGACTGCATGTTTAGGCAGATCTCAGCTTTGTGAATACTTGGCAGAAGAAACAATGTTTTGTGTTATTTCGGCTTAGAATGAAGCTTCATACTCAGAACAATATTGTTTTGTGAGCATATGGTGTTTAGTTGTGTGGAATGTGTTCCACAAGTGTTGGCTTAGCTAAATCCGTCAGTTTAATAAATGTAATGAGAAAGTAGTTATTCATAAGCAGTGGCAGAATCTACAGAGAAAACACTAATGAAATCTTGAATTATTGCATCACAGAAGGAAGCCATTCATCTCATTGTACCCTGTGCTGATTCTCAGTAAAAGCTGCTCTTCTGCTTAGTTAGTACCAGTCCATTACTTTTTCAAAATAGCCTTAAACATTTTTTTCCTGAGATAATTATCTATTTCCTTGTTGAATGACAAGAGTGACGCTACCTCCAGTTAACTCTCAAGCAATGGACTTCTGATCCTAATTACCATAAAATAAGGTTCTTCCTCATCACCAGATGTTCTTTTGGAAATCATTTCATATCATTGTCCTCTGATATCTGAGCCTTCTTTAAATGAAAGTGCTTATCTCTTTTGACTCTGTCGAGACATCTCATTGTATTGAAGATCTCTTGTTATGATCTTAGCTGGTGTTATGTCCAGACAAGTCAGAACCTATGAGTGGCACGGTGGCACAGCGCCAGAGACCTGGGTTCAATTCCTGCCTCAGGCGACTGACTGTGTGGAGTTTGCACATTCTCCCCGTGTCTGCGTGGGTCTCCTCTGGGTGCTCCGGTTTCCTCCCACAGTCCAAAAAATGTACAGGTTGGGTGAATTGGCCATGCTAAATTGCCTGTAGGGTTAGGGGCAGGGGTAAATGTAGGGGAATGGTTCTGGGTGGGTTGTGCTTTGGCATGTCGGTGTGGACTTCTTGGGCCGAAAGGCCTGTTTCCACACTGTAAGTAATCTAAATAATCTAATCTAATCTAACCTGGTTTGATAGATCATATTATGATTTGTTTTGGTTGTTTTGAAAGGGTTGCTCACTGAAACATAAGCATGCAATGCTATAGAATTTGCTTTAACAATAAAACAGAAAGTTATTAAGAAAGAAATAAAGATAAAATAGAATAACTATCTAATCGTTAAACAAATTCAAAGATTGTTAAACACATGGTAAAAGTATAATCCTACTAATCCCAAAATGCTACTCTGTAAATTGGAAAGAAAAAAACTCAGTTTTTGTATAGTACCCAACAGGCTTCTAAATGCCACTTGTACAATACTCACACCAGAGTGCCTGTATCTAGCTTTGATTGGTTTAAGTCACTGTGGCTTTAACTTATAGACTGGAACAGCAGATAGTTCCTTCCTGGAGCCATCTCATTCTCAGCTTCAAATAACATCTTCAAGATTTTATCCCAGGACTACTGGTCTGGAACTAATACTATTTCTTCATTCTAATGTAACCTAATTCATTACGTATCCTTCTCTTCTCAGGAGCACTGGTCTATATACCTATCCAATTCCAAGAAATTCAAAGGATTACCAAACATGCTAAGTAAAAACTGAAACCAAACACTTCCCTCTCTTTGCTTTGGTTGTTTCCCTTAAGTTTAAAACAAAACATCTTCCACTTCACATGTACTCCAAAACTTCATAATATGCCTTTAACAAGGAAAAGGTTGAAATCATTAAGGGGGGGGGGAGAAGGGACGGTGATTAAGGGGGGATCGTATAGAAACATATAAATTATGAAGGGAATGGATAAAATAGACATAGATAGGATATTTCCACTGGTAGGTGAAACCAGGACAAGAGGGCGTGGCCTCAAGATTAGAGGAAGCAGGTTTAGAATGGAACTGAGAAGGAGCCTTGAAGCTCCATTATTTACCTTGATAAATTACAAAACAATCTTAAAAAAGCAAAGGTCCTTAGTACTGCACAATGCACATTGATTCTAAAGCCAGACCTCAAAAACTATTTTTAAAGAGATCACCCTTTCTACTGAAATACTAATATATCAATTGTTACATCAGACACACAGATTTTTGACTAATCTTTTTGTGGACTCAGCTCCACTTACCCGCGTTTTCACCATATCCCTTAATTCCTTTATTTTTCAAAAAAGTATCTACCTTAGCTTTAAAAGCAATTACTGAATAGCGTCAACTACTTCCCTGGGCTAGGAATTTCATGGATTAACAACCCTCTGGGTGAAGATGTTCCTTCTCAGTTCCATTCTAAACCTGCTTCCTCTAATCTTGAGGCCACGTCCTCTTGTCCTGGTTTCACCTACCAGTGGAAACATCCTATCTATTTCTATTTTATCCATTCCCTTCATAATTTATATGTTTCTATAAGATCCCCCTTAATCACCCCCCCCCGTAATCATTTCAACCTTTTCCTTGTTAAAGGCATATTATGAAATATTGGAGTAGATGTGAAGTGGAAGGCAGGAAGCTCAAATTTGTTTGTTTATATGATAGGAGGACAGAGTGTGTGGTGTCTTGAAGAGATAGCGTGCTTTTTAAAGCTTGGAAATTTAAAAAAAATGACTGCAAGCAGCTGTAAATACACAGACAGTTCTAAAATTGAAACATATAACAATTGGCTGTGTGGTTGGAAAACCTTAGGTTCATTTTGTTGTTTTTGGTAACTGGCTTGAATCAACCAAGTAATTTAAACCAAGCCCTTAAATACTGAAAACCTATCACACTTAAACTGATGATCTTGGCCACTGACGATTAATCTGATTGTAAAGAACTTAATAGATCATCAAGGATATAAAAGATGTGGGCATTTTGAAAATTAGGGGAGAGTCAACTGTGATCTGAAATGAGAGCACACTTGCCATCTAAGAGAAACATCTTACTCTCACAGAAATCTCCATGCTTTCTAAAAAGCACCATCTATTCATAAAGGTACACAGCACTCTTAGATAATATTCATGACACCAGAATTGAATGGAGAGAAGCGTACAGAACAGAACAGAAGAAATTACAGTGGAAACATCCCTGACAGCAGAATCCGCAGAAGAAAGACTGGAGACACAGCGGAGCTTTTCGGAAGAAACCTTCTGTGTGACCTTTGAGAGACTAAGTTTTAATTTATTATTTTGAATATAAATAATAATTTTTAAGTGGAACTTATATATTTATTCGAACAGCATCCTATTAGAATTTTGTTTTATTCAGGAATAGGTAGGAATTAGAGTCATAGAGTCATAGAGATGTACAGCATGGAAACAGACCCTTCGGTCCAACCCGTCCATGCCGAACAGATATCCCAACCCACTCTATTCCCACCTGCCAGCACCCGGCCCATATCCCTCCAAACCCTTCCTATTCATATACCCATCCAAATGCCTCTTAAATGTTGCAATTGTACCAGCCTCCACCACTTCCTCTGGCAGCTCATTTCATACACATACCACACTCTGCGTGAAAAAGTTGCCTCTTAGGTCTTTTTTATATCTTTCCCCTCTCAGCCTAAACCTATGCCCTCTACTTCTGGACTCCCCAACCACAGGGAAAAGACTTTGCCTATTTATCCTATCCATGCCCCTCATAATTTTGTAAACCTCTATAAGGTCACCCGTCAGCCTCCGATGCTCCAGGGAAAACAGCCCCAGCCTGTTCAGCCTCTCCCTGTAGCTCAGACCCTCCAACCCTGGCAACATCCTTGTAAATCTTTTCTGAACCCTTTCAAGTTTGGCAACATCTTTCCGATAGGGAAGGAGACCAGAATTGCACGCAATATTCCAACAGTGGCCTAACCAATGTCCTGTACAGCCGCAACATTAAGTGTATAAGTCCTACTAAGATTTGCTTTCCCAAAATGCAGCACCTCGCATTTATATAAATTAAACTCCATCTGACACTTCTCAGCCCATTGGCCCATCTGGTCGAGATCCTATTGTAATCTGAGGTAACCCTCTTCGCTGTCCACTACACCTCCAATTTTTCTGTCATCTGCAAACTTACTAACTGTACCTCTTATGCTCGCATCCAAATCATTTATGTAAATGACAAAAAGTAGAGGGCCCAGCACCAATCCTTGTGGCACTCCACTGGTCACAGGCCTCCAGTCTGCACAAAGCCATGTTGACTATTCCCAATCAGTCCTTGCCTTTTCAAATACATGTACATCCTGTCCCTCAGGATTCTCTCCAACAACGTGCCCACCACCAAGGTCATGCTCACTGATCTATAGTTCCCTGGCTTGTCCTTACCACCCTTCTGAAACAGTGGCACCACGTTTGCCACCCTCCAGTCTTCCGCTACCTCACCTGTGACTATCGAATATACAAATATCTCAGCAAGAGGCCCAGCAATCACTTCTCTAGCTTCCCACAGAGTTCTCGGGTACACCTGATCAGGTCCTGGGGATTTATCCACCATTAACCGTTTCAAGACATCCAGCACATCCTCCTCTGTAATCTGGACATTTTGCAAGATGTCACTATCTATTTCCCTATAATCTATATCTTCCATATCCTTTTCCACAGTAAATACTGATGCAAAATATTCATTTAGTATCTCCCCCATTTTCTGTGGCTCCACACAAAGGCCATTTTGCTGATCTTTGAGGGGCTCTATTCTCTCCCTAGTTACCCTGCTGCCCTTAATATATTTGTAAAAGCCCTTTGGATTCTCCTTAATTCTATTTGCTAAAGCTATCTCATGTCCCTGTTTTGCCCTCCTGATTTCCCTCTTAAGTATACTCCTACTTAGAGAGGAATTACTCAGTTGTTCTGTTAATTTGTTCACTTTTGGAATTAGATAAATAAATTGTTACTTGTTGATTTCAGAGTGAGTAAAAGGATTTCATTTTATTTAACCACACCTTTATTATAGATTAAGGGTGGGGGGTGAATGGTATGTTATATCACTTCTTGATCAGATTACGAGGTGATGCAAATTTCTCAAGGTGTTTTGGGTTTTATTATCAGAAGGGTATCAACTTCCACTCCATAACAGGCACCAATCTCAACATTGCCAATTTCATCTCACGACTAAAATCTCTTATGTCTGAAATTGTCATATATATTTTCTGCATCCTTACTAAGGCCTTCACCTCATTTCTTAAGTGCAGTGCTCAGAGTCAAACACAATATTCCAGCCAAAGCTAACTCATGTGCTATAAATATTCATTATAACTTCCTTGCCTTTGTTCTCTATTCATTTATTTATAAATCACAGGATGTTGCTTGTTCTAATAATCTATTTCTCAACCTGGCCTGTAACCTTCAATTTTTGTGCACACATATGCTGTCTTCAAGTCTCTTTTCTTCTGCAACCCCCTTTAGCATTGTACTCTTTATAATTTATATTCCTTTCCTTTTCCTTCTTACCAAAATGTATCACGTCACATTTCTCTGCATTAAACATCAACTTCTCATTCCGGCCTGCCTATGGCTTTGTGAAGTCTGTCATTTCGCACCCCAGTTCACAATGTTTCTACAAATTTTGAACCTGAGCCCTGCATACCCAAATCTTGGTCATTACTACAGATCATGGGAGGAAGGTGTCCTAATATGGATCCCTGGAGAATGCTACTAAATAGTTAACTTCAGGCCAAGAAACATCTAATCAACATTACTGCATGTTTCCTCGACTTACTCAACTTCATATTCACTTCCTTTTTATTCCATGGTGATCAATTTTTCCATCAGGTCTGTCATGTTACACTTATATAGACGTAGTGCATTAAGGGAGCCAATGGCATAGTGGACCTGTCACTGAACTAGTAATCCAGAGATCTATGCTGGTATTCCGTGTACATGTGTTTGAATCACACTGTGGAAAATGTTCAAATTTGAATTCTTTTAATAAATGTGGAATTATAACTAGTCTAATAGAGACCACGAAGCCACTGTTAATTGTTCTAAAACCTATCTGGTTACAAATGCACTTTTTATAAGGAAATATGTTGTCTTTACCTTGTTTAAATGTGACTCCAGACTCACACCAAAGTTGTTGACTGTTAAATGCCTCTGAGTTGGGCCAAAAACTGCTACAAAGCTTAAAGAAAGGAATGAAATTTTGGGGACCATCTGGAATTAACATTAGCAACAGGAATGACAATAGAATACCCCTTTGACCCTGCAAAGTTCTGCTTACCAACAGCTGGGAATTAGACCAAAACTGAGAGTTCTGTCGTATAGACTAGTCAAGAAAAAGCCAGACATAGTCATTCACATGGAATCATGTCTAATAGAAAATGTCCCTGACATTATCATCATCATCCCTGGTTATGTCCCGTCCCAGCAGGAGAATAGATCTACAAGAGCTTACAGCACATTAGTGTGCTGTCAGAGGGCTGGTTACCTTGGAGTCTTCAACATTGACTCCAGAACTTATGAAGTTTTATGTCATCAGATCACACACAATAACGAAACCACTGGTTAACGTCCAATTTCTAATCTCTAAATTTCAGTCGATAAATCCTCCATGTTGATTATCAATTTGAAGCAACATTGACATTCACAAGTGCACAAAATTTAATCTGGGAGGAGACCTCAATTTCATCACCAAGAGTGGTTTGGTAACATCACTGCTGACCAAGCTGCTGACCTAAATGACATAGCAGTGAGATTGGTCTGTGGCAGGTGGTAATGCAGCCAAAAAGAAGGAATAACTTACTTGACCAATCTACCTGTCGTAATTTCATCTCTACAGTCTTGGTGGAGGGACAATGGCACAATTGTTAAATTCGCATTCAAGATAATTCCATCTTTCTGTGTGGAACCACTATCGTGCTAAATAGGACAGACTTTGAACAGATCCAAAAACTCAAGATAGGGCATTCATGAAATGGGACATCAGCAGCGGCAGAAATCTATTCAAAAACAATGTGCAAACACATGGCCCAGCACATTCTTCACTCCAGCATCACAATCAAGTTGGAGGATTAACATTGGTTAAAGTAAGAATGCAGGAAGACATGTTAGGAACCACATCTGGTGTATCTAAAAATGAAGTTTTAATCTATTGACTATAATGCAGGCCTATTTACATGCCAAACAGCAGAAGAACCGAGCAATAAAGCATCCCACAGATAATGAATCATATCAAACCTGCAAAGTCTTCACAAATATTGCCTTCCTCAAAGATGGGGTAGCCCAGATCATTAGAGTAAAGGACAAGGTTGAAGCATTTGCGTTGCTGTTGAAGCAGATGATCCATCTTGGCATCCTCCTGGAATTTTCAGCATCACAGTCAAGTGCCAGTCTTCAGCCAACTCAATTCACTTTGTATAATAACAAGAAATAACTGAAGGTACTGAATAATCCAAAGACTATTGTACCTGACAATCTTCTTGCAATAATATTGAAGACTTGTGCTCCAAAGCTAACCATTCCCTCAGCCAAGCTGTTCGAAAACACCTGTAAGCTCACAACCAACCGACAATGTGGAAAATTGCCCAGGTATATCCTGTACACAAAAAAAGGACAAATTCAACCTGGCCACCTAACTATCAGCTTACTCTCAATTATCAGCAAACTGATGGAGGGAGTTGTCGACAGTACTATCAAGTGGAACTTGCTCAGCAATAACCTTCTTGCTGATGCTCAGCTTAGGCTCCATCAGGGCTGCTCAGCTCCCCTATTTCCTATCCAGTGTGATTGTACCCCCTCCTGAACTATCTTTATCCTGCCGTGGTCAAGCTTCAATACCATCTAATATTGTGATAGCCCAGAGCCAGCAAGTGACTTCAGGAATATAAACAAAAATGTTGGGAATTAATGAAAATATGAGGTTGACTACTTTGGCATGAAGAAGAGAAAAGCCTAATATGATTTGAGCAAAGATGTATCCCAGATTGCAGTAGTACAAAGGGCTCTGGATGTCCTTATACAAGAATCACAAAATGCAGGTACAGCTAGCAATTTCCTTTGCAAATGGAATTTTGGCCTTTATTGTAAGAAGGATGAAATGTAAAAGGAGGGAAGTCTTGTTCTAACAGTAAAGACACTGGCAAGACTGTATCCAATATCTTCTGCATAGTTTTAATCTCCTTAATAAAGGAGAGATATACTTGCAGTGGAAGGATTTAAGAGAAGGTTCATGTAAGTGATTCTGGGATGAAGGGATTATTTAATAAGGAAAGCTAGAGAAAGTTGTATCTATACTCATTAGATTTCTGAAGAATGAGAGATGACCTCATTGAAACTTATATGATTCTGAGAGTTCTTGACAGGATAGATGATAGGAAAGTATTTCTCGTCATGGTGAGATCTGGAACTGGGATACAATTTTAAATTTAATGTTCTCATCTGAGGGGGAAATTCTTCTATCAGAGGATCATTAATCTTTTGAATTCTCTATTCCACAGAGTCATAGAGACTGTGTCATTGAACATATCAAATGCTAACTTGGACAGATTTTCAATCTACAAGGAAGTCAAGTGTTATAAGTAGCAGTCAGCATCATTTCACGGTGGCTTATTGTTAGTGTCACTACCAGAGCAGCAGGGGTCTTGCTGAATGGTGATATAAACTTAAGGAGCCAAATGGGCTATTCCTACTCCTATTTATCGACAGGTCAGATACGAACCTATGAAAAGAAAAATAAAGATAATGGCCCAGATCTTCTGGTCTCAGAATGAACATAACCTGAAAATATCAAGGTAATGACTTTTTGGAAACTTTTCTCATTTACACACTTATACAGCTAGATGTTCAATCATTCACCCATAAACTCACATTAATACAATGAGACTTTCTAGTAAATTTTAGATAGAATCACCAGAAAACAGTAGAATGTGATGTGGCTTGGTTTTTCCTGTGTTGAGGCCATCCAGCTTTTCAAGGTTGAAGTCCAGGGAGAGCGCAGGACTGGATGTTTGCGCTGAAAAGATGCATGCAGGCATGTTTGTATATGTACATCTGACTAGTGTTGTGAGAAGATTTGAGGCCATGTTTCAGGCTGATGGCCTATCATTAGAACCCTGGCATCAGGATATATGCTTGAGTCATACAGCTCGCTGCATACATGTTCAGAATGCCCTGCTATCAAAATTGGACATGCTAACATACTCTGTTGATGAGCCCAACAGTTAACTTCTATCGATGAAATGTACCAACAACCAGCAACAAATTTACTCAACTCTTGCCCAGCTATTGGCACTCAAGCTCAGAAACAAAGCAATGGGGTGCAAATCAGAATACATACCCAGTATCCCTTCAGTGAGCTGCTGTGTTTGCCTGTCCAGTCCATCAACGGAGAAAATCATTGTTGCGGTTGTGTGTTTACTCAATATAAAGCTATCAAACTCATACCAGGACTGGTTATGTGGTTATTCAAAGATATATTCCAAAATTGTTTAATATACAACTTCACTGTAAACTCTTGGCAAATGTTATTACATGATAGCTATAATTACCTCATACTACATGTTACAAACTACACTGAAATGACTGTTGATCACATGTTCTGTATCCTTTCTACTTGCTCAGTAGCATTTTCCCTCTTAATGAAATATTACAAAGCCATATTTTCTGAAGAATAGGTAATCACAATGTGCCTGAACTGGAAGGTCTCTTCCAATGTCTAATCTAATGCATGTAACACCTTTGGTGTCACTGCTACATCTCCTTGTCCAGTATGTGCTGCTAACTCACATGTACCCAATGAAGTCCGAATATCTTTGGTGCTGATATAGTGCAAGGATGTGACGTCGCACCCCCTAAGGCTCCCATCTCTTCCTAAATGTTTGATTGACCTCAGGAGTGTTGGTGGAAGCTGTCAATATTTGTCCCATGGGGGAGAAAAACAAGGAGAATAATTTGAGGTGTGTTCAGAGACACATGCTTGCTGAAATTACATGCTGCCATCATTGGAAGACAATCTTAGTGTTTGAACATCCAGTCTTTCATCTTAGAGACTCATCTTCCTCTCTAAATTTGCAAGCTTTAAAGACAATAGCCAGCAATGTTACTTCCTTGCCAGCTTCCCTAGTTTCTAACTCTTCCCCATCACAACTCCACTCCTCACAACATTATTTGCAGGAGACACATATGTGCTCTTGGAATCTGGCCACTCCAGGGCCTTTGATCAACTTTATCCCACACAAGGCTTTAACTACAGTGATTGGCTCAGAGATCCAATACCTCCTCTTCCATTAGGCTCAAAATGGCCTTGTTGAAATGGAAATTGGTCCAGAGCCTCTCTTAGGCATTTTGTGTTTTCTACTCCTTCAAATTAAAAGAGACATTGTAATAAGTATGTTGTGATCTAATCATGTTTTCAAATATGTGGTCAACATTTCCTTTATCAATACTCAACATTCATCACAGATCCTTACAGATGCCCCAACTCCCCAGAATCCTGCCTTGAAATTCAATGGTATGTCTGCTTCATACCCCTTCTGCACTTGAGCAGACATTACAATCATATACTGAACCCACATCACACCTTCACATCCTTTCATTTAGATTAATCTCCATAATGATTATGCACTCACCTTGGCAGATTTTAAGAGATCACTAAGCTTTTGACAGTGCTGTTCCGGGTTCTCTGGATAACTGCATGTTTGCTGAATCCCTCTGCAAACTCCATCCAGATTGCTCTGGTCTGCATAGGGAGTCTTATGATCCTCTCTGCAGGCATGAGGGTGCCCTGCCATTGACATATAGCCCGGAGGAAATCTCCTGAAGAAGGGCTTTTGCCTGAAACGTCGATTTTCCTGCTCCTCAGATGCTGCCTGACCTGCTGTGCTTTTTCAGCACTGCTCTAATCTAGACTCTGGTTTCCAGAATCTGCAGTCTTTGTTTTTACCCAGAGGAAATCTCGAGGAGAGTCACCACCAAATTGTGGTGCTACCTTTGTTCTGGGCCAATCAGCAGCTGCTCCATTTTCTCCTCTAACTGTGGGGAGATAAAGAGAACAAAAGTTTCTATTTTGAGACTTTTCCTACACACCAGTTATTCATAAGAGGTATGGGTCAGGTCTATTAAAATGTTCTTTCCTCTCTGGAAAGGATCCTGAATAATTCACTACTTTGTTCTACACTATGATCTTCACTACAATAGTCATCAATGTTTTATAACAATCTCTTACCTGCTGCTACTGCTACTATTCTTATAAGTCAAGGGAATTCAAGTTAAAGTTATCTACTGCATCTTCAGCTTTCCAAGCATCAACTCTTCTGCAGCTGTCTTCTTCCTGTAACAGGCTGCTATTAAATGGGTAGCGATGACCAACTTCAGGTTCACAGCCTGTTTCGTCTGTGGATGATCGGTATTGCATGATGCCCACTATTGCTAGCTACTGTTAGCTGCTTTCCCATTGGGGAGCCGTCAACAAGATGCTTTAACTGTTTTTAAAAGGGGTTGACCTCCAGGTTGGAATTCTGCCCACTGCCAAGAAGCATAAAATTTACCCCTGTCTTTTGGAACTGACATTCTGCATTAGATGACACATTCTGATACCCTATCATTGTCCTGTAATTCTATTACAAGTTCACTTGCCGTATGTTTTTACCTGCTGTGATATTATTTGATTTGAAGCATGTTATTAATTGATGTATTAATTGATGTCTAAATTTGTTTGAAAATCAATGCTCTGTGAAGAAAGCAACTGGCATATTATGTGCATTTACATTAATCCACATCAATATCATTATCTCCCTCATGTATTGTGTGCAGAATATTTGTATCCCATATAACGCAGATCATGGTGTATCTACAGAACATGATACATGTCGTAAGTTATACAATGTTATCCAAGCCTTGAAGACCTTATGCTTTCCGAATTACTTCTGCAAGAAAGATTGATGATAAAAACCTTAAGGGTTGTTAGAATTTTCTGTGTGGGTTTTTGCCATCTGTTGTTGTTCTCACTTTCAGGTTATAAGCCAGTTTTTCTTTAAACATCTCGGGGATATAGAAAGCATGATTTTACTTCGGCAAAATCATTCCTGAAGTATATTCTCTGACCCACCCATTTTTGTGTAATGCAGATATCAACACAAATATTTTCATTTGCATTACATTTCATTAATATTTATTTTGTAAAAAGCTCTCTTTTAAATACATCATCTAGAAATTCATTGATCATGTCTTTACATTGGCAATGAAGTCCTTTTTGCATTCATACTGTACCTTCATGCTTTTTGATTATTCCACTTTTATTCTAACTTTTACAAAGTATTTTTTCATTGTTACATTAGCATTCACCATTCTCATAATTGGGCTTCAATGCTTGTCACCTGCCCATTGCATTTGTGCATTGTGTCATCTTTACATTTTACATTGATCTGTGGTTTTCCAGTACTTCATCTACAAATTTTTCTTTGTAATGTTGCTGTTTTGCCATTGTTTATGGTTGCATCAATTAAATGTTTGATGTTTATGCCAGTTACATTACCTGTTAACTCCTTGAGAAGTGTTAAGTGTTCATAAACCTTTTCCTGTCAGAATCAGTTGCTACAAATTGATGGGATTTATTCTTCTTTTACTGTTGTATCTAATTAATGTGAATTCTGATGCCTTTGTCAGCAGTTCAGCTATTTTTTAAAAGATGTAGACCTCTCTGCTGTAACATTTTTGAAGAAGAGAAAGCTCATTGTTCAAATATTTTATGAGAAATTGTTATGACAACACCATGCTGTATTATTGTTTGCTCTTGCATTTTCTACAAATGTCTCTTAAGTTGCAATCCGAATCAGATGAAGGTTTATTTTTATATAGTTTCATGATGGTACACTGACCTGATGTCCTTAGGAATATATCTCACATTTTCTGTGATTTGTGCTGCTACTTATAACAAAGGCTTCTGTGTTGAATTGATTTACTGGTTTTGATTGTTTGATGGGATTTATTCTTCTTTTACTGTTGTATCTAATTAATGTTTGAGGTTGAGTATTGTCAGTTTTGAGGTTGTAAGTTTTCTATGTTTCCTGTGAGAATTTAATATTTGCTTTGATTGATTTAGACCTTTTTGGCTGAAAACTTGTCAAACTATATATCAAAGACTGAAATAATATCAATTACCTGATTTGTTTTTCTGTTGTTTTGAATATTCTTATGTGTATTTATGTACTTTGTGCTTTAGGAGGAGTGTACCGCATCACAGTCTTAAAGAAATATTGCCTTAAAGGCTGAATATCTAAGTATGGGAAGGTTTAATCAAACACTTAACTGGATCATGGAAATCAAATGAAATGTATCATACGTTGCACTGAAAATCAGTATAGTGCATGTCTCTCTTAAATTTCATCTTACTCTCAAATGTTTGTTGAACACTTTTTCATAAACAAAACCTCATCTATAGTTTTGATAGATTGCTGATAGATGTTACCAAGTGCTGGGACTAGAGAGTCCAATGCTTAAAACTGGCACACAGCAGCCAGTTGCATCAAATAATGCATCATATTTTTTAGCAGTGAAACAGGCATATGCGTCTGAGTGTGGTGGAAGGGGAGCAATAGAGAATTATGAATACAATACATAGAAACAGGATTGGGTTATTCAGTGCTAGTGGATATTTTGTGGTGCTGGAAAAGCACAGCCAGTCAGGCAGCATCCAAGCATCCAAAGAGTATGCTCATGCCTGATGAAGGGCTTATGCTCAAAATGTGGACTCTCCTGCTCCTTGAATGCTGCCTGACCAGTTGTGCTTTTCCAACACCACATGCTTTGCCTCTGATCTCCAGCATCTGTAGTCCTCACTTTCTCCTAGTAGATATTTTGTCATTTAATGAGATCCTGGCTGATCTGTGGCCCAACTCCATCAATCCACCTTGGCCTCATATCCCTCAATAACTTTGATTGGTAAAACTATCAATCTGAAGTTTAAAATAATTAATGCAACAGACATTTATTCCTTTCTTTTTAGGAGAGAGTATTGCACTTCTACCAACCTTTGCATGAAGAGTTTCTCAATATCTCTCCTGAACAGTTTGGCTCTGATTTTAAGATAAAGTCTCCTTGCTCCCAACACTAAGATGGGCAGAAAATGTCTCTCTGTATCTGTCCTAACAATTCCATCCAAAATGCTAAAAAGAATTCAATGGTTTTACCAATGCATCTCCTATATTTAAGGGGATACAAATCTAGTAAGTAGTTCTTCCTATAATCAAACCCACACAGCCTTGATTTTGTCTACTAAATCTACACCACGTTCCTTCCAAGGTCAAAATGAATGTTCTAAGATGTTATACACAGTACAACACACAATATTCCACATGTGCTCATTCTAGGGCATTGTATGGCTGTAGGCAAACTTTCTGCACTTTTATATTCTAGCCCTAGTCCTATAGTTATAAAGGCTATCAATCTGTAGGGGTTGATTTCTCTTTTTGCATTGTTTATTTGCGTGCAAGGATTCGCAATTTCTTTGGACTTCACTGCTCCTAGCTATTCAACATTTGAAAAGTATACTGATCTTTGCTTTTTTGCTGCAATGAAATACATCTGAACACTGTTTTAACCTCTCTCTTAATCTTAGTAATGTTGAGTTCACATCTATTGTACCTACTATATCAACACTCTTTGTGCCATGAGCAAACTTAGATATCTTGCTATTGTGTCATTAATCAATGTAGTGAATAATTGAGGCACAGATCCTTGTGGCGCATCACAAACTTCAGCCTTCCAATTTAAGGAGATAACCATTAGTTTTACTTTCTGTCCTCTATTACCGACATAGAGTCAATTTCTAGTGAGGTTATGGACTTTCTAGTGCCCCCCTTTGAGCTCCCCCTCATCGCCTGGTGACGAACTGTGGTAGGTCCTGGAGAATAACATGGGTTATCATCAGCTGGTTTTGGACTGCTGGAACAGTTTTGAATTGGTCTCTGATCTGGCTGAGCAGGTCTGAGTGGCCCTGGGATGGCCTCGAACAACTGGAAGAGGTTCAGGACATTCTTGGATGGCTCCTGAGGGAGGTACCCCTTTCCTGTTTCTGCACAGTGAAGGGGATGGTGACCGTTGCTCAGTGCGGCTAATATGAAGGCAATCATAGCTGGGGTGTGGTCATAACAGGAACAGGGAGCCGCAACTCAGGTTCCCGAATATCTCAATGCTCTGGGTTGGGAAGTATGTGATGTGATTCCTGCAGAAAACCCACACCACAAAGCCACCTGGCTCCTGGAGTGGCAGGGAGGGGTCTACATGATTCAACTCTCCTCCAATTCCAGCAGGGTGGCCATCTTGCTGGCTCCACATTTTTAGCTGCAGATCAGGGGTGAGGGTCAAGGGGTCGGTGCTGTTTGCTTCACCTGATGGACCAGCAAAGGGGATGGTCCTTCATGTGAATGGGTACACTGCTTTGGTCAGAGAGAGGCAAATGCGTTGCTCTGAAGAAATGTCCGCTCATCTCGCCTCCATCAACGAAAGGCATGTGTTATCCTCGGGGGAGGGATTGGATTTTAACTGTACTCTTGAGGACTGGCAATATGGCAGTGCCCAGGCTGATCTAATGTTGAAGATCAGGTTGAGGGATTTGGTCAGGTTCTCTGACCTGGTGGACATTTGGTGAAATCTCCACCGCAACTCCATTTTTGTAGGGCCTGGCATTGGAACATTGAGGATCAACCAAATGTACATGTGTACATTTCCTGCATTCCAGCAGCTTCCATGCAGCAGGTGCCATACACTGATCAACTGCTGGCATGGGCAAAGCTAAGTCCGTTCTGCACTTAGTCCGTTCTGCACTTAGCTTGGGTCCAAGGCAGGCACTTTAACAAGTAGTTTCAGGATTCATTTCAATTGATCTGTGGTGGCTGGAGAAGGAAGCAGGGGTCTTGCCCTCCTTGAGGCTATGATGTATATGGTCAAGTCTCACATCCTCGTCTTCTGTCAGGTGTACGTGAAGGAGAGTCAACAAAGAGGCAGAAATCCAGGCTCAAGGAGCTGGAGAAGGAAGTTCGTGACCTTGAGTCATGTCTCAGTTGTTCTGATGTGGACCTGACCTGTGGGGAGTGTATGAAGGAAGACAGTGGGGGGCACACTGAGGGACTTGATCAATGTCTGGAACATGGTTGACTTGCACTGGGTCATCCTACTGTCAGAAGTAGTGGATGTCATCAGAAAGCCACTGCTCAGAAACCCAAACCTCTACCATTGCAGGTTTGAGTGCCTGGAAGAGGGGAGTGCAGTGGCTGCAAGGGTGACCAGAGTCAGGGATGTGCTGGGTGGTGGAGGCCTGGACTGGATGTTGGTGCAGGAATTAGCAAATAGGGCAGTGGTAGACATCCAGCTCGTAGCCGATACCATCCATTATATGAAATTGGCAGTGCTCAGACTCGACGTTGTGCATCATTTGGAGGATGCTCAGATATGTCGTGGAATTCCATTTTCATGCACCCCTGCTTGGATGGAATTTCACATCAGTCCCAGGTTCCCACCATCCATTTCAACTCCTTCATCTGTCTCTCCTTGGCATATTTATTTACTGTCAATAGGTGGGGATCTCAAGTGCATGGCCCTTCTTCTTTCATCTGGGCCATGGTTAGAGGGTTTTTCACGTAGTAGTCCCACATAATCACAGATTGCTGTAGTTCATGGACACCTAGCCCAATTGTTTATTTTGTGGCAGTGTGCAGTCCATGTTGGTTGCGGGCAATTGCACACCCTTTTTAATAACTTGAAAAATCTTTTGGCTGCACTTCAGTCCCACACTCCTGATCCTTGGGCATTTGGGGTGTGGTCAAGTCAGAGGACCTCCTTATGAGTCTGCTCCTGGCCTGGCTAAGATTTGGCTTTGAACAGGTCCATGCAGGAGGCTGTGGTCATTTCTGCTGACTGCCTGCCCCTTTTCACAGCCAGGCCGGTGCCTGGATTTCCTTGGCAAGGGAGCACAAGGTGTCACCAAAATTCTTGATATCTTTAGAGGGACGTCTGCACTGCAGGGGCTAGAGTGCCTTTATCTCCCCTTCCAACTGCATTTTGATTTAGCCCCTTCCTACTATCCCTATCTTTTGCTCACCTTTGATAGTTTGTATTGTCCTTAATGGGCTTTACACGTAAATTATTCAATTGGAAACAGAGTGATTTACTGGTGGTAATTAATGGAGGGAAAGAAACCACACATGATATGGTGGATGGGAGAAAGAGCATTCAGTTGTGTGCAAGAGCATGCCTGGATTTAAAATAATAAAGTACATCTAGGGATTGGTCTTCAGAACTGTCTATCCTGTCCTGGGACGAGTCCACAAGTAATGGCTGTTTTGTTGTTCAACAATTAATGATGCTCCTTTCCAGTCAGGCTTTCTGAGTTATTACAACTATCTAATCTCCTAACCGGACCAATGTGCCTCCAATTCTGTGAATTTTAACTTTAGCTGATTTCAATCTCTTAAGTGGAACCTTATCAAATGCCTTCTGGAATTCCTTATATCACCAGATCTCTCGACATCCCCAACTATTTCCTAGTTATTTCCTCAAATAATTTGATTTTGTTTTTAGATCTGGTCTGTTCTTCACAAATCAACATGTTCTCTCCTTAATCATTTCACATTTCTGTAAGTGGTGTCACCCTGCCTTTAATGGTCGATTCTAATAACTGATAGATTCGTGATTTCACAACTTCTCTCTCCCATCTTCTTTAACAGGAAATAAAAGCTTCAGTGGAATCATATTCACAATCAAATGAAGAAGATGGAAGTCAGTAAATCAGAAGTGTTTTTGTTTTAGAAGCGGTGTTTTAGATTTTTAAAAATAGAAACTTATTATGATTGTTTCTTAATGTAACATCAAAAAGGTTTATTACAGAAAGTTGTGCTTTATTTATCCATGAATAAAATACATTCATAGTCTTCTATATGGCCCTGAATACTATTGTAGCTTCAGTAATGGAAACAGAGATACAAACAGTATCATGATATCATGAGGATGCATACTAAAGATCTGTCAGCAGAGTGACCAGAAATAATTTATATGAAATAGATTTGATTTTAAGTTTTTAAATGCCAGTTCATAAATATCATCAAAGGTTTGATCAAATATTATTTATTTATTTGATTTATTGCTGTCACATGTACCCAGATACAGTGAAAAGTGTCATTTTGCAGACTATACAGATAGATTGTACCATACAAAGTGCATCTGATAGCGGAAAAGAGTGCAGAATGCAGTATTACAGCTGTAGAGAAGGTGTAGAGAGAGAGAGATCAACATTAATATTTGAGAGCTCCATTCAACAGTAGGGAAGAAGCTGTTCGTGTATCTGTTCATATAAGTGTTCAAACATTTATATCTTCTGTGCAACAGAAGAAGGTGGAAGACAGTATAGCCAGGGTAAGAGGGTTTTTTTGGATTATGTTGGTTGCTTTTCTGAGGCTGTGGATAATGGAATCAATGGATGAGAGATTGGTTTGCCTGATGGGCTATGCTGTGTTCATGATTCTGTAGTTTCTTGCAGCCTTGGGAAGAGTAGTTGCCATACCACATTGTGAAACACGCAGATAGGACACTTTCTATGGTACATCTATAAAAGTCCTTGTGGACGTGCTGAACTTCCTTCGCCTCATGAGGAAGTAGAGACATTGTGCTTACGTAACTATCGTGTTGACATGGGTAGACCAGGACAAATTGTTGGTGATCATCACTCCCAGGAACTTGACACTCTCAACGATCTCCACCTCAGCACCTTTGGTAGAGCCAGGGGTGTGCCCTCTACTCCTCTTCCGGAAGTCAGTGACCAGCTCCTTCATTTTGCTGACATTGATTGAGTGATTGTTGTCTTTAATCTCTGGTTGTTAAGGCAAAAGGTCCATTGTCTGCGTGTTTCAAAACATCTGCCAGAGAATATATAGAATTAAAGAATGGTATAATAAAGAAGGAGGTCTTTTGCACATGAATTCTGCACAGGCTATTTTTGAAGAGCAACCCTCTCTCTTCTTGTATTTTCCTGGATTTATTGTGCACTAAGTATCTAATGCAATTCCCATGTGAAGACTACTATTGATTCCGTTTTGATTACCTCATCAGGTAGAATTTCCCAAGTCATAATATCTGATTGCATAAAATCTGTAATTTTTGGTTCATTTGTAAGTCGCTGAATCTAGACCCTTCAGCGACTGGAAACATTTTCTGCTTATTTACTTCATCCAAACGTTTCATGATTTTAAATACTTTGATTAGATCTTCTTCAGTCTTCAGCACCAGTCATGGCCTAATGGATAGCAGTCTTGTGAAAGGTGCTTTTAACGTGTAAACCTTTCTTCATTCCTTGTTCCTTCTCTTCTTTTTTTCTGTCCTTCTCTGCCTCCATCTCTGCCAACATTCTGGCTACTCATTCCGTCTTGTAATTCCTATCACATCATGTTCTCATTCATTTCCCTGTGGGAATGGTTCCCAGTTTTCATCATTATGTGATATTCATTCAGAAGTAGATAGGGACATTTAATTTATTCTCTGAAGGCTTCAATGTGAGACCATTGCTCTCCACAAAGAGTACACAAGATTTACAGTATAGAAACAGGCTCCTTCTACTCTTAATGAGCTCCCTCCTGCCTCTTCTCATCTCATCTTATCAGTACATTTTATATTTCTTTTTTTCTCATGTATTTATCTAGTTTGCTGGAATATATCCATCATATTCATTTCAACCACTCTTTGTGATAGTATTTTTCTTCACTGGGTAAAGATGTTCTTAAAATCCTTATTGTATTATTTGGTGACAATGTCATTTTTATGATTCCAATTTCTGAGAACTCCGCTGCAATTAGAAACATTTTCTTTATCAAAACTATCTACTGTTAACAGGCCACTGACTTGATTTGTTAGTTCTATTTCTCTCTTCATGAATGCATGCAAACCTACTTAGAATTTTCATAATTTTCTATTCTTGTTCCAGATTTCCACCATCTCCCAGATTTTCCTTTTGTATGTGTTAATAGCTTTAGTAATTGAAGTTGATAAAATGAGAAGCACTTAATCCCATTCCTTGTGGAATCGTAAATTTGCAATCAAGATTTTGATCTGCAGATGCCAACAAATGTGAAGCCTTCTAGGTGGCATGGTGGCTCAGTGGTTAGCACTGCTACCTCACAGCGTCAGGGGCCCAGATTCGATTCCTGCCTCAGGCAACTGTCTGTGTGGAGTTTGCACTTCCTTCTTGTGTCTGTATGGGTTTCCTCCCAAAATCCAACGATGTGCTGGCCAGGTGAATTGGCCATGCTAATTTGCCCATAATGTTAGCTGCATAGGTTACTCTCCAGAGGGTCAGTTTGGGCTGAAGGGCCTGTCCCCATGCTATAGGGAATCTAATTTTTATAGGATGTGCCCTAGGTTGCTTTGAATATGCTACAACTTATTATTGGAATATTAACAGCTATCACTGTGCATTATGTAAGTTTGTTATTCCTTTGGATTTCTTTCTAGCCTACATTTTGGAGACAGAGTTATGCAGAAACACTTAAAACAACAGTAGTAAATGAGAAAAACATTAACATTTTAATCTTGGAAAATATGTCCATCTGCAGTAAATGCATAGTTTTGCAATCATACTGAGTCATTTTTAAATGTGCAACCATTAATTTCGTATAAAAATGTACAAATGCTGGGCAACATGTAAACCAATCTGTGGTGATTGTAATGAGGTCAGCCAGATGGATCTTGTGAAATATGAGTTCCCTGATTGAGGCTGTTAACCTGGTATAATCAGGGAGCCGTGGCTGACATGTATAAATAAGAGTGTCAGAGGTAATTTTCACTCTTAGAGCTGGCTCTGACGGAACTGAATCAGTGTCAAAGACTCACCACATGTAAATAAAGGGCAACGTGGTGACGGAATACCAGCCTCTGTGGAGAACTTTAAGTGACGATGAGAGAAAAACACGCTCCTGAAGAAATTCATTCGCAACAGTCGAGTTGGGTAAACACTTCTGGTATCATGCTGTTATTTAGGAAGCTTGACTCCTTCAATCCTGCTGTCGAGGACTGGGCCCAGCGTGTGGAAAAAAGTATGTGTTTTTTTCCATTTAAATGACGTTGGGATGGATGAAAAGCAATGAGTAATTCTCCTGACAGCTTGTGAAGCCTGACAGGTTGCTTCGCGTTTGTGGTGATTTTAAACAAATGATAAACCACTTTTTGCAGCTGGACAAATACCCATTTCCCACATGATTTAGACACAAACCTGGTGAGGGACTGTCCTTCACTAAGTTGGATACATGCCATGCGCACTTGCAATTGCAGTTGTATGATGATTCCCAGAATTATGCTACAATTAATACCCATAACAGTTTGTACCAAAATATGAGACTGTTATTTGGGGTATCATCCGCTTGTACAATTTTTCAGCGTACAATGGAGAACATTTTACAAGGTCTACCCCAAGTCGCTATTTATCTAGATGACATGCTAATAACAGGGATGACTAATAAGGAGCACTTAGAGAACTTAGACATAGTCCTTGGATGTTTCTCACAGGCAGGTGTACACTTTAGGAGGGAAAGGTTCCAAGAACCCAAATGATCTACCTGAGTTACAGAGTTGACAAGTCCGGGTTAAATCTGTTGGAAGATAAAGTGACGATGATCAAAGATGCCCCGGCTCCCAGGTATTTCCTTGGGCTGGTGAGTTAGTACGGAAAGTTCATACATAACCTAGCCTCAATCCTGGCACTTTTGCATCAATTGTCAAAAAAGGGTCAGCCTTAGAAATGTTCGCATAGCCAAGCCATCACTTTCAGGGAAGTGAAGAAACAATGTTTTTCCTCCAAGGCGTTGGCACACTATGAAGAGAAAGTGAGGTCTGCAGATGCTGGAGATCAAAGTTGAAACTTTATTGCTGGAACAGCACAGCAGGTCAGGCAGCATCCAGGGAACAGGAGATTCGACGTTTCGGGCACAGGCCCTTCTTCAGGAATATGAAGCCAAGTGAGATCAGGTGTTGACATGCGATTCGTCCCTGTACGGCATCAGGGTAGTATTAGCTCATAGGTGCCCCAATGGAGATGAATGTCCAATAGTGTATGCATCCACTATTTTGGCTCATGCAGAGTGTAAATATGCTCAGATAGAGAAGGAAGGTTTGGCAGTCATGTTTGAAGTCAGGAAACTCTACCAATACCTTTACAGATGTAAATTTGCAATAATAACGGACCACAAACCCCTGTTAGGTCTACTTAAAAACCACAAGACTGTGCTGCCGTAGCTTCTGGTTGAATTCAGTGGTAGGCTCTAATGCCAAGTGCATATAATTATAATGGAACACCATCCTGGGGGCCAAATAGCAAATGTAGATGCATTGAACCACCTCCCACTGGCAGATTAACCACAAGGGTACTGCCACTAGAAGAGTCCCTACTGGTTATAAGTTTATTGTCCAGTCACAGCTAACAAAAGGCTTTGGATGTGAAAAACCTGGTCCTGCCAAAACTGAAAGAAAAGTGCCATCACGATTGGATTTGGAACTGTTTTGGACATAGATAGACCAGATCACACCAGAGGACAGCATATTGTTATGAGGTGCAAGAGTGACGTCCCAAGCAAAGGTTACCAGCAGATACTGGCTGAACTCCACTAGTGTCATCCAGGAGTTTCCAAAATGAAGATGATGATGAAAAGTTATGTCTGGCGGCCAGGATTGGATGCAGACATAATTGCATTGGTTGGCCAGTGCCCAGAGTGTCAACAAGGACAAAAAGTACAGCTAGCAGCTCACCCAGATTTGTGGGAAAGGTTGGTAAAATTCTGGACTCGGTTACAACTTGACTATGCAGTCTTTTAATGGGCTCAGTGGTTTTAGTCATTGAAAACACTTACTCAAAGTGGCTGGACGTGCAGAGAGATCATTTGTCAGGCATGTGGATGACAATAGACAAACTGTGTGGATCTTTTGCAACATACAGACTCTGGAAAATGTTGGTCACAGATAATGAGCCATTGTTTACCAGCAGGTAATTTGAGTTGAATAGTAGTTGTCATATTAGGACAGCTCCTTACCATCCACCATTCAATGGTCTGTCAGAAAGAGCAGTCCAAACTTTGAAGACAGGCTTAAAGAAACAGCCTACAACTTCTCTTGATACCAAATTGTCCTGGTTCCTATTTGATTATGCGACCACCCCTCATGCAACTACAGGGATAGCTGCTGCAAAGGTGCTAATGGGGAGAAGATTTTGCATCAGGTTAAATTTGATCTTCCTGGACTGGGGTGGGGGGATGAGTGAAACATCCTCAGAAATGCCAATGCTGAACACAAGATTCCACAAAGTGAGAGACAGTGTACTTCAGGGGAAGAAGTTTGGTGTAGGCATCACAGAAATTGTCCTGCATGGCTAAGAGGGAGGGTGAACGTGAGATCAGGTCCACTTCGGGTAGCTACGATAGTCTTGAATAAGAATGTGTCCCACTTGAAAGCTGCAAACTTGCAAATGGTGCATGAACAGAATGTGCCCAGTTCTTCGACTGCCTTTCTGACTATTTCAGAGCCCATGTGTTCTCCCTCTCCATCGGGTGTTGAAGATATCTGGGAATCTGAGATGGACATGGTGGGTGTCGCCACCTCAATGCCTTTGCCGCAGGAAAAGGGGAATGAATTTCTTCTGAGGTGCTCTGGATGCAAGACGCGAGCTACTGTGCGTTACACACAGTCCGTATTAGAGGCAGAGTTGGAGAAACCTGACCCAGTCTAAAACACTCCAGCAGGAGTTACCGATAAAAATGAACTGGCCTATCTCCTTGGACTCTGAGGGGTAGGGAGGTAGCGATTGTAATGAGGTCATCCAGGTAGACTACATAAAATATGATTCACTGATTGGGGCTGTAAATCTGGTCCAATCAGAAGTGCTGGCTGACAGATATAAACAGAAGTGTCAAAGGTTCTGTTCACACTGAGAGCTAGCTCTGAGGAAACCAGATCAGTGTCAAGGACTTTCAACGTGTAAATGAAAAGTGACTTGGTGAAGGGATACCAGCCTCTGTGGAGTTATTTCTTCCTATTATTAACATTTTGACAATACAGCATTGAGGCTTGAAAAGAAAACAATGATAAGGAAAATAAATGATAACACAATTGGAACTGCATAGAGATGGACCAAGTCCCAAATAGGTGACCAAATCTGAGATATTTGTATAATCGCTAGTCACAGGTGAGGTGCCGGACGACTGGAGGGTGGCAAATGTGGTGCCACTGTTTAAGAAGGGCGGTAAAGACAAACCGGTGAGCCTGACCTCTGTGGGTGGGCAAGTTGTTGGAGGGAATCCTGAGGGATAGAATGTACATGTATTTGGAAAGGCAAGGACTGATTAGGGATAGTCAACATGGCTTTGTGCGTGGGAAATCATGTCTCACAAACATGATTGAGTTTTTTGAAGTAATAACAAAGAAAATTGATGAGGGCAGAGCAGTAGATGTGATCTATATGGACTTCAGTAAGGCGTTCGACAAGGTTCCCCATGGGAGACTGATTAGCAAGGTTAGATCTCATGGAACACAGGGAAAACTAGCCATTTGGATACAGAACTGGCTCAAAGGTAGAAGACAGAGGATGGTGGTGGAGGATTGTTTTTCAGACTGGAGGCCTGTGACCAGTGGAGTGCCACAAGGATC
>NC_057716.1:60696925-60700484 GCF_004010195.1 Chiloscyllium plagiosum
AGGTTTAGGGTGAGAGGGGAAAGATATAAAAGAGACCTAAGGGGCAACTTTTTCATGCAGAGGGTGGTACGTGTATGGAATGAGCTGCCAGAGGATGTGGTGGAGGCTGGTACAATTGCAACATTTAAGAGGTATTTGGATGTGTATATGAATAGGAAGGGTTTGGAGGGATATGGGCCAGGTGCTGGCAGGTGGGACTAGATTAGGTTGGGATATCTGGTCGGCATGGACTGGTTGGACCGAAGGCTCTGTTTCCATGCTGTACATCTCTATGACTCTATGACTCTATAAGAGAATACTGCAAGACTTTACATTTGGATTGGGGAACTAGCAGTTTTTATATTCTCTGGTCTATCTTCTACTAATGTCTAACAAATGAAAAGGACATAAATGTGATAACTGCACAAGGTCAAGATTCACTAAGTTAACAAAATCTTTTTGCAAAGGATCATAATGCTGTAATAAAATCCTGTCACTTTCTTACATAGTGCAGGAGCACCAATATGCAATGTCATCCATCGTGCTATGATTATTATTAGTAACTGTATTAAGTTTTGTAGCAGTGAAATACCACCAACTTGGTTAGATAATTACAGTTTATCCATTGGTACAAAACAGTTCATATTTTCTATTGCCATTTTTAGGAATAAAGGCATTAAATGTAAACTGTTGGATGCCAGTATACAAAAAAAAGTCAGTGGTTAATCTAAAATTTCTCTCTCCATCAATATATTCAAATCCCAGTGTAATTTCATGTTCAAGTGACCTGATTTTAACTTGGGGTGTGAGAGCAAAATATGAAGATGGCAGCAAGTGGCCAGCTTCCATGGCAACCCTACATTTTGATTTCCAGGCTAGATTTCTATCTCATACCTACACTCTGCCGCAACAACTTGGACAGCAGACTGGCATGTGACTTTGGATTGTGGAAGACGTTAAGACAAATAGAGTCAGAGAGTCATACAGTATAGAACCAGAGTCTATGCGCAACTCTGGGTGGTTTAGTTGGGTGGGTTAATTTCAGGCATTACTGCAGTCTGCATGAAATCACAGACGGGACTAGAATGGAGGCCCAAGGTTTCCTGGCAGGGCCAGGAGGAGCACAGTAACTTGTCTGGGCCCACACGGAAACTAGGACCTTTTGTACTCCAGCTCTTGTTTGCCACCAATTTCACTCATGGGTTCTGCACTGTGTATTATGATTTTGAATTAAATAGGATCCTGGCTACATTATACTTTCAAATGTATTATTAAAGCCCCCACCTGCTTCTAATGACTCATGCTAAAAAGAACAGAATTCCATACGACTATAAGACTATAAGTATAGGAGCAGAATTAGGCCTATAAAGTGGATGATATTCGATGTCATTAACACCATCTTCGAAGCTTAATAGTTTTATGTTTCTCCATTTGCAGGTTCAATGTTACCAGTCACCTCATGTCCTTTCGGCACCTACAATTGATTATGTATTGCATTATTTTCCCAGATTTGTTGGTCTTTTACAATAAGCAATAAATTGAGTAAAGCAGATATAGGGTAGAAAGATAATTGCTGAGGTTCTGGATTTACAAATTTCACACAATTTAGCACAAAATCATGGAATTCATTCCTAAAGATTATGAGTGTTCCCATAAATAGAGTAAATAGAAACTAAAGTTCAAGCATTGTAAGTCAGTGGCTCAGATACTATATTCAACATTACATGACACAAATTATTGTAAGATTAGATTCCCTACAGTGTGGAAACAGACCCTTTGGCCCAACCAGTCCACACCGGCCCATTTCCCTCTGACTAATGCACCTACACTATGGGCAATTTGGCATGATCAATTCACCTAACCTGCACATCTTTGGATTGTGGGAGGAAACCCAAGCACCTGAAGAAAACCCACACAGACACGGAGAAAATGTGCAATCTCCACACAGACAGTTGCCCGAGGCTGGAATCTCTAGTTCTCATGAGCAGTGACCTGGATTTCTACCAGAATAGAAGATTGCAAAGATTAAATTCAAAGCAATATTATGTTGTTTTATTTATTTAAGAATCCAAGACCAATGTAATCTTCTAAAAAAAAGTTATAAGTTAAACACAGTTGGACTTCGTGCATAAGACTACAATTTTGTGAGCAGAGTTCAAAAAATGTGAATGACGATTTCTAATATAAAATGGATTTGAGACTACTTCTTAAAGATTATAATTTTTATTAAGTAGGTGTATTGAAACTCGTATATAAAACTATTTGCAAAGCATTGCCTTTACAAGATTAAATCTAGTTTGTATTTCATGCCGGAGGCAGTGACATCAGCAGTGACTTCTTGTCTTTATTTTTGTTCATGTTGGACATGGCATTGCTGCTGGTCAATTCAGTTCAGATTCATTAAATTCTTGGCTTTGACAGTTAGAGCATAGAGTCCATAGATGACTTCTGGATGATGTGCTTCTTCCAGTGGATGAATTTACTGTGAGGACAGTGAGATAGATCAAACTAAACAGGGTAAACAGCACAGCCAGACATGACAGGAGTCATACCCATGGATCTCTCTGCATATTTCAGCCCCAGTCCCAGAAGTCATTTCACCATTTAGTCACTTTGATTTTCCTGATACCATTTTGAGTTTGTTGTCTCTGCTGAATAACAACAGCAAGAACGTTATGTACATTTGCCAATTGTGTCTGGACTTGCTGCAATTTCACTGGTATGAGTTCAATACTGGTGTCTTAATTGTCCCAAGAATCCCTTATGGTTTGTGTGAGTTTGTAATTGACAAAGATCTCACTTCTCCTGTGGATATCTGTGTTCAATTAAGCCTTCCCTGGCTGTTATGTGTGGCCTAATACAAAAGGTGATGTTTTTGATGTTGTATGTGAAGCTCCAGTACTGGTAATGCTTTAGGGAAGTTGTGATGCAGTATTCTCCCTTCTCCTCATATGCTACCCTGTATTGAGGGTCCAGATCTTTACAGTACATTTTAAAACAACATTTGGGGTAGGGGCACATAATGACTTCTTTTGTCGGCTGATATCTTTCCAGAGTGGTACCTCTGAGCTTTCCTTCTTTCTCAACAGCGTACAGAGGGTGCCATTCGTATTCTAATCATAGTCCTTCTTAGATAATTCTGACATTTTTCACTTCAAAAACTTGTGACCCATTTTGATTCGGGACCTTTGATACCATCCCCATGGCCTTTCCTGGGGTTTCCTACAATTTCTGATTCAGTATGTGGATGTACCTACTAGAGAAGGTCCAAAACTTGACCTACTCTTGGGAAATAAGGCAGGGCAGGTGACTGAGGTGTCAGTGGGGGAGCACTTTGGGGCCAGTGACCATAATTCTATTCGCTTTAAAATAGTGATGGAAAAGGATAGACCAGATCTAAAAGTTGAAGTTCTAAATTGGAGAAAGGCCAATTTTGACGGTATTAGGCAAGAACTTTCAAAAGCTGATTGGAGGCAGATGTTCGCAGGTAAAGGGACAGTTGGAAAATGGGAAGCCTTCAGAAATGAGAAAACAAGAATCCAGAGAAAGTATATTCCTGTCAGGGTGAAAGGAAAGGCTG
>NC_057716.1:60703082-60710926 GCF_004010195.1 Chiloscyllium plagiosum
GTACTTGCTGCGTGTATCCCCCTTAAACTTTCCACCTCTCACCTTGAAAGCATGGCCTCTCGTTATTGAATCCTTCACCCTGGGAAAAAGCTTGTCTCTATCCACCCTGTCTATACCCTTCATGATTTTGTAAACCTCAATCAGGTCCCCCCTCAATTTCCTTTTTTCTAGTGAAAATAAACATAACCTACTCAACCTCTCGTCATAGCTAGCACCTTCCATACCAGTTAACATCCTTGTAAACCTTCTCTGCACCTTCTCCAATGCGTCCACAACCTTTTGGTAATGTGGCCACCAGAACTGTACACAGTATTCTAAATGCGGCCGAACCAATGTCTTGTACAATTTTAACATGACTTGCCAGCTCTTATACTCAATACCCTGTCCAATGAAGGCAAGCATATTATATGCCTTCTTGACCACTCTATCCACCTGTGCAGCAATCTTCAGGGTACGATGGACCTGCACTCCCAGATCTCTCTGCCCATCAACTTTTCCCAAGGCTCTTCCATTCATTGTATAATTCGCTCTAGAATTAGTCTTGCCTAAATGCATCACCTCACATTTGTCTGGATTGAAAGCCATCTGCCACTTTTCCACCCAACTCTCCAGTCTAGCTATATCCTCCTGTATTCTCTGACAGTCCCTTATGCTTTCTGCTACTCCACCACTTTTTGTGTCATCTGCAAATTTGCTGATCATACCAACAGTGCCCTTGTCTAGATCATTTATGTATATTACAAACAACAGTGGCCCCAATACTGACCCCTGTGGAACACTGCTGGTCACCTTTCTCCATTTTGAGAAACTCCCTTCAACTACTACTCTTTGTCTCCTGCTGTTCATCCAGGTCTTTATCCACCTAACTAGGATCATTTATGTATATTACAAACAACAGTGGCCCAATACTGACCCCTGTGGAACACCGCTGGTCACCTTTCTCCATTTTGAGAAACTCCCTTCAACTACTACTCTTTGTCTCCTGCTGTTCATCCAGGTCTTTATCCACCTAACTAGAACACCCTGCACACCATATGACTTCACTTTCTCCATTAGTCTACAATGGGGATCCTTATCAAGCGCCTGACTATAGTCCATGTTTATGACATCAACAGCCCTTCATTCATCTAACAACTTGGTCACTTCCTCAAAGAACTCTATTAAGTTGGTAAGGCATGACCTTCCCCGCACAAAATCATGTTGCCTATCACTGAGAAGCTCATTCTTTTCTAAATATAAATAGATCCTATCTCTCAGTACCCTCTCCAGCAACTTCCCCACCACCAACGTCAGGCTCACTGGTCTGGAGTTACCTGGAATATTCCTACTACCCTTCTTGTACAGGGGACAACATGAACAACCTTCCAGTCCTCCAGCACCTCACCTGTATTTAAGGATGCCACAAAGATATCTGTCAGAGCACCAGCTATTTCCTCTCTCACCTCCCTCAGCAACCTGGGATAGATTCCAAGTCGTCCTGGGGATTTGTCCACCTTAATAACCTCTAGCATACCCAACATATCTTCCCTACTTATGCCAACGTGATCCAGACTAATCAAACTTCTATCTCTAATCTCAAGATACATCATGTTCCTCTCCTCAGTGAGCACTGATGCAAAGTAATCATTCAGAATCTCACCCATTCTCTCAGGTTCGGCACACAGCCTTCCTTCATTATCTTTTAGTGAACCAATCCTTTTTCTAGTTACCCGCTTGCTTCTTATATAAGAATAAAATGCTTTGGGATTCTCCTTAATTCTGCTTGCTAAAGCTATTTCATGACCCCTTTTAGCCTGCTTGATTCCTTGTTTAAGACTTGTCCTACTCTTCCAATATTCCTCCAGGGCCCGTTCGATTCTTAGCTGCCTAGACCTTATGTACTCTTCCCTTTTCCTCTTGGCCAATCGTACAATTTCTCCTGTCATCCCTGGATGATTCTGTTTATGGTCCTGGCGTGCCCTTCTGTCAGTGTTACCAGGTATTGTTCTACTTGATTTTCTTTTATCCCCTCCTCGGCAAGTTGCTGACTGTCCAGATTAATTCTATCCAAGACCTATTAAACTTGGGTTAAAACTATGAGCTTAAGAGCTGGGGGTAAGGTAGCTGAGAATGCGATAGATAGTTTAAGGTGGGGGAGAAGGTGGTAGTTCGGAGAGGAGGGTGGAGCAGATAGTTGGAAAGGATGATGTACAGGTCAAGGGGGCAGTGCCGTATTGGAAGTTTGGGACTGGGAAAAGGTGGGTGGAGGGGAAATGGGGAAACTGGTGAAATCCATATTAATCCTGTGTGGTTGCAGTGCCCTGAGGTGGAAGATGAGGCATTCTTCCTCCAGGCAGTTAAGGTTTGACAATGGAAGAGGCCCAGGACCTACATGTCCTTGGCAGAGTGGGAGGGGGAGTTAAAGTGTTCAGCCACGGGGCGGTTGGGTTGCTTGCTGCGAGTGTCCCAGAGATGTTCTCTGAAATATCCTGCAAGTTCGTGTCCTGTCTCCCCAATGTATAGGAGACCACATTGGGTGCAATGGATACAGTAGATGGCATTGTGGAAGTATAGGTAAATTTCTATTGGATGTGGAAGGATCCTTTGGGGCCTTGGGTGGAGGTGAGGGGGGAGGTTTGGGCGCACGTTTTGCACTTCTTGTGGTGGCAGGATTGTTCTGGGCACAGATGAAAAAGCTCTTAACATAATGTTTTGAGTTTTTTCCCATTCCTGGCCACCAACACAATCCCTTAATTCTGTCATGGCTTCTGCCCTTGAAGACCCCGGACATCACGGCATTGAGAAATCATTTAATTTCAGTTGTGGACTGATACGACATACTGTCCATTATTGAGAACACAACTGTCCTTCATACTTAGGTAAAAATAATGACTACAGATGCTGGAAACCAGATTCTGGCTTAGTGGTGCTGGAAGAGCACAGCAGTTCGGGCAGCATCCGGACTTTTTTTCTGCTCCATGTTCTTCATACTTAACCTGTCCTCCCATTTGCCTTATGATGTGGGGATTGTTCCTTCCTGTATTTACTTTAACTTAGCATCGCTGCTCTGAGCCTTTGATCTCGGTCTTTGATGTAGGATTGGCTCACAACAATGGTGTCTATTTGTTCTGGAATGGGGCACTGCCATCATCTCCTTTGTGGTCAACTTGCTTGGCCAATTCATTTGCCCTTTTGTTCCCAGCTGGGGAAGTTCAGGGGTGAGCCTTTACCTTAATGATGATGTATTCATAGCCTGAACTGCTTTGCTTTTCCAGCACCACTCCAATCTAAACTCTGGTTTCCAGCATCTGCAGTCATTGTTTTTACCTCGTAACCTTAGGTAGTCTGGAGAATAAAACTGAGCAACGGTGCGGACAGTAATGGTTTCCTGTCTGTCGAGATGAAATCCCTTAGCTTCCGACAGTGACAGGAAGTCAGTTAAACTGTTGCAGACATGCACGCTGTGTGAGTATATGTTGGTTGGGGAGAGACGTTTTTCTGACCACACAGCTACTAGCTCGACAGCCTGAGTGCTGACTTTTTTGGGGAGCTTCATTGCTCATTCTGTTAGGGATGTGCCTCTGTGGGTCTCCATACATATATACACCGCATGCTGTCTTTCAGTGTCCATCCTCCACCATAGAGGATGGTCTACAAATATTCTTATGAGGGGCCCCTCTTCTGCTCCCCAGGTTTCCTTGGGTCTTCCCCTGTGTGTTTTGCACAGATGGTCCCTTGGGGACATTTGTTGTTGCTACCTGACATTCATGTGGTTCACTTTCATGACTCAAGAGTATTGGTGAGGAGGCTGGGCACTTTGGTTTACTTGGTAGTAATGGTAGGTCTCTGTAACATTAGGGTCTGGTGCATTGTACGGGTTTGGCTGACCATGCTATCTTTAATCCTGCCATCCAGTCAAAGTTGAATGGAGTCTGTCCTCCATTAAAATGGTTAGAGAGTACAAGCCAGTAATGTCAGCAAAAGGTTGCAGTGCTCTGAATGCAGCTAGCAAGCACTTCTTACATATGGAGAAGTCCTACTCTACTGGTGAAAGAATCCGGGAGACAATATCTACTGGTTGGTGTTTGTTGCATCATTCTTGGACAAATATAGCTGCCAGTGTGACATCTATGCATCTTCCAAACTGAAGGGAGGCATTGTGTTGGGTACCTGCAGTGTGAGGGCCTGTTATAATTCAGCAACAGCATCATGTGCTGTTCAGTCCATTCCCAAGAGGCATACCTTTTAAAGAGGTCAGAGAGTGGGATGGCTTTAGTGGTGAAACCATCAATGTGAGATCGACAGTGTCCCATTAAGTCCAGAAAAGAACACAACAAACTCACATCTCTGGGGAGGGACAAACAGATCATGGCCTTGATTCCCTTCAATTTTGCATTTCCCTGACCTGTCACAGTTCCCAAGTATGAGATCTCGGACTTCATGATCTGTATACTCTCAGGGTTAACTTTTAATCCTAGGATGGTGAAGAGGGTTAGCAGTTTCTTTAACAGCGTCAAATGTTCCTGTCCTCATCTCCTCTACATGTTACTAAGTAGCCCAGTTGGAAAAACCTCTCCGGTCCTTTAGCCAGACTCTGATGGAACTGACTGAAATTGTGAAACCCTGGGGAAAACAGGGCCCTGTGGATTGCTGGCCCTGAAATGACAAGATGAATATATATTGGCAGTATCAGTGGAGGGCATGGACCAAAAATCCATTACTTATATCCAATACAGTGAAATATTTTGCCTGTGTGGCCTGTCTCATCATGGTTTCTGGCCTGGTTCTACTGTCTGTGCTGGGATTGGGTTGGTTTTATTTAGTTCCCTGTAATTGATTGTGAGCCTCCAAGACCCAGCCAGTTTATTAAAAGGCCATTTCGTTGAGTTATTGGTAGATGTACAGGGCATAGGACTCCTAACTTTAACAAGCCACTAATGACATTGGCTACCTCCTCCTCTGCCTACTTGTATTGTCTTTGTGGCTTTTGTTGTGGTATGTCTATCACCATCTTACCCTCTCTACAACCTCGGTTGAGTTTGTGACTGGTGAACGCATTCTTATACTTTGTTGGACCGAGGTCTTGAGCCTGGCTCCTGTGGTAGTGGTGAATGCCCTGGATAATCTGCAGTGCCTTGTGAATTTCCTGAGCTGTTGGGTCTTCAGTCATTTCAGTAGGCCTAATCCATAATTCCCCATGGTACAAATTCTCCATGTGGTGTATGCTGTCACAATCTCCAAGGGGTCCCCTTGAGGTTGGGCATTTGCCAAATACAAGAACTGGCTGGGTCAATAGATCAATTACTCTTTCTCATTAGGTCTGAGCCTGAAATGTGCTCAGCTTCTGTATGGAGACTAACTGCTAGATGATGTCTCCCATTTTATATTTTATAGATTCTGTCTCTGTCCCCTTCTGGGTCAGGTGAATCTGTTCTGAAGGATTTTCTTACGGGTGAACGTCGTGATATTGAAATCTCGGGATATGTTAAGTGTAGCTGTAGACTCCTTTGTGTGTGAGAAGTCTTGTCTCATGAACTTGATTGAGTTTTGTTTCAAAGAAGTAACACAGAGGATTGATGAGGGCAGAGCAGTAGACGTGATCTACATGGACTTCAGTAAGGCATTTGACAAGGTTCCTCATGGGTGACAGGTTAGCAAGGTTAGATGTCATGGAATACAGGGCAAACTAGCCATTCGGATACAGTACTGGCTCAAAGGTAGAAGACAGAGAGTGGTGGTGGAGGCCTGTGACCAGTAGTGTGCTTCAAGGATCGGTGCTGGATCCACTGCTTTTTGTCATTTGGATGTGAACACAGGAGGTGTAGTTAGTAAGTTTGCAGATAATACCAAAATTGGAGGTGCAGTGGACAGCAAAGAAGGTTACCTCAGAGTACAACGGGATCTTGGCCAGATGGGCCAATGGGCTGAGGAGTGGCAGATGGAGGTTAATTTAGATAAATATGAGGTGCTGCATTTTGGAAAGGCAAATCAGAGCAAGAGTTATACATTTAATGGTAAGGTCCTGATGAGTGTTGCTGAACAAAGAGACCTTAGAGTATAGGTTCATAGTTCCTTGAAAATAGAGTCACAGGTAGATAGGCAGGCGTTTGGTATGCTTTCTTTTATGGGTCAGAGTATTGACTACAAGAGTTGGGAAGTCATGCTGTGGCTGTACAGAACATTGGTTAGGCCACTGTTGGAATTCTGTGTGCAATTCTGATCTCCATCCTATTGGAAGGACGTTGTGAAATTTGAAAGGGTTCAGAAAAGATTTACAAGGATATTGCCAGGGTTGGAGGATTTGAGCCACAGGGAAAGGCAGAATAGGCTGGGGCTGTTTTCCGTGGAGGGTTATAAAATCATGAGGGGCATGAAAGAATAAATAGACAAGGCCTTTTCCCTGGGATGGGAGAGTCCAGAACTAGAGAGCATAGATTCTGGGTGAGAGGGGAAAGATTTAAAAGGAACCTAAGAGGCAACTTTTTCACACAGAGGGTGGTGCATATATGGAATGAGCTGCCAGAGGAAGTGGTGGAGGCTGGTACAATTATAACATTTAAAAGGCATCTGGATAAGTATATGAATATGAAGGGTTTAGAGGGATACGGGCCAAGTGCAGGCAAACGAACCTAGATTAGATTATCTGGTCAGCATGGACGAGTTGGATCGAAGGGTATATTTCCATGCAGTACATCTCCATGATTCTATGACTCTATGACTCCACCGTCCCATAAAAACACAAAGGGCAGCCTACCATCTTGCCATCTCCGAAGGGCCATCCCACATTGTGCCAACTGATACTGCATACCTACTGAGGAGAGGCATGGCTCTGCCAAGCTTTGAGGAGTGTATCCAACTGGAGGTGGAGGTTGTGGGGAGTACAAGGAGTTAGATGGTATGATTTTCTCCACTAAATTTGACAGCGTGATATCCCCCACCAAATTAATTGCTGCTTGTCTCTCCAGTCATTCTAGTAGCATGGACCGTGGTTTTCAGCCTGGCTCCTGTGGTAGCACTAACTACCTGGGGACCCTCCAATCTCTTGTGAAGTGTCTGTGCACCCACAATTCTTGTATTTCTCTTATAGCGGTGGTTGCTGTCTAAGACGTCCCTGCTACTGATCCCTATCTCTCACTGTAGGATGAGTGTATGGAAATCGATGGCTTCGATAACTGCCCTTGTTTTGATCACTCCCTTCATTCCTCCACATGTGGTCAGGATTTGATGTTTTTACTGATGCATTGTTCCTTCACCTGATTTGGGGTGGTATGATCTGTGAATTTCTTTCTCTTAAGTCTAGGCCACTCTCTTTACAAAGTTACCTTGTCTCTGTTTTCTGTGGGTCCTTGATCTTGTACTAGCCTATGCTACATTTCCTTTTCTGTGGGTCCCTGACTCTATTCTAACTCTAACTCACTCTGCTCTATCTCCCACTAGGGTTTGTCCCAGGGCACAGGAGTTCAGCATGGGTGTTGTCTGGGATTAAAATTTTCCACCTCCCTCCCCTTACTGGACCTCTCCATCTCCATTAATGATGACCGACTTGACACTGACATTTTTTACAAACCCACCGACTCCCACAGCTACCTGGATTACACCTCTTTCCACCCTACCTCCTGCAAAAATGCCATCCCGTATTCCCAATTCCTCCGCCTTCACCGTCTCTATTCCCAGGAGGACCAGAGTTCCACCACAGAACACACCAGATGGCCTCCTTCTTTAGAGATCACAATTTCTCTTCCCACGTGGTTAAAGATGCCCTCCAACGCATCTCATACACATCCCACCCCTCCCCCCTCAAACCTCACCCCTCCAACCGTAACAAGGACAGAACCCTCCCTGGTGCTCACCTTCCACCCTACCAA
>NC_057716.1:60711449-60715751 GCF_004010195.1 Chiloscyllium plagiosum
TCACATTTATCTCTCCACTCTGCAGGCACCCTGCCTCTATTCCTGATGAAGGGCTTTTGCCCGAAACGTCGATTTTCCTACTCCTCGGATGCTGCCTGACCTGCTGCGCTTTTCCAGCACCATTCTAATCTCGACTCTGGTTTCCAGCATCTGCAGTCTTTGTTTTTACCTGTTAAAATTTTCCAGGCTACTTTAGTTGCTAGACAAGAGTTCGGGTCTATTTTGTGCTGTTTTATGGTGTCAGCAAAGTCCTATCTAGGTTGTTATGGACCAGACCAAACCCCCTGAAAATATATCAAGAAGATAGCATAGACCATAACTTTTTACTTTATTTGAAGGCGTTGTGTTCTGGATGTGTTTCAATTGATCAACCACTAGGTTTTAAGCAAAGGATACTTTATTCTTACACCACAGTTAAAATACAAACAGAAAAGGAGAACTGGCATAACTTTAATTCTACTAAAATACATAATTAAACAATATACTGTTTAACTGCTAATCATCAACTGTTCATATAAAGCAGCATCCCATAAACATACTCTTGCCAAAGCAAATTCAGCAAAACAGATTTTCCTCAAATGCTATCTTTTCACCAGTCCAGGAGATAGGAACAGTGAATGAATCAATTTAGCACCAGAGAGAGAACTCAAGCTTTCTTTTTGCTGCTGCAGCAGAGAGAGAACTGTATCTGTTTGCTTCAACAGCCAACTCCAAACCCCAACTGAAAGCAAGACTAAAGCCCTGGGTCTGTATAAGCCTGATTCCACTCACTCATGCTTCTTCCTAATTTGAAAAATACAGTCAGGGAACACAAAGCTGTTTGTCCACTGCTTCTGAAGCAGACATGTTTTCACCATAGTGCCAACACCCCTCTTAAAGAGAAACAGGACAGAACATCTCTTAAAAGGCATAGGTCACCAACAGCTCTTATGAACTGGGCTCACGAGCACCTGGAAAATGCACCTGGAAAAGGTTTTCTACCTTTCCCTACCTACACTTTTTTGAAGGAGTCTCTCCTATTGTATCTTACAGCAGCTAGAATTACCATTTTCATGGCCCACCGCTCCCTAATCCCACATTCTGAGGTTTGGGTAAGGCAGAATGGATCATGGGGCTCAGACACATGAAAATTAATTTTATCTCCTTGACATTGTCATGTCTGTGGAGAACCTTTGTGGGTGAGTGTTTTTAAAAAACATATAGGGGTCAGCTATGGGCGCAAATATGGAGGTCATTTTTGCTGTATCTACCAATTATACCATTGTAAACGGAGTTGGATAAGTAATTGGATTATTGTTCTAGCTGTCCTCATGGGTTGCGGTCAATGTGTTTGTCGGGGCCTTAGTATGCTGGAAGAATGCATTCCCTCCTGAAAGGGAGGTATTGATCCCCAGCATTTGGCACTCTTGGTGCATCTGCGGGCTTATTCTTCCATTTCCTCCCAGTCTATCCCATAATTGCTGTCACCATCTGAATCTATTGCCTGGAAATTGAGGACTTCAATTTTTCAATCTTGCACTGGTACTTCAAATGGGCCCACAAAACAGGCTCTGTTTTCTTTGCTTGCCTGGTGCATGACACTGAGTACAACCTGTAGGTTTTTGCACTTCTCAGTCAGCTCATTCTCAGCTGTTTGAGTGTGTCCTGCTCACTGACAGTGTGCTGTGCCTCCGGGTTCATTCTATTGCACTGGGTCTGAAACTGTCCCTAGTGGAACATGTTCATCTGCTTCCTCTGCTCCTGCGCTACTTGTTTTGATGCTTGATTTTTCCAGTTCCTGCTTCACTTCCTCCAGCTCCTTATTTAGACACATATTCTCCCATTCTCTACCACTCAGCTGCTCCCTGCAGCGGGATATCACGATTATCTTGCTGAATTTTAAAGCATGCCTTCCCTGAGTTTCCATATTGCCTCCCACAACATTTCTGTCCTCTGGGTCCTGGACCCAATATCTGCTCCCTGTAATAATTGACCTACCTGGACCACTTCTTATTTATGTATCTGCTTAGTACTCCTTCCAACTCTGAGTTCTGTGCCATTTCTTCAATTGTTTCCTTCTAATTTACTGCCCTCTCTCTGTCTGTCTGTCTCTCTCTCTCTCTCTGTTTTTCATGGGTCCCTGACCCTACATTAGCTGCTTTTTCATGTCTCTGTGACTCTGGGTCCTCATCCCTTTTCCCTATCTCTTATCTCATAGGTCCTTGACTTTATTCTACCTCTGACCCTGTGTTTGGTTTTCTTGTCTCTGTTTCCTGTACTAGCATATGTTAGATTTCCTTTTCCATGGGATCCTAATCCTGTGCTAACTTTGTTCTCTCTATCTCTCACTAGTGTTCATCCTGCGGCACAGGGTTGAATGGAGACAAGGTCTGGCTCTTGCTAAGTTCCCACCTGGTTGCACCCTGCACTATCCTAGCTCTGAACTCTGGCTGTTTGTACTCCTCACATTACCAGCACTTAACTTATGGCTCAATCACTGGTTGTAAACCTTCACCCTCTTCCACCCGCTTGAATCATGACCATTATGTGATGGAGCTGTCCTCATATTTCAGGCTCACACTGTATGGCCAAGAGCTCAAGGTTGGTGGGGTTTGATTTTGGTAGTTTTCAAACACTTTTAACCAAAGTCCACCCATGGACACCAATATTGCCCATGTTTTAGACACTTTGATCAGTTTATGTAGTATTAACACTATACCTAAGTGCTCTTGTTGGTAAGAAGAAGGTACTGGAGAGTCAGAGTCAAAACATGTGGTAATGAAAAAGCACAACAGGTCAGGCAGCATCTAAGGAGCAGGAGAGTCAATGATTTGGGTATAAGTCCTTCATCAGGAATGTGGAAGGGTAAGTGGGCTGAGAGATAAATTAGGGGTGGGAGTGGGACTGGGGGGAAGGCAGGTTGGAAGGCGATAGGTGAAGCAGGTGGGAAGTAATTATGATAGGTCAGCGGGGACGGTGAAGTGGATAGATGGGAAAAAAATGGACAGGTAGGACAGGTCAAGAGCACGATGCCGAGTTGGGGGGGGGGGGGGGGGTTGGATCTCAGATAAGATATGGGAAGTGGAGATTTCAAAGCTAATGAAGTCGATATTGATGGCATGTGGCTGAAGAGTCTCAAGGTGGAAGATGAGGTGTTCTTGCTCCAGTTTTCAGTTGACTTGGATTTGGCAGTGGAGGAGGCCTAGGACTTGCATGCCCATGTGGGCATGGGAGGGTGAATTTAAGTGGTCGGCCACAGGGTGATGGGGTTGTGTCACGGAGATGTTCCCTGAAAAGCTCCATGAGTTGGCATCCTGTCTCCCCGATGTAGAGGATACCACATCGAAAGCAACGGACACAGTAGTTGGATGTGCAGGAAAATCTCTGCCGGATGTGAAAAGATCCTTTGAGGCCTTGGATGGTGAGGGGTAGGTGTGGGTACAGGTTTTACATCTCTTGCACCAGCAAGGGAAAGTGCCAAGTATGGAGGGTGGGTTAGTGAAGGGCGTGGACCTAACGAGGAGTCATGGACGGAATGATCTCTGTGGAAGTCTGATAGGGTCTGGGAACAGAAATATAGCTCTGATGATGGGGCTTGATTGTAGGTAGCAGAAATGGCAGAGAATAATACGCTGTATCCAGAGTTTAGTGAGGTGGAAGGTGAGGGCTATGAGTGTTCTATCCTTGTTGCAGTTGGAGAGGCGCAGTACAAGGACAGAGGTACAGGAAGTGGAGGAGAAGTGCTGGAGGGAGGGGAAATTGCAGTCGTTGAAATAGGAGGCCATCTGGGATGTCCTGGTCTTGAATTGCTCCTCCTGGGAACAGATATGGCAGAGGCAGAGGAATTGGAAGTAAGGGGTCACATTTTTACAGGAGTGGGGGGTGGGAGCAGATGTACTCAAGCTAGCTGTGGAAGTTGATGGGCTTGAAATAGATGTCCATGTTGAGTTGGTTGCCAGAGATGGAGACAGAAAGTCCACAAAGGGGAAGGTGGTGTCTGAGTTGGACCATGTGAACTTAAGGTCAGGGTGGAAGGTATTGGTGAAGTTGATGAACTGTTCAACCTTCTTGTGGGAGTATGAGGTGGAACCAATACAGTCAACAATGTAGTAGAGGATAAGATGGGGGATAGTGCCGGTGTACAGGAATACAGGGAGAACTAGCCATTAGGATACAGAACTGGCTCAAAGATAGAAGACAGAGGGTGGTGGTGGAGGGTTGTTTTTCAGACTGGAGGCCTGTGGCCAGTGGAGTGCCACAAGGATTGGTGCTGGGCCCTCTACTTTTTGTCATTTACATAAATGATTTGGATGTGAGCATAAG
>NC_057716.1:60716136-60732684 GCF_004010195.1 Chiloscyllium plagiosum
CACGCAGAGGGTGGTACGTGTATGGAATGAGCTGCCAGAGGATGTGGTGGAGGCTGGTACAATTGCAACATTTAAGAGGCATTTGGATATATATATGAATAGAAAGGGTTTGGAGGCATATGGGCTGGGTGCTGGCAGGTGGGACTAGATTGGGTTGGGATATCTGTTCGGCATGGATGGGTTGGACCGAAGGGTCTGTTTCCATGCTGTACATCTCTATGACTCTATGACTCTAACTGCGGAAGGTGGATGTTCAATGTATCCTACCTCGCTACCCCTTCGGTCTAAAGGATATGGGAGGATTCAAAGGAGAAATTGTTGAGGACCAGTCTCGCCAATCAAATGAATGTGTCGGTGGAGAGATAGTGTTTGGGTCGTCGTGAGAGGAAGAATCAGAGGGCTTGGAGGCCTTCTCCATGGCGGATGGAGTGGATAGGTACTGGATGCCCATGGCGAAGATGATTTGTTGGGGGCTGGGGAAATAAAAATCATGTCGGAGGTGGAGGGCGTGGGTGATATCCCTAATGTATGTGGGGAGTACCTAGGTCAAGGGGCTGGTGGTAACTGGTTCCCCTCAACCTCTGTGACCTTTTTGACCTTGCCATTCACTGTTCTCAGTTACTGATAGCTGATGACTGCTGTTTAATTTAGTTTGACAGATCTTCTGTCTGGCTTGATTTCTCTGGCTGTGTGATATTTTTGAACGTCCAATTTTGGGCTGTGGTCTTTGATCATGAAGCATTTCTTATGCCCGTATCATGAGGATGTTGGGGATGACTCTGCTGGAATCTTCCAGGCAATGGAGCCAGACTCCAGTTGATGTGGCCTCGATGCAGCAGACCAAGTGATCCCTTGAAACCAGAGATTCTACCACTCAATGACAGGGGCAAATGGATGAAATGGTGTAGCCACAGTTGAGGTAAATCCTTTTGAAGGGCTTCCTGACACTCCAATGGTCCTATTGACTTTGACCTTAGATTTTTGGAATTGCATCAATCTTTTCTGGTTGAGCAGCACCCACCTATCTCAGTAGAACCACCCACCATTCTCAGCCGTGGAAACCTGTTGGGTTCACGAGCGTAGGAAACCCATTCACTGTCCTGAATTGAATGCTACATATTGAACATCCTTGAAGGTGACTATGGAGGCAGTGCTGCAGATCAGGACCTGGAGAAGGAGCTTATGGCAGTTGAAACCTGTCTTTGCAGCTCTTGGCCCCACCCCTCAGACAGAGATGCCCATGCTGCCTGATACGTACACTAAGCCTGCCCCTGCATACAGCAGATGAGATTGACTTTATGGGATACGTAAATGCTCTAAAATGCAGAGGAAGACAGGGCCTCAGGGCAGGGAATAAACAGCTTGCCCCTTGCTCTTCTGAAGCCACAAGAGAAGCACCATTTAGAAGTAAGAAAAACCATATAAGGAGGAAAATGCCTTAGGTTTACAAAATAAATCATTTGAATGCTCATTTTACTGTTTGTGTTATATTGATGCTCTGAATGAATTAAAAATGAGTTTTTGTGCACCACTTATTATTATGGTGTCTACTTTGTTCCATTTGCTCTGACTATTTAAATGCTAGTGAATGGCATGAGCCACATTGAGCTATGCAGTTGATGTGTGTGTGCATGTATGCAGGCATGAGATTTATTGTTAGTGCGATGGGGAATTGTTTGTACAGGGATTGTGAGGAGAAAATTTTAATTCAATTACTTATCAAGTGAGCCACACTTGGATGAGAGTGTTGCCTTCTTCTCAGGCAGGCCAGTCTGTGGCTATGGCCATCAAGTGGACTATGGAAAGTTCTACCATCTACCAATTTCTACCATTATATGGCATCTACTCCAGTCCCCTCTACAGTGTCATCTTTTACAACTGCAACACACCACTGCTGAGAGGGGGAATGCTCACTGGGTTGTATTGAAGGGCACCTCCAGAGTAGTCGAGGTAGTGGAACATCATTTTGATAATGGCAATGGCTTGTTCTCTTGTTGTTCTAGTGATAAATTGGCTCTGACTGGATTGTTCCTATTCCTCTGTAATGATGTTTCTCATTGTCAACATCAGCTGGATTGTAAAAGAGCATCCTATGTCTCCCAGGAGCCAACTGCTGAGGCTGAATAGTGAACAGGAGACGTGCAGAATCTGCCACCTGTAAAATATGTTTCTGTGTATACTTGCTACACACTTGCATGAACATTTTGTGGTAACTATATATTGGCTTCACATCAAAGAAGCTTTGAATTGGAAAATATGCCCACTATGCTTATCATAACTTAATTTTCACATGGGTGCAGTTTATAAACTCTTGAACTTTGGGAATTCCATGCAGTCAGCAAAACATGAGGAATATGAGTAGGATGAGGCTATTTAGACCCTCAGGCTTGTTCTTCCACTTCATAAGATCACAGGGGAACAATCTAATTGTGATGCCAACTCCATTTTCCTGTCTGCCACCATAATGCTTGACTCACTTGTTTAAAAATTTATCTAACTCAGCCTTGAATCTATTCAAACATCCAGACTCCACTGCTCTCTGAAAAGAAAATTCTACTCAAACGCACAAACATGTGTGGAAAAAATTACTAATCTCAGACTTAAGCGGGAGATCCCTAATTTTTGCACTGTGCTTCTTAATTTCTAGACTCTCCCATAAAGGAGAACATTCAGCAATCACTTTGTCAAGTCCCCTCAGGATCATAGTTTGAATAAGATCATCTCCATTCTTCTAAGCACCAGTGAGTATGAGCCCAACTTGCTCAACCTTTCCTGATAATAATCCTTTCTACCAGGAAATGACTGAGTGATCCTCCCTGAACTATTTCTAATGCAGCTACAGATTTTCTGTAGCAAGGAGACGAAAACTGTGCACAGTACTCCTGGTGCAGTCTACCTAAGGAACCGTACAGCAATGGAGACACTGCCTTAGTTTTAAACTGAATTCCTCTCACTAAATCATAGAACATAGAACATAGAACAATATAGCGCAGAACAGGCCCTTAGGTCCTTGATGTTGCACCGACCTGTGAACTATTTTCAGCTCCTTCGCCTACACTATCCCAAAATCATCCATGTGCTTATCTTAGGATTGTGTAAATCTCCTAAATGTCAATTTAATATAACTTGCTCTTTGTTTGATTCCTAAACGTGTTGACTTAAGAAACCATGTCAAAAGTATTCAACTTCTCATCCAGGCTACTATCAATTTTTTTTCCAGCTTATATGTAGATTAAAGACATATATGACGATTGCCATCTCATCCCTTTGTCACAACTACCCAATATTTCTTCTTGCAGCTTCTGCCTGACCGAAGAGGTTCAAAAGATTATTACTGAGCAGATAATCTGAACTCTCGCACTGGGCAGGAAACATTGTCTTCTGGGATCATTTCTTTCACCACCAAGAATTCTTTCTTTCAACTTGACCATACTGTCCCTGACTATTTCTATTTGCTCCTACAAATTGAATAGCTTGATGAATCACAGTGTTGTCTGTTTGTTTATCCATCCTGCAATCCTCAGCTCTTGTCCAAACAAGTTATAAGAACATTGGACCAATTGGATAATTACAATGACTGAGACATATTCATTTCTACCTTCTCAGTCCCCATGCCATCGTCACTCACAGACAGGCCATCATGCCCCTCGCTCTAGTCAAAGTCTTCTGTAACAAGGATTCCAGGTAACTTTCCTTCACTCTGATGCAAAGCAGTTTCAAAAGCTCAGCACCCAATCATTAACTCTGTGCCAATGTTCCTCAAGACACAAACACTTATTACTTGTCTTTTCACCCTTATTGTGTTTTAACAAACAATTAAATGAATTATTTCGTTAGTAAATTGAATTAATGCCTCTAGTTCTAATTGTTATTATTTTTATTACATCAATTCAGGTTATATTTACCCTGATTAAAATTTCCTAGGAAATTAGCTAGGAAATAAAAAGAAATGCTGATTAATTACTTAACCTCTTTCTTACTTTGTTACACTTCAGTATTCTGTAGAATGCAGATGTTTTCTCTGAATGCACAAACTCACCTTGACACACTTTTTAAACTCTCCCTGCGCTCCCACTGCTCCTCTTTTGAGTCTTAGAGTCATAGAGATGTACAACAAAGAAACAGACCCTGAGGTCCAACTCGTTCATGCCGACCAGATGTCCTAATCTAATCTAGTCCCATTTGCCAGCACTTGCCTCATATCCCTCTAAACTCTTCCTATTCATATACCCATTCAGATGCCTTTTAAATGTTGTAATTGTACCAGCCTCCACCACTTCCTCTGGCAGCTCATTCCATACACACACCACCCCTCTGCATGAAAAAGTTGCCCCTTATGTCCCTTTTAAATTTCTCCTTTCTCACTCTAAATCCATGCCATCTAGTTCTGGATGCCCCCACCCAAGGGAAAAGACCTAGTCTATTTATCCTATCCATGGCCTCATGATTTTATAAACCTCAATTAGGTCACCCCTCAGCCTCTGATGCTCCAGGGAAAACAGCCCAAGCCTATTCAGCCTCTCCCTGTATCTCAAATCCTCCAACCCTGTACCATTGTTTAAATTCTTGTCACTTTCTCACAGTCCCCTTTCAGGCTGACTCTCTAAACTTTTGCCATGTCTAACAGAACTCAGGATTTGACTGGGCTCGTTGTTTTCGAAGTTGATGCAGTTCAGCATCCCTACAAGCAAGACATCAGTTATCTGCATGAAGCTGTTGTAGGCACCAAATTGTGTGATTTTACATGCATAACTAGCAGATCACTGAAAAGATTTGAAGTTCCAAAGTAGAGTTATATTCGACTCCAAATGTTAGCTCTCTTTCTCTCTCTACAGACTCTGTCAGACCTCTAGCAGCTTTTGTTTTTATTTGAGATTCTCCACTAACCGTAGTACTTTGCCTTGAAAGAAATGGTCCTCGGATGCTGCCTGACCTGCTGTGCTTTCCCAGCAACACACCCTCAACTCTGATCTCCAGTATCTGCAGTCCTCACTTTCTCCTCCTTGAAAGAATTGTACCAGGTTTTGTGCAAGTAGGTTGGGGCAGGAGGGAGGAAGAATGAGACAGAGATGATCTTATATAAGATGGATGGAAGGAGTATTAAATGAAAAAAAAGAGGTTTCCTTTAATTCTTGCTTTGTTTAAGATTCTGGGGTGGAATTTTCCACCTATTTTTAACCATTGGAATGCAGGTAATCCATTCTTTAGCACAAGGTGTAGCCATTATAATAAAAAAGAAATGTGTATAATTTTATTGTATTTTTTCATATTGAGGTGATCTTTGATTAAGGAAGTGTATATTAAAAAAATGTAATTGTTTTCAAGAATGAAAAGAACATTCAAGAGTATTCATCAATTGGAAGAGGATAAATTATAGTTTCCTTCAATGAAAAGAAATACTTGTCCTTGCAACCTGGCTTCCTGACTTGCAAGCGTCACTGATAGAAAGAAAGTTAACACTTAGAAGTCACATATATGACACAAAGGAGCAATGCAGACAAAGAGAACAAACAGGGAAATTTATAAAATGCTGTAAGCACATAATATGGTTAAACGTGGCAGAAAGTCAAAGATAATTAAGGTTAGAGCAGTGATTTTAGACATTGACAGTTTTGAAGCTGCTGCTTCCTTTTTGCCAGAGCTGATCAGATCTTTTTTTAAAAAATGTGGTTAAATATGATGTCTCTGGGAGACATTTAGGTAATGACCCTGACTGGGAGCCTTGGATGTGATACAACTGCCTGTGATGTTCCATAAGGGCCAAATGATTTTAGTGGGAAAGTGAGAGATCCTATGTACCAGAGACAGAGTTAGAGAACTCCAAAACTGCATATGGCACGACATGTCTCTGGGACTGATGCAGGTGTTTATGGTTTTATAACATGTATTTTATGTTAAATATTTAAGTAAATACTTAACATTTTGTATGTACTGTAATTTGCCTTCTAATTTGTGTTTAATTTGGGTAGTTTCTGATTTAGGTTAAAACAATAGTTAAAATATAAAAGTTTTATTTAGTTTTCTTAGTTTGGTGTCTTTTAGTAAAGTTGGTTATTTGCTTTATGAACCCTTATGGTATATAATACTTTCCTGAGAAAATCTCAAAGTCGTCTAGTCAATGGAGTACTTATTTTGATATATAGCTATAATTGTAGCACAGGAAACAATGTGCAATGTAGCAATAATCAGATTATGCCCTCTTTTGTGATGTTGGTTGAGGGATTCACATTGATTACATCAGGAGAACTCCCATCCCTTTATCCAAAGTAGTAGAAAGTGAGGACTGCAGATGCTCGAGATCAGAGTCAAAAAGTGTGGTGCTGGAAAAGCACAGCCTGTCAGGCAGCATCTGAGGAACAGGAGAGTCGAGGTTTCGAGCATAAGACATTCCTGATGAAGGGTTTATGTCCAAAACGTCAACTCTCCTGCTCCTCGGATGCTGCCTGACCTGCTGTGCTTTTCCAGCACCACTCTGATCTAGATTTATGTCCAAAACGTCAACTCTCCTGTTCCTCCGATGCTGCCTGACTGACTGTGCGTTTCCACCACCACACTTTGTCTTTATCCAAAGTAATGTCTTGTGATCTTTTATATTCTCTTGGGAGGACAGGCGTTAATGTCTCATCGGAAGAAACTGCAGCTCCGATTAGTACAGCAATCCCTTAGTGACGCACAAACGAATATGACTTTTGTTTGTTACTTAAACCTCTCCATTCTTGGAACTTGAGATTTCCCGATAATCTCTTCAATACGAAAACCACAACCTCTGTAATTCATAGTTCAGTTGGCAATGCACTCATTTCTGCCTCGATGTGTGGGGTTCAATTCTCAAAGAACGATAAAGATAGATACAACTTAAGGGTATATAAACGTACATTAATACACTGACATCAAATTTCCACGATCTTTTACAGCTTTCGACCTTACAGCATGCTTTCAGGGAGGGGGGAATTGGCAGGAGAGTGGCAAGACCATTAATCCAAAGGTACATTTTTACCTCGTAGCTAAACTGATAACGTAATGTGCGAGTTTTTCTTTGTCCTCTGATTATTACTGTGTTCGACCCTTTGAGTGGTAAGATGCTTTAGCTTTCCTGTTTTTATTATCTCAAGGCAAAAAAGCTTGTTTTATCTCTCCATATCAATTTATCTGTGCGTCATAAACTCTGTAGTAAACGTAGTTTAGCATCCGGTGGCGCTTGACGAATGATATAGATGTCAAATCACCTAGCCGTATTTCAGCTGAGTGGTAAGGGCAACTATACTTGTTACCAATGGAGCGTCTGTGCGCCGTAAGGATTTTATCGGGACGGTTATGATTTTCTAATGCAGCACTGAAGATGACCACGGTTACAGTGCAGTATTGGTTTACCAGATAATTTAGGGCGAGCATTCCTTGTTTCTTCTTGTCATTCGGTATAAAACATAAATATTTTGGATGTTTTTAATTCAGCTTTAGGCCTCTGGAATGAACAAGTCAACCAAATGTTCATGGGCATCAAACGTACTTCGGGATTCATGGGCACGTTTAGAAACGTTTCTGTCCACTTAACCAGCCAATGCAACAAATAGATTCAAAATCAAATCATTTCGGTCATAATGTTTATTATTCCCGAGATGCGCGCTGCTTTTAAGATACTCACCTTGACATATATGGAAATAATTGGGAGAATATTTTACCATTCATTAATTTGGACGTGATTTATTCCAATCCCATCACATAATAAACTGGGACGCAGTTATTGCTCATGCAAAGCCCCTCTCCTGGTGAGGACTGTCTTGAGCCGCTGTCTCCCCAGCATTTCCCAGGGCAAATTGAGATTCACTTTCGGATTATCCATGTTCCCTTTGATGATCTATAATTAGCCATGGCATGAGATTGTCTACGTGCAACCAGAGGTTTTTCACGCCTTTATGCACAATCTGTCCGAAATGCGTCAGTCACACCAAAGTACCATCAGCGAAAATGCAGACCCGATGAAAAACCCGAATCGAGCAGGAACGGGGCTGCATCGCGCGGGGACAATTCCCTGAGCACCCGCGGGGCGCGCGGTTGAATAGAATGGGCCAACATTCGGATTACAAACAAAAGCAGAAATTGCTGGAAAATCACAGCAGGTGTGTGGAGAGAAATCAGGAAGGTCACTGGACCCGAGACGTTAACTCTGATTTCTTTCCACAGATGCCGCCGGAACTGCTCAGGTTTTCCAGCAGTCTGTGCATTTGTTTCTGATTTCCAGCATCCACAGCTCTTTCGGTTTTCTATTCGAACTACAAATCCCATAATTCCCGACGGAGGGGACCTGATTGGTGGAAATGTCAGCTCGGCACTTACTATTGGCTAAGGCGATTGATCACGTGCCTGGTGCCGCCGTGCGATTGGTTGCCCAGGCCGGTGTTACCTGATACGAATATCAAGCAGTGAGCCAGAGCAGCGGGGCTCGCGGTACAGGTACCAGCGGAGAGGAGACATGGACAGCAAAGAGCAAGGAGCCCAAATGGAGCCATTGTTACCCACGGTAATGCTTCATCTCTCGTCCACGTAGGAAAAGCAAATCATATATTCCTTCCGTTCAGAAATAGCATCCCTCCTCTCTCCCATCTCTCTCCGTAAGCACTTGTCGGGTGACTTTTTGTGTTGGTTAAATGAACGGTAACAGATGGCAATACTATTATTTATGCGTCTTTATCTATTTCTGAACAATACCGCGCTTTATTGTAACAAAGCCAATGGATTTAAAATTATTCCACCTGAGCTGGCAGAATCCATTGACGCCACGAGAGAAAATATAGTAGGTGATGTTTAGATACATCTTTGGGAAGCTACCCGAGTATCGAATTTTCATCAGTGAGATTAGTAGCATGAGTAACACAGATGTAGAAAATTCCCCGCTGAATTGTGAGCACTCGCCTTTTTCCATCAAAAGCTGTTGGAAAATCCATGAGAGTGAGGGACTGTTAATGAACTGACGTGCTCTGTATTGTCAGTGCGCAAAGTCATGGTAACACAGGGAAAGCTAAGAAATTGTCTTGACGCAGTTACAGTCCGTGGGAATCAGTTGTTTGCACGTTGACATTAAAAGAACCTGCTGAGTTCCTGTTTGCTGTTCGCAATCAGAACGAAATTTTCTCGAGTACAAAGGCAAGTGAAAATTGGATGTGGAAGATGATTGGTTAATATACATGAATCTTACTAAGTACGCCACTTCCAAAGGTTTCTTTTTTTTAAAAAAGAAAAACAATTCCTTAGTAATTTATGACTACCCCTCTCCTACAAGAAACAATTCATTCATTCCTGTTTGTCATTTTAAACCTAAGCAAAATCACGTTTTAAATGCCCGATCTAATCAATAGAAATTATATTTGTGACATAAGATTTCCTATTAAGCTGAAGATTACTGTATAAACTCGTTTGTCAGATCGTGTCTAATGTAAAGTCACCATCATGACAGTTTGTAATAAATATTGTATTATTTATTTCTTTAAACAAAATGTGTTTTAACTTTTAGGAATTTACTTGATCCCACTTGTTTATTGATAAATAAACATATAGTAAATTTACAAAGGTACAGGGTAGATGGCATTTAAATTAATTTTAACATCATTTTAACGGGTAAGTTTGGAACACTAGTCAAAATAGATTTGCTTACGGCAAAGTGATATGGTAGTGACTTCAATTATTGAGCTCATAAAACCATAATTTTTAACAGAATGAAATTAAATGGTTTTCTTTATCAAGATGTTACTGCACCGTTTAGGTGGGGATGCATGCTGTCGTTTCCCAGTGGTCTTAAAGGTGTCATAGATTTCCTTCATTGTCTATGAGGCATGATTTAGTTTCAGTGGCTATTGCTGAAGAATAACAGGCTAAAATAATCTGGAAAAACAATGATTAATAAGCTTGAATAACATACTCCACTGTAGGTTAGCTATGGGAGATGAATTTGTAAGTGGTGCAGACATCACTCCAGTGTAACTAGAGGCCATTCAGCCCATCAAGTCTGGATCAACCCTCTGAAGAGCATCCCAACCAATCCTCATAACCCCATACTTACCATGGCCAATCCACTTAACCTACACATCTTTGGACTGTGGGAGCAAACCGGAGCAAACCTATGCAGACACAAGGAGAATGTGCAAACTCCACATATACTGTCACCCAAGGCTGGAATTGAATCCTGGTGCTATGAGGCAGCACTGCTAACCATTGAGCCACCATGCTGTCCAGTAGTGCACAGAAACAGCAGGAGAACATTCAGGAGGTGGTCATTCAATCTCTCAGACTTGTTACACAGGAACAGGAGGTGAATCAGCCTCTTTGTGAGCCTGTTAGGCATGAAAAAGTGGAAGCCATTCAGCACTTTCTCCAGCCTGTGACACGGGAAAAGAGGAGGCCATCCAGCCATTCAATCTGTCATACAGGAACGGGAAGAGGCCCCGGTCAACTCATTCCTGAACCTGTTACCAGGAAGAGGAAGAGGCCATTCAGCCCTTTTTCTATCCATATTTTTAGGTTCTTATCGTGCGAGGGCTTATTAGCCAATCAGTCTCTGTTTTGAATCTTTAAATACGCTTCCTGCTTTTAGGCAGAGAGTTTAAGATGAGAGGGGAAAAGTTTGAAGGAGTTGAACGAGGCATGTTTTTTTACACAGTGGCTGGTAGGTGCCTGGAACACAATTTCAGGGGATGTGGTTGAAGCAGATATGATAGTAATGTTTAAGAGGCATTTAGATGACACATGAAAAGGCAGGGAATAGAGGGATACGGACCATATGCAGGCGGATGGGATTAATTTGGAAAGGCATCATGGTTGGTGCAGACATGGTGGGTTGAAAGGCCTGCCCTGTGCTGTACTCTTCTATGTTCTAGGATCTGTATGGAGCAGGGCAATTTTGCCCAAAATCCCTGTGCCTTGTCAATTGGTGCTCCATTTTCTGCTCTAGTTAAATAATACTAAATATGACGCAATAGAATTATTGGATTATAACACAGAAAGATCCATTTCAACTGTGCCCATTCTCTGAAAAAATACTTATTTAATTCCATTTCCTTGCCTTTTGCCCATTTAGATTAGATTCCCTACAGTATGGAAACAGGCCCTTTGGCCCTGCAAATCTGCACCAACCCTCCGAAGAGTAACCTGAGTCTATATTTACCCCTGACTAATGCACCTAATACTATGGGCAACTTAGCATGGCCAATTCACCTGACCTGCATGTCTTTGGATTTTGGGAGGAAACCAGAGCACCCGGCACATTTTACTTGGCAGGTCTATCAATATTGTGAAAATCATTATTTAAATTTGTCGTGCGTTTATTTTTGCCAATGATGAAAAAAGCCTCTTATCCCTGATATCATCTCTTTTGTATCCTCTCTGTGTCCTTGACATCCTTCTAAGAGTAGGACACCTAAAACTGGACACAATATTCTAATTGCATGGCTAAACACACTAGTTATACAGATGTAGCATTACTTGTTTGCTTTTGCATGTAGCACTCACTTGTCTGCCAAGAATTTGATGCATTTTTCATAGTTTTGTAAATTTCTCCTGCATCTTTTTAAAAATTTGGGCATTTAATCCCAAATTCTGTGTGCTGGTTCGATTCTAGTTGAATTATTTTCTTTATGATCACTGAAGATGACCTCCAATAGCATTCATTTTCTTTTTATTAATCTTATTTCCAGCTTATCACCCAACATACCCTCTGGCCCCCTTGTCAGCAAACAATGTAAATCATTCCTTTTAAATATTGTTCCTCTCTCTCTCAAAAGTACCATAAAAAGCCCCTCAATTCCCACTCCCCATTACCCTTGCAAACGTTTCTTTAATGTCCAATCTTCCTTTCCATTGGTAAAGTTTGAGAATAGGCCCATTTTAGTTGGATTTTAGTAAAATGATCTTAATTCCATCATCCTCACAAACAACCAATCCGTTCCAACCTCATTTTCAATTTCAACATGAAGTTCATGTGTGCGTTGCCAGTTTCAAAATTTGTTCTCATTTGTAGAACTCTATGATTGAAATCCTCTTGTAAGATTTGCACCCCTGCCACACTTCAGAAACAACTCATATCAGTGTCACGTGTGAGAGCCTGTTGACTCTGAAAAGTGTAAGCCTTTTCCCCTTAGTCCTTTCAAATTGTCTGCACCCTTTTATCAATTGACCATACTGTCCTTTCCAACGCCTGTCCACTGTCATTCAATTGGCTGAACTTGCTTTCAAATGATTCAATTTTTATCTGTATGATTTGAATGGTAACTTGTCTGCAAACCCCTCCCACCCCCCAAACTTGAGGAGTAGTGGGGAAGTGTCGGAAAGGTTAACTGGCTGGTTTTCAATCTGTTGAACTGTGTCATGAATGTACCTATTATGGTCAGGTTGTTACTGGAATAGGACATTAAATTGGAGCTTCTGGCTCTGAAGCAAGACTCTCCTCACTGAGTCACAACACTTCTGTGGATGAGCTTCCGATCTCTTATTTATGCCACCACTTAGACTATTCTTCCATTTCCACCTCTATATTGGTACCTGCCTTCACCCATCTAAGCTCATTTGCAGCTGAAACTCTTATTTGTTTCTTGCATAAGTCTAGACTCAGCCGTTCTAACATATCCATGGCTGGTCTTCTATGTTTTTCCTTGTACAATTGAGGTAATCCAAAAATCTGCTATATATGAATTAATTCTCAAAAAATCCCATTTGCCCATCATCTGCTGATTTTAGATTTAGATTAGATTTAGATTACTTACAGTGTGGAAACAGGCCCTTCGGCCCAACAAGTCCACACCGCCCCGCCGAAGCGCAACCCACCCATACCCCTACATTTACCCTTACCTAACACTACGGGCAATTTAGCATGGCCAATTCACCTGACCTGCACATTTTTGGACTGTGGGAGGAAACCGGAGCACCCGGAGGAAACCCACGCAGACACAGGGAGAACATGCAAACTCCACACAGTCAGTCACCTGAGGCGGGAATTGAACCCGGGTCTCTGGCGCTGTGAGGCAGCAGTGCTAACCGCTGTGCCACCGTGCCACCCAAAGAATGATGATGCATTCTTATTTACAAACACCTCCATGTCCTTATCTTTCCTTAATCTCCATCATCTTCTTCATTAGCTCAACCCTCTAAGATATTTGCACACACCTCTAATTCTGAACTCTTGAACATACCCAATTCTAAATTGAACTGCTATTGGTAGTGACCCTTCAGTATGGAAAACTTCCCTACACCTCTCCAAACTTTACCTTGATTTCATTCTTCAGGATACTCCTTAAAATCTATCTCTTTAACCAAGTTTTTGATCATCTATCTAATATATCCATTCACGGCTCAGCGACAGACTTTTAAAAATAATATTCCCGTGAAGCTTCTTAAGGTTCCGAAATATGTTGAAGGTGCTTTATAAATCTAAACTGTTGCTCTTCACAAATTACCTTCTAATGGAAGAGTGACAGTAGTCAGAAATTGCAGAGATTAGTTAAGCCATAGATGGAAAAGTAGATTTGCACAGGCATTTGAAGCTGAGCGCAGATAGAAATTTGGCAGGGTTTATCAACAGAATTCCAACATTAAACTGAAATTTACCTTTGTATTTGAAGTATCGTCTGTCCGTTAATTTATGTAATTTGCTTTGGTTCTGTTTCTTGTTAAAGTAAAGGATACAAAAAGTGGAATTTAGTTGGTAATTTCTTCATTTGGCTGTTGTTTAGTAAATTTTCTTATCTTGGTTTACAATTTCTCCAGAAGGGTTGCAACAGCATGGTCTATAAAGCACAATGTTGTCTAATAACATTTTGATTGTCTGATTGGAACTGTTCTTGGCATGCTGAAAACAGTGTAAGCAGATCTGCCCTGGATATTTTTAATATGATTCTGCACCATTCCAAGCTAGTTGAGATTCCTAAACAAATGCACAACTGTGGAATGGATCTTGACTCCAAAGATAAATAGTGATATTCACAGTCTGTCTTTTCTCCAGCCCTCATTTCTAAGGGTTGGGTCATGGACCTCCATTGAATTGGTCTGCCCTGACAAGCAAATTACTGTAGTAGTTTACCATTGTTTCCTACAGGATTGCTGACCATGGGTCTCTTCTGCTCTTACTGCCTGTCATCAAGTGTATTGGAAGGATTTACAGGCTGACAAGCTATCTGCTTGATTATGTTACAAGCACACGTTCCATGGCCACAATTTCTGACATGTGACTTGAGCCCAGAAAGCAGTGATGTTAACACTGTGCCACGAGACCTCTTACAGTGTAGACAGTATTATACCAGCAATATTGTTATTACTCACATTTCAGGTACAAAGGAAATGGGTTAACAAATTTTATTTAATACATGACTGTATATTCATTCATGATATGTGAAATCCTGGTACATTTTTATGAGAAGTGAAATGAGAAAATATTATTTCTGGTCAGAACTTAGAGTTATGTCACGAGTTTTTAAGAACCTTGATATATTAGCGCTTACATTACATGGTGCTGTACTGAGCTGTGCAGTTCAAAGGGATTCTAGGTTAGATTATCAAACTGTAATGTGATATTGAATTTTAACCAGGACAGCTGTTGTGGTACTATTATTAGACTTTCCAACCACAGGAAGTAATGGGGTTTAAACCAGTTATGTTTTCTGCTTCTTATCTTTGTCTGTTGTTAGAGTCATACAGCATGGAAACAGGTCCTTTGGTCTGATCAGTCCACACAAACCTCGTTCCTAACTAAACAAGGCCCACCTGCCTGTGTTTGACCCATATCCCTCCAACTTATCCAAATGCCTTTTGAATGTTGTAACTGAATCTGCATCCACCACTTTCTCTGGCAGTTCATTCCACACACGAACCACTCTATGTGTAAAAGGTGCCCCTCAGGCACTTTTTAAATCTCTCTCCTCTCACCTTAAAACTATGTCCTAGTTCAAATCTTAGTTTTGTACTCCCCCAACCAAGAAAAAAGCACCCTTGTTATTCAACTTAACTATGCCTCTCATGATTTTATAAACCTCAATAAGGTCATTCCTCAACCTCCTATGCTCCAGTGGAAAAATGTTCTGTCTTTCCATTTTATTTTTTTATTTCAAACACTCCATTCCCAGCAATATCCTGGTAATTCTTTTCTGAACCCTCTTCAGTTTAATAATATACTTCCTATAACTGGACACAGTACTGAAGAAGAGGCCTCATCAAAATCCTGTACAACCTCAATATGACATCACAACTCCTCTACTCCTGAGCAATAAATGCAAGCATGCTAAACACCTTCTTAACCACCCTGTCTACCTGTAACACAAATTTCAAAGAATTATGTACATGAACCCCTAGGTCTCTCTTTCTACAACGCTATTCAGTGGTGTCTGCTGTGATGTCAAGAATGGGCTTGCCTCTGATCCCTTGAGCAGCACATAGTCTGTGCACACTGAATGTATTGGTATACACCAAAAATAATCACTTGGTAATGAAAGATTACTGTGTTAGGACAAAATGTCTTTCAGATTTGTTGTGAAATTAGATTAAACATTGGAAAGACTATGTCTTATTGAAAATAATATATACAAAGCCTGTAACTGCATGAGCAACTACATTAAATACTATAAAGAGAAAAGAAGTTATGAACTTATAAGCACCTTTTAAATACATGAAAATCTTATGTTATAATATAACACAGCCTGCTGTGTTATAATACCTTTTTGCTTTATTTACTTTCGATTGCTGTATTTCTTGGTTACATAATTTAATCTAAATTTTAATTTGAATTGTAAAAGTTTTGAGCCCTACAGACTTAGTGCTTCTGAAGTAAATGCCCCAGGCTCAATTTAACTAGCATAATGAAATGTCCATTTAATTTAACTTTGTCAATGTCATAACTATACAGTCATAATTATCAAATCTTCCAGGTTTATAAAATATACATTAATTTATTATGTGACTTAAAATTATTTTTGTAATCCATTAATAACTGTCGGTGGTTTTACTAATCAAATAAATTCAGATTTTTCATTTTGTACGATTATTATCAACTAAAGAGCATATTAACCCCACAGGAATGCCCATTTCAATAATAAAGCCCTTGCACTTTTCCATGTGTCCGATTTCACCTCTATTTCTTGTCTTTCTATTTAGAATAAATTAGTGTTCAGTTAAGCTTTCTTAATTTCCTAATATTCTATTTGCAAATATTTTGTAGCGCCTAAAGCTTCTTTCCTGACTTAGTACATACATGAAAGTGTCTACTATATATATTTTTTAAGTGTAAAACTGGGGAAAAGAGTTACATATATTCATCTCTTTAATTCAGTAAAAGGGGTCCTTTATGAACACAAAGATCTAGTTATAAATCTATTATATTAATGTTTTTGGCAATACACAAGCTAAGTCATTAGACCTCAAGACTCATAGATTTGTATTACATGTTCTTTTTGGCTCATGCGAGCATAAGCGGTACAGTTAGTTTGCAGTAACATAAGTTTGCAGATGACACCAAAATTGGAGGTGTAGTGGACAGCGAGGGTTACCTCCGATTACAACAGGATCTGGACCAGATGG
>NC_057716.1:60732995-60753872 GCF_004010195.1 Chiloscyllium plagiosum
CTGAACAGGCTGGGGCTGTTTTGCTGTTTTCCCTGGAGGCTGAGGGGTGACCTTATAGAGGTTTACAAAATTATGAGGGGCATGGATAGAATAAATAGACAAAGTCTTTTCCCTGGGGTTGGGGAGTCCAGAACTAGAGGGCATAGGTTTAGGGTGAGAGGGGAAAGATATAGAAGAGACCTAAGGGGCAACTTTTTCACACAGAGTGTGGTATGTGAATGGAATGAGCTGCCAGAAGAAGTTGTGGAGGCTGGTTCAATTGCAGCATTTAAGAGGCATTTGGATGGGTATATGAATAGGAAAGGTTTGGAGGGATATGGGCTGGGCGCTGTCAGGTGAGACTAGATTGGGTTGGGAGATCTAGTCGGGTTGGACCGAAGGGTCTGTTTCCATGCTGTACATCTCTATGACTCTATTAGAAATGAAATAACAGCCTTAAGTTTGAATGAAAGATCATTTAAGATTAAATGTAATTCTAAGTGTTTTCATAAATTTATTACATGGTAACAGAGATAATATTTCTTATATTTCAACAATTTATAAATTAGTATATAAATGAATCCAAGCCATGCGTAGCAAGTATTATGTTTACAATCAATCAATTGCTTAACTCCAAGAATTCAAAGTAGTTAGCTCCTGCCAGAAAAACTGTATATGTGGTCCTGCAGGCAGAGAGGGCCGTGGTCCTGCAGGCAGACAGGGCCGAGGTCATGCAGGCAGAGAGGGCTGAGGTCGTGCAGTTAGAGAGGGCCGAGGTCGTGCAGCAGAGAGGGCCGAGGTCGTGCAGGCAGAGAGGGCCGAGGTTGTGCAGGCAGAGGGGGCCGAGGTCGTGCAGGCAGAGAGGGCTGAGGTCGTGCAGTCAGACAGGGCTGAGGTCGTGCAGTCAGACAGGGCTGAGGTCGTGCAGTCAGAGAGGGCTGAAGTCGTGCAGTTAGAGAGGGCCGTGGTCGTGCAGGCAGAGAGGGCCGTGGTCGTGCAGGCAGAGAGGGCCGAGGTCGTGCAGGCAGAGAGGGCTGAGGGTGTGCAGTTAGAGAGCGGCGAGGTCGTGCATTTAGCGAGTGCCGAGGTCGAGCAGGCAGATTTCATAGACCTAGGAACAAAATTGAAGTCCAGGATATTAAAGGCAGTAATCTTCAGATTACTTTTGGTGTCGTGGGCTAGTGAATACAGAAATAGGAAGATAGTGCAAATGAATGTGTGCTTGGAGAAATGATGCAGGAGAGAAGGCTTTAGATTCCTGTGTCATGAGGATGGAATCTGAGGGAGTTGGGGCTGGTATGATCCAGGCAGGTTATATTTCAACAGGTTATAAGCAATATGATCATGAAGAGGTTTGCTGGACCTGTCATGAAGGCTTTAAACTAACTTCAATGAAAGCAAAATATTGTGTATGCTGGAAATCTGAAATAATAGCACAAAATGGTTGAAATACTCATGTCAGGCAGCATATGTGGAGAGAGAAGCAGTCATAATTTCAGATTGTCTGTCATCAACACTGCCACACACTGCATATTAATAAACTACCAGGAGGGTAGAAAATTGACAAATATTCTGTCTAGAGAAGTGATGTGATACTGCATTTAGGGAGCTAAGCCAGGCAAGGTAACATTCAAAATAATAAGGAACCGTGTTCATATTCACAGATCCTGGAAGTAGCAGAACAAATATATATGGAGGTTAGTGGATCAGAAGGCTTGGGTTCAAGTCCCACCTGTTTCAGAGATGTGTATAATGTGTCTGAACAACTTGATTTCAAATGTATGCAAAGATATTAAGAAGGCATGCAAAAGAGTTTATCAGCTGAGCCTTGGAAAATAAGAATGGAACACTTTGTAGTAATTGTTTGCCCAGCTACATGCTGCCAGTTAAAACTGGGAGCACTTTACGGGAGGTTGGGTTTCACACCCACACAGATGTTTAATTTTGGCGGCTTGAATTCCCCATACAATTTTAGAGGCTGCTTTGAAGGATTTCTGGTTGGAAAGTTTTTTTTAAATGATCCACAAAGATCAGATGTGTACCTTTCCATGATTAATTTGAAAAGCCCACTTTGCTCTGGAATGCTTTTGCTTTATATAAGAGGATAAGTATCTTATAGTTTGGCCTTGAAATTCCCAATCCAATTCATCTGACTTGGATGAACATCTAATTCCTGCACTCCCCAGTCATTAACCCTAACAAACTCTCTATCCTCTGTTGGACGGCTGACATCCACTTCCCAGAGAACAGTGGTTGAATACGTTGCATCCACAATTGGAATTCTGTTGAAGATCTAACCACACTTGTTGGCTCTGTGTAGGTTGTTGTGTTTGAAGTGAATTCTCCAATTTTTCCTAGCTCACAAGCCTTTTAGTTTTCATTCACCTACCAGATTTCCTGACCCCAGGAATTGAAGACAGGATGGCTATTAAAGTTTAGATATTTTGTTGGAATTATATCTTAAATTTCCAGAGTTTTCTAATATATTTAAAGAGGCCTCTAGACAAAGAGATACAGTCCTCTGCCAGCTGTCCTTAGGCTTCGTAAATTGAGTCTCAGTTATGTGGAGAAAGTGAGGTCTGCAGATGCTGGAGATCAGAGCTGAAAATGTGTTGCTGGAACAGCGCAGCAGGTCAGACAGCATCCAGGGAACAGGAGAATCGACGTTTCGGGCATAAGCCCTTCTTCAGGAATGTGGGTTATGTGGGGTCATTAGTGGAGGTTGGGAGGGAAAGCAGCACAGATGCACCTCACAGTGTTGGAAACCAACTCATGGAGATCTCTCGTTTTGATTCTGTGTAATTCATTGGGAAAGATCAAAGGCATAATGCTTTGTTGATTGCAGACCTGCCATATCTCTTAGGGTTTGTGAAGTCTGTACAGTATATCTAATTACAGTTATAAATGCCAGTATCTTTTCAAACATTATCACTTTAAAAAGTCTAAATATTAAAGAAAGGAATTGAATTGCATCACATCTGGACCGTGTAAAGTTAATTTACAGTTGAGTTGTTGTGACCAGATTGGAATGCTTTCTATGAATGGATTTTTTTTTGTGTTTGTTTAGGTTCAGGCAGGGAATGTTTTCTGACAGAACAGATCCTGCTGTTACAACATGTAAAGCATGATTTGCAGCAAATGCACTTCCAGCAACCAATCCAAACTAGCACTGTAAAATCATTGGCTGATAAAGACCACGGATTATGTGAAGTTAATCTATTTGATGGACATTTCAGATGAGGATGATCAAAATAAAATTAGAATTTTAGCTGTTGACCTCCACAATGACTGCTTTAACCAAACTGCTTCAGCTTGATATACTGCTTCATTCAGTGAAGGGGTTATTAATCCTGAATTCAGCAGGCTTGCAAAAGTGCTAATGAGTTTGAATTATGTTTTCAGTTATATAAATATGACAGAATATTACTTGGAAAATATTATGCAGTATATGCAAGACCTTGTTCAGTCTTAAGTGATGTAATTTTCTTTAAAATGCAGCATTAAGGGTCACTTTGTGCCTAATACTCACCCTGGAATTGCTGTTCCAGTGAACTTGATCCCCAAATTCAATAGATACACTGGATCCTGGCCTGAGTGCAGAATTTCCTGTGTGGTCTGTGCGAAGGACTCCATCAGCCCCTACCAGTGCCTTGACTTGAGCAACAGAGAGTATAAATAATGTCAGTTGCTGCTATCATGACCAATGCCACTGATGACTAGATTGGAAGCTTCTTCTATCTCAGTTTTCGTTGAGACCCAACCTAGTATCAGTGTAAGTGGAACTGACTGCAAGCAGTAGAAACAGCCCCCACCCCTGTTTTTTTTGCCAAGACTGGGACCTGAAGCCTGAAAGGTTGTGGGGAAGCTGGTATTTAAAAACCTTTTAAAATCTTTAACCTTTAAGGAGGTCATGAGAAAAAAAATATTGTTTTTCTGAAGGGAGGAAGAACTTGGAAGTATGTTACCTGATCAGCTTCTGTATTCTATGTTCTTGGCCTGAGGAGACTGCCATCCAAATGTCTTCAAGATCTGGAGGTCACTTCCCCAACACTATGTTCTTTGCTTATGTCATCAGTAGAGCTCTAATGGTGAGAACAACGTAGTACACAGCATCAATGAATAATATGTACAGCAGATCTGTACATCTTCAGTTCATAACTGCCAGAATTCTGCTTTACAGATTTTCTAGACTATTATAAAATCTCCAACTAAATTTATATTAATTATAAGCAAGAGTTGAAGAATGCAGTTTTACTATTCAGCACCTAACCTTTGAAGGTATTCTCTCATTAAAGAAATTACTATGAAATAATTTGTCTTTGTTTTCCTTTTGTGCATTTGATTGTCATAATATAAATTTTCTCATGCCTCTTAAGTGGAGATGAATGTGTTGAATAATGCTGCAAATAAGCAGGTAAGTGAGTGATCATTCCAACATCCTGCAATATTATTTTCTACAAAAGGCCTGTCCATTGTCTTATTGTAGATCAGCTCCTTGATGAAGGTTTGTAAGCTGGTCTTTCACTGCTGCTTGATTATTCACTGTTGCCTGCCGTCATCTCATTAAAACTTAATACTGCTGACATAGCTGCACCCTATCAATGTTTTATGGTTCAGTTGAATCAATTGTAACCTGTTTGTTTTATTTGTCACATGTATCATACGTTGGTATGTGAATGGAAGACCTGCATCTCCAGCGTTTATTGCTGTGTGATGCTTGGTTGTAAGAATCATAACTCGGATTTGACAGTAGTGAAAACTGCAAAGCAGTCAGTGTCTACTGCAATTACAGATCTGAAACTGGAAGAATTTCTGTAGCCTATACACAACCAGATAATACAGAAATTTAATGATTGTTGTTCGTGATTTTAGACTGTACTGTTAAAGTCCCTGAAGTCTTTAATTAATAATAAATTGAGCATTGCTGAAATAAGATAGATTTTGTCGCACTCATTGAGAAAATGCACAATACCGATTTCAGGGAAAACCAACATTTATTCTGATTCAGAGGAGAGTGCTGATTGGCTTTGTACTGGGAGTTGGTGAATGTAAGAGTCTTTTTTTTTTCGATCTAAAGTCTAGTTTTTTCTTTAAGTTAGCAATTAACTAAAACTATTTAGGGACAAATAATTATTATTCATTAGGGAAGGGAAGTTGCTGTCCTGATCTGGTCTAGTCTTTGTGTGACTCCAGCCCCACAATGTGGTTGACTCTTACCTGCTCTCTGAAATGGCCTAGCGAGCTACTCAGATGGATCATGCTGCTAAAAAGCCTAAAGCAGGAATGAAACCATTCAGACCACCTGGCATTGACCTGGGTATTGGAAACAACAGCAGCATCAAGGGTACAGTTGATCCTGCAAATTCCAACTCACCAACATCTGGGGGCCACTGCCAAAAGTGGAAGAGCTGTGTCTCAGACTAGTTAAGCAACAGCCTGACACAGTCATACTCATGGAATCATAACTTGTGAACAATGTCTCAGATGCGACCATCTCATTACAAGGATATGTCCTGGACCACCAGTAGGACAAATCCAACTAAGGTGGTGACACAGTGGTTAAGGGAGGCTGACGTTTCATGGCATCAGGTCAAACATGGACAGGAAAACCTCTTATTACCATGTATGCCCATCTCTCGGATAATGAATCAGTCCTTTTTCATTTTGAACAGTACTTGGAGGAATCCCTGAAGTTTGCAAGGATGTGGAATGCACTCTACTGTTCGTCACCAAGAGTGCCTTACCAGGATGACTACTAATTGGGTTGGTCAAGTCCTAACTGACATTGCTGCTAGACTGGGTGTGCAGCAGGTGATAAAGGAACTGGATGTTGGTTTGCTTGCTGAGCTAGGAGGTTCATTTCTAGACATTTTGTCACCCTACTAGGTAGCGTCTTCAGTGGCCTCAGGCAAAGCAGTGTACATGGTTCCTGCTTTCTATTTATATGTTTAAATAAAAAGACATTTAAATAGAAAACAGGAATCATGTATACTGCTTCGCTGAGACCCACTGAAGATGTTACCTAGTAGGGTGACGAAACGTCTGGAATGAGCCTCCTAGCTCAGTGAGCAAACCTACATCCAGAACCTCAACCTGAGCTACAAATCTTCTCAAAACTCGCTAAAATAAAGGAACTCCTAAGAGGAAGTCCATACTTCACCTCTCCTCACAATTCTGCCTCTGCAGATTCTTTTGTCCATGTCAGTATTGGTAGGAATAACCACCTCACTCTCCTTGTGGAAATAATGTCCCATCTTTACACAGAGGATATTGTGTGATGCTATCACTGTATGAATTGGAATAGATTTTGAATATATCAAGCAGCTCAAGGTTGGGTATCTGAGGTGCTGTAGGCTGACATCAGTAGTGGAATTTTACTCAAACACAATTTACAATCTCATTGTCTGGCACAACCACCACTCTACCATTACATTCAAGCCAGGAATCACCCTGGAGGGCATGCAAGGAGCAGCACCACGCATCCCTAAAAATGAGGTCTCAACCTAGTGAATACACATGCATGCCAGTTGCAAAAGCAGCAAGTGATGGACAGGGCTAACTATTAGATTAAATCCAAGTTCTGCAGTCACATCACATCTATGTATGAATGGTGGTACACAATTAAACAACTCTCTGGAGAAGGTGGTTTTTTAAATATGTCCATCCTTATTGAAAGGGGATCTGAGTATATCAGTACAAAAGATAAGGCTAAAGCATTGGCAACAGTTTTCAACCAGATGTGCACAGTTAATGATAGGTTTTGGCCTCCTCCAGAAGTCCTCAGCATCATAGGTGCCAGTCTTCAGTCAATTTCATTCAGTCCATATAATATAAAGAAACAGCTGGAAGATATAGCAAAGGCAATGGCCCCCAACAAGATTCTGCCAATAGTACTGCAGATACTTGCCCCTTCACCCAGCCAAGCTGTTCCAATATCCAGCTACATCCTGTACACACAAACCAAGGAGAAATCCAACCTAGCCAATTGCTACCCCATCAGTTGACTCTCAATCATCAGCGAAGTGATGAAAGGGTTCATCAACTGTGCTATCAAAGAAAACATGCTTCGCGATAAACTGCTCATTGATGCCCAGTTTGGATTTTGCTGGGGCCACTCAACTCCTGATCTCATTGCAGCCTTGATTCAAACATGGAAAAAAAGAGAGAAATTCCAGAGTTGAGATGAGAATCCCTGCCTTTGACATCAACACTAGATTTGACACTGTGAAGCAACAAGGACTCTTCGAAAAATGAGAGTCAATGGCACTTGGCAGAAAACTCTCCACTTTTTGGAGTCATAACTGGCACGAAGGAAGATGCTTGCAGTTGTAGGAGATCAGTTATCTTAGATCCAAGACATCTCTGCAAGAGTTCCTCAGAGTAGTGTCCTAAGCCCAACCATCTTCAGCCTCTTCATCAACAATGTCCCCTTCATCATAAGGTCAGAGGTGGGATGTTTTCTGATGATTGCACAATAGCCACTATTTGCAAATCCTCAGATGCAGAAGCAGTTTGTGTTCAAATGCAGAATTACTTAGACAATAACCAGACTTGAGCTGACATGTGACAAATCCTGGAACTTGCTCCCCAAGAACATGTTGGGGAGACCTAAACCAAATGGACTGCAGTGGTTTAAGAAGGCATTTTGTCACCACCCTCTCAAGGGGAACTTGGGATAGATAATAACTGCTGGCCCAGCCAGTGACACCCACATTCTAGAGTAACATTCAAAACTATAAGTGCCAGGGAATGACCATCTCCAGTTAATTTTTAATGTTCACTAAATCCCCCACTATCAATATCCATTGAGTAGAAACTGAACTGGACTCACCATATAAATACTGTTGCAACAAGTGTAGGTCAGAGGCTAATAATCCTACAGTGATCCTCACCACCTGACACCACAAAACCTGTCCACTACCTACAAGACGCTTGTCAGGAGTATGATTAAATACTCTCCACTTAATGAATGGATGCAACTTCAATAGCACTCAAGAGGCTTGAGTGTGGGCAGCACAGTGGTTGAGGTGGTTAGCATTGCTGCTTCACAGCTCCAGTGACCCAGGTTGGATTCCCTCCTTGGGTAACTGTGTGGACTTTGCACATTCTCTACATGTTTGCTTTGGGTGCTCTGGTGTCCTTCCAAGATGTGCATGCTAAATTGCCCATTGTGCCAGGGATGTGTAGGTTAGTTGGATTAGATTTGGAAAATGCAGGGTTGCAAGGATAAGGTAGGGCAGTGGGATACTCTTTGGAGGTCGGTGGGGTCTTGATGGGCCAAACGGCCTGCTTCCAAACAGTCAGGTTTCTATCATCCACACAAAGAAGCCCACTTGATTGGCACCCATTTACCAACTTGCACATTCACTCCCTTCACCACTGATGCACATTGGCAGCAATGCGATCCATCTATAAGATGCACTGCAGTAACTCACCAAGGCTTTTTCAACTGTACTTTCCAAACCAGTGACCTCTACTATCTAGACAAGGACCGCAAATGTATGGTAACCACCACTTGTAAGATCTGCCTCCTAAGCCACATAGGCATCTTGGCTTGGAACTGCATCACCTTTATTATCACTGGGTGAAAAACCTGGAGCTCCCTTCCATGTAACACTGCAGGTAAACCTAACTTTTCAAGGACAGTTAGGAAGGTCATTATATGATGCCTACAGCCATGAATATCAAAGAAATCAGATCTAAAATGGGGTCAGAAGTCTGCAGTTTCCTTCCTTTAGACCTACTGGGCAGCACAATGACTCAGCACTGCTGCCTCACATACCAGAGACCTTGGTTCAGTTCCACTCTTGGGTAACTGTATGTGTAGAGTTTGCACGTTCTCCCCATATCTGTGTGGGTTTCCTCTGGGTGCTCTGGTTTCTTCCCACTGTCCAAAGGTGTGCAGGTTAGGTGGATTCGCCATGCTTAATTGTCTGTCAAGGTGGCTAGGTGGATTAGCCATGGAAAATGCATGGTTACAGGGGTGAGATTAGTCTGTGTGGGATGCTCTTCAGATGGTTGGTGTGGAATCAATGGACTGAATGGCTTGCTTCTACACAGTAGGGATTCTATGGTTTTTATGACACTGTGGGTGTCCTTACACCCAAGAACGGTAGAAGTTCATAAAGGCAGAAACATCACCTCCTTCTGCAGGGCAGTTATGGATGAGTGCTAAATTCTGTCCTTGCAGCAATGCATAGATGCCATTAATTAAAAAATTGTGATTGCTGAAGTTCGGCTCAATAGTTCTTCAGGTTTCAAAATATTGCTAATAATAATGGCTCAAGCTGGAAAGGAACAGGATGCATTAATGTTCACCATCATAATCATCTTCACAACTGAAGCCAGTGTGGACCTGCTTGGCTGTAAAAGCAGATGTCTCCCACACTGGAGAAATTTTGTGGAGTCAGGATTATTGTCTGAGCAATCCATTGCCATTGATAATCATATATGATCTATAATTGCCCATTATAAGGTTGACTAATCCTGTTAAATGTAACATGATGCACTTTGAAAGAAGTAACAAGGCATAGGAGTATGCAGTGAATAGTAGGGCACTAGGAAGATTGGAGGAACAGTGGGATCTTGAGGTGCTTGTCCACAGATCACTGAAGGCAGCAGTAGGTTAACAGGGTAGTTAAGAAGACATAAGGGATGCATGCTTTTATCAGTTGTGGCATACATTATAAGAACGGGGAGTTTATATTAGATATGTACAACACTTTGCTTAGGCCATAGCTGGCAGACTCTGCAGTTTTGTCCACTACAGAAGGATACAATTACATTGGAGAGGGTGGAAAGGAGTTCCACCAGGATATTGTCTGGAATGGAACATTTTAGCGATGAAGAGTGGATAAGCTTGGGTTGCTTTTTCATAACAGAGGAAGTTGAGAAGAGTCCTGATTGAATTGTGTAAGATTGAGGGGCATGCATATGGTGGATAGAAAGCAGCTGCTCTCCCAGTTGAAGGGTTATTAACCATGGGCACTTTTTTATGCTGAAATGCAGGATGTTTAGAGGTGTTTTGAGGAAAACCTTTTCAACCAAGAGGGTGACAGAAATCTGTGATGCTCTGTCTGAGAGGGTATTGGAAGTGGGCTACCACACAACCTTTAACAAGTACTTGGATGAACACTTGACATGTCATAATATTCAAGGCTGTGGGGCAAGTGCTGGAAAATGAGAGCTGTGTCGATTTAGATAAGATTTTTGTTGGTGCTGACCTGATGGACCAAAGAGCCTCTTTTACACTCTGATTCTCTGAATTGCTGCCTCTATCATCTTTCAGGGTAAGGATCTAATGCCATAAAGGAAAACTACTTGGTAGTCCAATGAGAAGTTGCACTTGTCTCAAACAAGATGGAGGCTGTTGCATGTTAGCAACTAAGTATAAGTTACTTGTTGTGATAGACATTCTTACAGAAAATATGAGGCAGACCAAAATAGTAAATTTACTCCTTCAAGATCCTGTTCTCCCACCAAGCCCAGATGATATCATCATAATAATTGGTGCTTAAGGCACTTCTCAGCATTTGTGACCTTTTTGGATCTTAAACCCTGAGATAACTTCACCACCAAGCTTTTTCCCAAACTAATATTAATACGCGTGTTTATTATTTTTACTACTTCCCAACTGTCCCCAAGTCTCTGACTTCTTAAATTCAGCCACTTTGGGGTTTTCATTATTTTCAAACTTATTCTCTTCAGACGTGGAAGATTGATAAGTTTCTGGATTAAAGATTGATGGGTTTAATGTGGCTCATGGCAGACTAAGGTCCAAAAAGTTCTTTAAGCTGGATTTGCTGGTAGAACTAGTGTCAATACAACTTCAAGCTGTCAAAGGCATTCTGATGTTTCGACAACTCTTGAGTTTTTATAGGTAATGTCCGAAAACTAAACTTCAATGTCATCTCTCTTTTTCATTGATTCTTTTTCCTGTTTAATTCCATGGGTCTGCAATCTAGTCACAACAGTTAGGAAACAAACCAGGATACAGCTCCTGCAACATCTCAGCATCTTTAACTTTTTTGGATTGCTACACAACTTGTGGTGAAGCTAATATTTTTGAAGCAGCAAGTCATTTTCCAGTTTAAACAATTTCTTTTGGATTTGTTGTTTCCGTTTAGTAAGCCTTTTTAAAAATTCAGTTGTGGGATGCGGGCATTGCTGGCTGGACCAGTATTTATTGCCTCTTGTTAGTTGCTTTTAAGAATGTTGTGAGCTGTCTTCTTGAAACATCTTCTGAGTCCATGTGCTTTAGGTTCACCCACAATGCTTTTAAGGAGGAAATGCCAGGAATTTGACCCAGTGACATTGAAGGAATAGCGAAATATTTTCAGGTCAGCATGGTGAGTGGCTTGGAAGGGAACTTGCAGGTAGTGATGTTCCCATGCATCTCCTGTCCATCCACATAAAGTGGACATTGGTTTGCATGGTAGTGTCTAAGGTTCTTTGGTGAATTTCAGCAGTACATCTTACAGATGGTGCATGTATCTGCTACTGAGCATTGGTGTTGGAGAGAGTGGATATTTGTGGATGTGAAGTCAGTTACATGGGCTGCTTTGTCTGAGATGGTATTGAGCTTTTTGAGTATTGGTGGAGCTGCACCTCTCCAGGCAAGTGGGGATTATTCCATCACACTCCTGAATTATGGCTTTAGATAGTGGATAAGCTCCAGGGAATTAGGAGGTATTTCTAGTCTCTCATCTGCTCTTGTAGCCATTGTATTTGTATGATTTATCCAGTAGTTTCTGGTAAATGATAATTCACAGGATATCCATAGTGGGAAATTCAGTGATTGTAATGCCATTAAATGTAAATGTGCCGTGATTAAATTGTCTCTTACTAGAGATGGTCCTTGCTGATATTTTGTATTACATCAGTGTTAAAATCACTCTTTATTCCAACTCTCGTTAATGGGACAGTTAATAACCTCCATGTACACCTCCAAATAGTATATTGGAAGACAAGTTGTATCATCAGTGAGTATCAAAAACTAACTTGTTCCAGTGACCCTTGCTATCTTTCTATCTTCTTGAGTAGAAGAATAAGGACATTCCTCACTCTTTAAAATAAAAGATTCAGGATTTCCAGTGGTTTGTTCTCTTTATCAATAATTGAGGAAGAATTGTCTTGACTAAGCTGAGCCATTTGTCTCCCCTCTCCTCATGGAGGTTCTGAAGGAACACACACCATCAGTACCACTGCTATAGTTTTAATACCCAATTTCTTTCTAGAAGCATTCTTTTTGAGGATGCAATTGGTGCCCGATTTAACTCACAGCAAATAGCTTTTGTACATCCAGTCTTATTACAATGGAAACAAACTATTTTCTTTATATAGCCTCAATCTAGCCTTTCTCCTTTTTATTATTTTGGCGAACCTTCTGTAGTTGGATAAAGTAGTCCAAAGACATATGCGATACTTGCCTTTAATAGCTGAGAATTGAAGTTTAAGAGCAGGGAGATGTGCTGAAATTGTGTAAAATATTGGTTAAGCCATAGCTAGAGTGTTGTGTACATTTTAGGGTTCACATTATATCGGAGGGATGTGAGTGTACTGGGTGCAGAGAATATTTACCAGGATGGTGCCGAGGCTGGAGAATTTTAGTTATGAAGGAAGATTGGATACACTGGGTTTTTTTGCTCAGAGCAGAGGAGATTGAAGGGGGACATGATTGTGATGTATAAAAAGGAGGGGGATAGACAGGATAGATAGGAGAAAGCTTTCCGCTTGGTGGAGGGACCAATGATCGGGGGCATTGTTTTAAGGTAAGGAAAAGGTGGTTTAGAGGGCAACTGAGGAAACCTTTTTTTACTCAGAGGGTGGTGGGAATCTGGAACTTGTTACATGAAAGGGTGGTAGAGGCTAACACACTCATAACATAAGAAGTAGTATTTCAATGTACACTTGCAATGCCAAAGCATACAAGGCAGTGGGCTATGGGCTGGAAAATGGGGTTGGATAGTTAGGCAATTGTTTTTGATTGACACAGCATCAATGGGTTGAAGGGCCTTTTTCTGAGTTGTTGACATCAGTGACACTATGCTTCCTAAGACTAAAACTTTTTCCATCGCAAATATTTCTATGCTTCAGTTTCTTTGTTGACTCCAAATATGTGTAGATTAGGTGGCTTAGCCATGCTAAATTACACATAGAGTTCAGGGTTGTGAAGGTTTGATGGTTAGCCATGAGAAATGCAGGGTTACAGTGATAAGGGAGGGGAATGGGTCTGGGTGGGATGCTGTTCTGAGGGTCAGTATAGACTTGTTGGGCCAAATGATCTGTTTCTACACTATAGGGATTCTATGGATTCCCATATAACCATTTCCCCATATGTGATGGTCTGTGTGAGATACTACAACAATCTGCCAGTAGTCCTGCTTCTTGGAGTTTTAATATTGATGCTCTTCTAAATAGATCTTAATGGTTACCAGAGTACTATTTTGAAATTGCTGCATAGTCATAATTTCCAAAGGTTCTTAAAATTTCTCTCTAATTTCAGTGATGGAAACCACTGTTTCCACAAAATTTCCTTTTTTCTTGCAAATGTATAAGTGTCTGATTAGGTTTCTTTCTGATTGTCCTAACTGTAATTGATGAACTTCAGGGACAAGGCCATAAGCACTGACTATTTCTTTGTCAGTGCTTATGGCAAACACCAGACACCTGGAGGAAGAATGCCTCATCTTCCGCCTCGGAATACTTCAATCCCCAGGGCATCAATGTGGACTTCAATAGTTTCCTTATTTCCCCTTCCCCCACTTCACCCCAGTTCCAAACTTCCAGCTCAGCACTGTCCCCATGACTTGTCCGGACTTGTCCGACCTGCCTATCTCCTTTTCCACCTATCCACTCCACCCTCTCCTCCCTGACCTATCACCTTCATCCCCTCCCCCACTCACCTATTGTACTCTTATGCTACTTTCTCCTCACCCCCACCCTTCTCTCACATATCTCTCCACCCTTCAGGCTCTCTGCCTGTATTCCTGATGAAGGGCTTTTGCCCGAAACATCGATTTTACTGCTCCTCGTATGCTGCCTGAACTGCTGTGCTTTTCCAGCACCACACCACTCTAATCCAGAATCTGGTTTCCAGCATCTGCAGTCATTGTTTTTACCTTATTCTTTTTTTAACAGCTTCATAATCTGCAGATTGTTATTTTGTCAGACTGACGCACGCATTCATAGTTGTACCTATCAGGATACTTTGTAACATTAAAAACCAGACATCCTTTGGCCAATCCATCCTCACGTCTATCTTTTCAAATGAGATGGAATATCTTTCAACTCCATCTTCTGTAAAAATAGGCACTAAATGCAAGTTTGTAGTTAAATCAAACACCCCCATTGGAATCACAGTCATCCTCTGAGCTATTCCCTTTTCCTTATTTCATATTTCTTTAAGCTTTCCTCCAAAAGAGTCTCTTTGTTTGAAGGCCAAGATCTGATTTCCCATTCCATTATCTTTTCCTTTTTCTTCTTATTCCATTTTCTTTCTCTTCGCTAATTGAGGCTTTCTTATTAATAGTTTCTGTTTTTCTTTGTTTCTTTTAATCCTCTACCCTTTTCATTTTCTCTGTTTTCATTCTCCTCTGCTCCATTCTCTTGCCTTTCCCTTTTAATTCATTTTTCTCATTTCTCTTTATTTTCCCACAAATTCAAATTTTTCTTTTCTTACTTAATAGCTAATTCTAGCAATGACACATCAATGTCAGGTTTCCTTCATTTTATTTCTAAACGTTGTATAATCACTTTAAGCATCTCATTCTTATAAGATCCTTCTTTTATTTGTCCCTTCAATTTATCTACTAAATCTTAGCATAGCCTTATCTAAAGATTTCAAAAAATCCACTGCTATATTTTCTACTCCCTGCAACATTTGGATTTCCAATCTGTGTAATATGTTTCACAAAAACTCTCCTGTTATATGTTCAGCATCTTCACATGCACATTTCCTGCAAGATCACGCATCAATTTTAAATTCAACATGTTACAAATGGAAAAATAAAAGTAATGCTGTATATGTAATATATATGAGGCAATTTATACAGATCTAAGCATAAACAATAAAAAGAACGATTCAACCATTTACCCATCAGTATTCTTTATAGACTCTCATCCCGCGTGAAGTATCGGTGCTGTCTTCAATTTCTGTATTTACCAGCTGTGATTCTCTCCATTATAGTCCCTCCCCCATACTCAGAGACAAGCTAACTCATTTACTTTTCTCACAGAACTTTGGGCTGCTTAATATCTTTTAGTGTGGATCTTTTTCTGAACTGGACCTGCTTTTGTCCCCTCTCCAGCTTCCTCACTCTGGGTCATAAAAGCTCAACTCAATCAACACTTTAACAACTACATCACCAGTTAGCTTCTTTCGTCATTTAGCTACAGGCACATAATTTCTTGGGTATGCTTTTTTTTACGCATTGCTGATAAAATGAGTTTTAGATCTTAAATAAATGAGTTTTAGATCTTAAATTTAAAAAATCATCTTCAGAGAATACAAAATTAAGAGGCCATTTAACTCTACTTTCAAGCTCAAGTTTTCAAATAATAATGATTTATTGAAAACCTCCACAGGGTTAGGCAAGTTGTGTCCTGTTTTGGTTATTTTGAAAGTAAAGACTTAATCAAAATGAATGAACGACAAAAGTACAATTCAAGTATATGTGAACAGTGTGATATGTTGTGGAACATAAGCTGACGACAGTGAGCTACTTTTGCTCCTACTTCTCATTTTTCTCTTATCGTATGATTGGCTCTCTGTTCACATACCACATCTGATTTTGCTTTTTTATCCATCCCATCCAATGCACAATATTCCAGTGGCAAGGTGAAAATGACCCCTCACTAAAATATATCTTGGCACGTGAATCAGTGCCTTGGCCTTGTCCAAAATGGATGCAAGTATTAACAATTGTTTTATTTATTTGGAGAAATAACCTTTCACTTGGAAGGCATGAGTTAACAAGGGAGAGCTAGAAATGATATCTTAAACACAAATCCATGTCATTAACTTGATTATATTCACCAAGAAGGTAACAGAAGCTTGATTGAGATGGTAATATAGATTTTGGATATATGGACTTTCTAAAGTTGTCTGACAAGTAATACACAGGGGTCTTATTAAAAAAAAAACTGGAAGTTTATAGAATTAAGGGGGAAGTGGTGATTAGGTATGGAAATGATTCAGTGACATAGGCAGAAAAGTGGTGGTTGTAGTGGGTAATAGAGTATGGAGCAAGGGTGGGACGGATGAAATTTGTGTTTTTAGGGAGATTACAAAATAAAGGGAACTCGGATTATTAAGTGGAATTGTCGTGAATAAAGTTTCACAATTGAAAGAGTGATTGCAGTTTATAGGGAAATTGGGCTATTGGATAGGGTTACTGTTTGGAGGGAAGTTGGACTATGAGGGTGATTACAGCATGGATGAAATTGGTACCAGAATGAGAGCCCTACTGATTTGGAGAATTTGGGAAATCTACCAGAAATTTATGATTCTTACAGAATTATTTTGCAATAGGGGAATGTCTGCTAGTTGGAATGATGCTTATGAGAATCTTCTCCTCCTTGGTTCATATGAGCATACTTGTCATTTTAGTATGATCACATGAAGATCTATTAACATTCTTTAAGCCTTCTGATGGTAACTATAATTATGAAATGTATAACCTCTGTAATAGTATGTTTCAAAGAAGCTCTAATTGTTTCCAAACTTTGAATTAAGCATCAGATTTTTTTTTACAGAGAAATGATGAAGAAGCTGTAATAGACAGAGGGGGAACTTGCACAATTCAGAAATCACATTTTGAAAAAGAAGACTTGGAAGGTAAAAAACAAATTGAATTATACCTTAAATGTCAGGTGGGAATTTAAACTTTCCCTCCTGGTGTGTAATTTTCATGTGGTGTCTCAAATATGATCCTATGTTTTGTCAGATACTCATGCACTATGTGATTATTCCCAAGATCCATCTCACTATGATTAATGGACTTTTCAAAAAGTGCTTCACGTAGATTCATTATCTATTCAGAGTTACAAAATTATGACTTATTTCATTACTTCCAGCTAATTGTTGAGTATCTAATTATTTGTAAATATATGTAAAAAGTAAATTTTCCTCTTTATCATAGACCAACTCAATTATTGGAATTAAATATAGAACAGTTAGCCTATCAACTTGGACAGACATTATAAACTATGCAACTTTTGAATTTTCAGAGAGGATATTGAAGTACTCTTGAACAAAGATCTAAGTAACAGTGCAGCGCAGTTCAGGCTCTTCAGCACATCAAGGCTCTGCCAACGCATGGTACCTTTCTAAACAAAAAACCTTTGCCTCTCTGCAGTTTGTATCCCTCCATCCCTGCATATTCATGTGTCTGGCAAGATGTCTCTTAAACATTGTTATTGTATCAATCTCCACCACCTCCTCTGCCAAAGTATTCCAGACACTTAACACCCTCTTATATCTATTTGCCTCTTACATCTATTTAAACTTATCCTCTTTTACCATAAACTATGCCCCCAAGTAATTGACATTTCTACCTGGGAAAAAGACTCCAATTATCCATTTTATCTATGCCTCTCATCACAAACTTCCAACAGGTTGTCCCCATCCTTTGACGTTCAAGTGAAAACAATACAAGTCTGTTCGATCTCTCCTCATAGCTAATACCTTCTAAACCAGACAATATCCTTGTAAGCTGTTTCTGTATCCTGGTCAAAGCCTTCACGTCTTTCTAATGTGGCATGCAGAACTGTACACAATATATCAAATGTGGCCTAAAGATAAATGTAGCAGAAACAAGACTCGCCAACTTTTATACTCTATGTGCTGCCTAATGAAGGCATGCATGCTTTATGTCATCTTGACCACCTTACCACTTATGTTGCCACTTTCAGGAAACTGTGGATCTACACATCGAGATCTCTTTTTATATTGATGCTACTAAGGGTTCTGCCATTTACTGTATACTTCCCTCCTGTATTAGGTCTTCTAAGACGCATCACCTCACATTTGGCCAGATTAAACTTCATCTGTCTGTGTAAACCCTCCTGAGCGGCAATAGCAAGGCTTCCTGCCAGGATATTGGCAATTCTCCAGTTATCTGAAGCCCTCCCTCCTACACCAGTTGTTTAGTCATGTATGTAATTGTACTATTTTCCTATTCCTAGCCTCACTGGCATGTAGCACAGAAAGTAATCTTGAGATTACAACCTTAGAAGTTCTGCTTTTCAACTTCCTACCTAGTTCCCTGAACTTCCTTTGCAAGACCTCATCTCTCTTTCTGCCTATGTTGTTGGTGCCAATGTGGATCACAACATCTCACCCTCCCATGTCAGAGTGTCTACTGCCGGCTCAGAGACACCCTTGACCCAGGCACCAGTGAGGCAACACACGATCCTGGAGTCTTGCTTACAGCACAGAAATGCCTATCTGTGTCCTGACTATGGAGTCCCCTATCACGACTGTTTGGCTCCACTTCAACCCTCCCTGCTGCAGAACAGTGCCAATTGTGGTGTGACAGATCTGGCTGCTGCTGCTGTATTTCCCTGAGGGCATTCCTCCAAAGTATCCAAAACGGGACCCCTTTTGAGAGGAGAAGGTCCACAGGGGACTCCTGCACTGTCTGCCCACACTTAATCGTCTTCCTGATGGTTACCCAAGTCTTCTCTGTCTGTAACCCTTACTCGTGGTGAGACCAGCTCACTAAATGTGCTATCCATGAGTCAACCTCATGGATACTCAGCAGTGAGTCCATCTGCAGCTCCAGGCACTCCATGCGACAAATTTGTAGCTGAAGCTTAACACGTTCCTGTATAAGTATTCACCATGTGAAAGTTATCATAATTAATCACTTAACCTTAATTAGGATTGAGCCTCAAATGCAGTTTGTCAGCATTGGACCCAGTCCTCACCTGAAAAAAGTAGCTAGAACTGAGAACTTATCAACCACTATGCCAATGCCCGTTTTTCTCTTGGAATTTGCTTGCTCTCCACCCCCACTGCCCATCTCCATACTCACCATCAAGGGCCTGGAAGAATTCACCTCTTTGAGGTTTATTTGTACTTTTTGTAAAATAACGACTTTTTTCCCTCTGCCATCTTATTTATTTTAACACACATGTTCTACACTGTAATATATGATAGATGACAAATTCCTATGCTTCTACGGTGCTGCTGTTGGACTGGCAATTTGGAAATGCAGAAGTGTTTATGATAGCTTTGTAATTTTGATCCATCATATAAAATGACCTCATATGTTGCAGGATGTTCATTTGCCTAATTCCTCTGAAGCTGTGAATGATGAGCATTCTTACCTGAAACATTAAACATTAACATCCACCTTTTGAATGCTATAACATATAAGCAAATATTTATTTATCCTTGTATTTTATAAGTTTGTTGGCACAGCATCATGACAATACATTCTTTTGGTCTCATTACCCACAGTGAAGGGCATTAAGTTCTTTGCCATTAAAACATTTGACAATTCAGTTGCTGTTAGTGATGTTTTTCAGTGCCAGTACCATGGTAACTGTGTATCTTTTGAATTGCTCTTTTTGTTTGAATTCAAAAACCCTAGCATTGGTGAAGTAACTTCTAGTGTTTATGGTGTTTAGATCCACTTTTCATTGACTGCTGGCAGATTTGTGAATGTAGCTCTGTCTGGCTGTTACAAGGCTAATGCTAATTTATTAAACACACATTTGATCAGAAGACAGATCACAAACAATTAATTTGTGGAATCCAAATTAAAATACTAGCATAAATTGTGCTTACATTCTTCTGTTCTTTCAAAGTAGTATTGATTGCCATTTTCTTGAACATTTGGACTTTTTATATTCATTTTTTAATTTGCATTCCAAAGGACTGCATCTATAATCTAGCTCCAGACTTTATGCTGTAAAATCTGTTTTCAGGAGATCAACAACTAACTTGTGGAACACTGTAACACTTTGCTGGTGGTCTACTCAAAACTAAATTAACAGTACAAATGAGGGAATATGGGTGCTATGTTCTGAGCATTCAATCGAAAGGATGCTATATATTAGCTTGGAACGATTACATTGATCATTGGTCTACCAGTCAGTGCTAAAATACCTTAATTTATTATATATATTCAATATAAGAAGAGGTTAGTCGTCTTGGGAGTACAAAGGGATTTCACCAGAAGCACTGGACAATAAATTTAAAACCATATCTCACCACCTATTGGTTGATTATGTCTTTTGTATTTGCATAAGCTTTGTGTTTTACTTCTCCGGTAGCTTTGTCTTTTGCGAGGAGTATCCATTAAGAGTTGACAAAATGTCAGCTGATTTTGGAAATGAAACACACTGGTTATACTGAACTTCCAGTTTAAGGTATATGAGATGAGTTGGAGCAAAATACCTTGTTCCACAATTCTTCCAGTTTTTTTTTCCTTCTGGGAGCAGCATCCACCAATCCAACTGATGAACCATCGCATTCCCTACTGAACATGGTTCAAATCACAATCATGTAGCTCTCTGGTTTTTTGGAAGCATTTTGGTTTCTTCCCTCTCCCCTCTCTTAAGCACGTGTTAAGCAACCAACTTTAACTTAGAGTCATAGAGTCATAAGGGAGACCAGAATTGCATGCAATATTCCAACAGTGGCCTAACCAATGTCCTGTACAGCCGCAACATGACCTCCCAACTCCTGTACTCAATACTCTGATCAATAAAGGAAAGCATACCAAACGCCTTCTTCACTATCCAATCTACCTGTGACTCCACTTTCAAGGAGCTATGAACCTGCACTCCAAGGTCTCTTTGTTCAGCAACACTCCCTAGGACCTTACCATTAAATGTACAAGTCCTGCTAAGATTTGCTTTCCCAAAATGCAGCACCTCGCATTTATC
>NC_057716.1:60754089-60759440 GCF_004010195.1 Chiloscyllium plagiosum
ATCAAGTTTGTGAGACATGATTTCCCACGCACAAAGCCATGTTGACTATCCCAAATCAGTCCTTGCCTTTCCAAATACATGTACATCCTGTCCCCCAGGATTCCCTCCAACAACTTGCCCACCACCGAGGTCAGGCTCATTGGTCTATAGTTCCCTGGCTTGTCTTTACCACCCTTCTTAAGCAGTGGCACCACGCTAGCCAACCTCCAGTCTTCCAGCACCTCACCTGTGACTATCAATGATACAAATATCTCAGCAAGAGACCCAGCAATCACTATTGAGCAAAGTTTTAACAATTTATTACCCCCTGCAACCAGCACCTTCCTCCCCCATCTGAAATTAAATGATGGCTGGAAACCAATGTATCCCAATAGCCAGCTGGTATCAAGAATCCTTGAAGTGCATGGAACACTCATTTGAGCAAAATAACCTGACCAATAAAATGGAGCATAAAAACAAAAACCTCCTACTTTCTACTAAACAGAAATTGTTAAACCTCTCTCTGGCCACTCGTATGAACCACCCCCCTCCCCTCAATCTCTGATCTGAATTGTTGAATGGCCTATTCCTGACCCTGTTTCCTGTTTTCCTAATTCTATGAGCTCATCTCCTTACTCCTCAAACCCAGCTTGCCATCTATATGACATAAGTCAGGATCTCTACCTGGCTGGATAAGTGCAGCTCCAAATACATTGAAGAAGCTGATGAAGGAGCAATGCTCTGAAAGTTTGTGATTTCAAATAAACCTGTTGGCCTATAACCTGATGTTGTGTGACCTCTGACTTCGTCCACCCCAGTGCAAACTGGCACCACCACATCATTCAAAAACCATTCAGGCCAAATCAACCTGCTTGATTGGCACCACATTCTCTCCTTTCACCACCGTACAGTTGAACAAAGCGTGTACCATCGACAAGGTGTGCTCCAGGAACTCACCAATGCTTCATGGACAGCAACAGACAGTTTCTGTCTATGCCACACACCGTATTGAATTGGAACTGTATCATTATTTCTTCACTGTCATTGGGTCAACAGCCTTGACCTCTCATCCTAACAGTACAATGGATGTACCTACACCACAGGGACTGCAGTGGTTCAAGAATGAGGCTAGCTTCCACCTTCTTGAGCGTAGTTAGAGATAGGCAATAAATGCTGGCCTAGGCAGCAACACTCACATCTTGTAAATGAATTAAAAAATGCCTTGACACTTCTAACAAGTCCTCTTGACAGATACTTCTAACAGTTTCAGTGAGCTTGACACTGAATTTAGAAACTTCTTATGCCTGCTTTTTACATCCCAAAGGACACCATACTTCCACTAAAGAAGACATGACCTGCTCCAGAGATGTACCAGGACCACATCCAAAAGGGTACCTTACCCTCCAGATTTGTACCCTGATTATCTAATCAAATCCACAATGTTCAGATCTGTTTCAAGTAGGCCTAATTGCACACTTCATGCTTCATACAAAGCAGATGCTAAAATCTGACATAAGTGGAAACATTTAATGATTTAAATGTTGTATGTGAAATTCAGCCTGCTCCAATTCTGCTCCTGTGAAAATAGGAAACTGTGTATTCTGGGGCAGGGGTTAGGACTTCCGATCACTTCCACCATTTTCTCACTTCAAAAATGTCCTCTGACATCGAGAAAATCTTGATCAAGGTGTTTAAACATTTTCCTGAAAAATATCTTTGACATTTTTGTGTGAACATTTGCATTTGTAGCATGAGTAAGTGACCACCTATTGCTTTGTGTGTAAACATTTTGGTTGCTAACTATATTTCCAGTGCATTGATGACGTATGACAGATAAAAGTGGCATTTCTACTGCTTTAAAAGAAGGAAAAGAAAACACAGGTTTAGGTATTGATTGGTAATAGAGGGCTAAATTAGCTTGATGTTTGTACAGCTCAGAAAGCTGCTTTTTCCAGTCCTAGCTGGTTCTGTGCAAATGCTCATTCTGACTGTCAAGTTGATGTGTGAAACAAAGAAATCTTTTATGTCGAAATTAGGTCTAAGTATAATTCGGGAATAACTGAGATTTACGTTTGTTTCTGACGTAATTCACTATAGCAACATAAATATATGGGTGACAGATAGTGGTCTCAGAATAATATTTCTGTATAATTACTTAAGAGGGAATATGTTCCTGCTTAAAGGGTCAGAAATGATTGCATACAAATATAATTTTGGATAAGATGGAAGGAACTTTCCCATTTGAAGTTGAAGAATGGCAGCAAGCAGGTTTCATGCTGTTATTTCTGCCATTTTTGGAGCAAGTTATCCTGGTCAATCACATACTTCACATCTCACTATTTATGAGAGCGGGATGTTGTGTGCATTCCTCAGTGAATTGAATGGTGAATGAAATAGAAGTGCTCACCACTGCCAGGATTCTCCAACTTCCAAGGCTCTGGTGCCATACATAAAGCCCAGCTGAACACCACTTCAGATGCTGCAAGCCAGAAAGTACTGTAGTGATTGCCTGTAATACCTGATCAAATGGCACAGAAGAAAGCTAAGCTTGCGCAATGCTTCATGGAGAAAGATCTGAAGACACCGGTGAACAAGATGATGGAGGTAATATCAGTTACCTTCCTAGCTGGTCACAACAAAACCTAAACGCATTGGGCATGGATAGCACAGTATTTATTACTATCTCAACCATCAAAAGGGATGCCTATTAGCAAGAAGGCTAACGGTCTTCTGCACTTGGCATGGGTAAGTGGCACCATCATCTTTCTGCTACCTCACTCTTATGTCACAATTACACACTGTGATTCTGCGATTGAACACATTTTGTAACATGGCTCACAGATAACAATTTTCAGCATTGCGCTCATGATGTCCACTCAAAGCTTATACCACCTTACCCTCCACAATTACGACCTGTTCCAGCCCTTAGCACTTCCTATTCACCCTGGTGACACCTCACTACCTCACCTTCTAATGCTTGGTCACTAACTGCTCTTGCATTCACTTCCGTCATCGTCCAACCTTGGTTTTGCTCTCATTTCAGGAAAACCTGGCCCACAATCAGTCAGAGAGGGCAAAGACCAGCAAGGGATGTGGTGGATATCAAGCTCTTTACTCCCTATGAGGAGAAGATAGTGGAACTGGCTGGGAAGACACTTGTGCTTAATCAACCCAGTAAGCTCCAATGTGTTGTGCTACTCTTCGATCAACACCAGCGCTAACTTATTCATGTTCTACACAAGTTTCTATCAATCTCCAGATAATTTCCCCACTCTTCTGTGGACAGTCGTTTCAGTCAGAGCTTCCAGAATGAAGAAATGCTGGCCTGACCTCCTCAGAGATAGCTGAGGAGGAAGCCTGTGAACTTTAAGGATGCACTGATAAGGTGTTACTAAACAGATTTTAACCTTGTGAGTACTGAAGCTAGATTTGATTTGGGGATAGTCTCAGAGCACCTTACTTGTATGTCTCTCAACAACAGAAAAAGAAATGTCCAAGGTCTCTGGTGCTCAGAGGACTGCAAGTGACGAAGTAGCTGCCCAGCCCTGTGTAGAAGATGTGCCCCTGTTCTCAGTACAGTAACATGCTCAACCTACAGAAATATATACAAGAACTGAAGCCCTTGTTAAGCTCCAACAATCAATAGCGAAGTCCCTCAGTGTTCTCACGAAAGTGGTGATGAACAGGCTGTCTCTATGGAAAGAATTGTGTCAGTCCTGGAGACCCAGGAAGACAGGCATCACAGGGAGGAGGAGTGACACACTGAAACCCTGGAATTTTCTTCTCAGGTACTCCAAAGGTGCCCTGCCCCTCCAACTCCCCACTGCCTATGATTGCCAAATTTGAAGCAGTGCAAGCTGAAGAAAGTGACACCCTACCTGTACTGGAGACTCTCAGCAGGCCCACTACATAAGATCGAATGACACCAGAGGACAATCGCCAAAGACTTCCAAATCAACAAGGCCAACCATAAGGGATACTCCTGCAACCCCAGCTATGGATTTAAAGCCTGGTCATAGTGGAAGAGAGAAGCAAAAGAAAATACACTGAGGGCACATAGCTGTTGTAGGAGCTACATCATTGTAAACAAGCAAATACGTTTTGTCAATATTTTTTCACTTACGTTCATGGCACGGTTGCTCACAGATCCAGGTTTGATTCCAGCCTCACTCGACTGCCTGTGTGGAGTTTGCATATTCTGCCTGGGTCTGCTCCGGTTTCCTCCCACAGTCCAAAGATGTGCAGGTTAGGTGAATTGGCCATACTAAATTGCCCAAAGAGTGCAGGGATGTGTAGGTTAGCTGCATTAAGCTGGGAAATATAGAGTAATAGGGTAGGAATCTGGGTGGGTTATTCTTCAGAGGGTTGGAGTGGACTTGTTGGGCTAAATGACCTGTTTCCACACTGTACGGATTCTATACATTGCCTGCTATAGCATTATTTTTGGTATATGTGTTGATGTAACATAAAGCTAAATTTTGACCAGTAGTAGTGTCCAGGGATGTGCAGGTTATGTGGATTAGCCATGGTAACTGTGGGGTTATGGGGATAGGGTGAGGGGGTGAATTGGTCAGGGTGGGGTGGAGTGCTCTTTCAAGGGCAGATTCAAACTAAGTTGGCCAAATGGCCTCTTTCTGCTCAGTAGGGATTTTATGATTCTATAATCCCAAGGATGCATGATGTTGGAATTGCTGAATGTTGTTCACCTCTCAAGCAACCAAGTTGTTAACCTCACACGTCAGAGACTTTTGAACCTTGGTCAATATGACTGCAGCCAAGGTGCTGCACATTAATGTAGGGTACACTGAGGATAACCACAATGTCCAGAGTGTGTACTATGACCTAGCCTGCACATATCCTTCAATACCTGCACCCAACTGCTTGGGTGAGAATACAGAATTAATGATAATTCCACACATTTAGTCAGAAAATGCTGCTCCTATGTATGAGCTTTTCATGGCAGCACAGTGACACTTGAGGTTCAGAGATGACCAGTCAGGAGCTTACACTTCCGTACTCCCTCCTAGCACAATAGTCTGCAGAGAAAACAGCACAAATTGCTGCCTCTTGCGATCATAGAGGATGTTCAAGCATGTCATGACAATTTTACAGCCTCTGCACATTTTGAAGCATTGAACGGATACTGATTTTTACAAAAAGTAATTCAGCACTTAAAAAGAAACTTGGAAGGAAAAAAATACATAATAGCTAGTGGATTTAGGGAAAGGAAACAAAAGCTGGCATGGCTCAAAGGTAGAAGACGGAGGGTGGTGGTGGACGGTTGTTTTTCAGACTGGAGGCCTGTGACCAGTGGAGTGCCACAAGGATCGGTGCAGGGTCCTCTACATTTTGTCATTTACATAAATGATTTG
>NC_057716.1:60759897-60763358 GCF_004010195.1 Chiloscyllium plagiosum
GCAACTTTTTCATGCAGAGAGTGGTACGTGTATGGAATGACCTGCCAGAGGAAGTGGTGGAGGCTGGTACAATTGCAATATTTAAGAGGCATTTGGATGTGTATATGAATAGGGCGGGTTTGGAGGGATATGGGCCGGGTGCTGGCAGGTGGGACTAGATTGGGTTGGGATATCTGGTTCGCATGGACGGGTTGGACCAAAGGGTCTGTTTCCATGCTGTACATCTCTATGACTCTATGACTCATGTATCAGACGAACAGCTTCTGATGGGAATGCTCATGGGTGGTGGGCAAGTGCAGGTACTGACCTCACTGAAAGAGCTCTCTCATTTAATGATCTAGCACAGCTCACTGACAAAACTCACGTCCTGCTAACAGATAGCCGAGCAAGGCACTGACATCTGCCCGATTATACTCGGGCAAAAAGTCAATATGTTTAGGAGAGAAAATTGGCTGACTGAAAACTAAGATTGCTGGAAATCTCAGCGGGTCAGACAGCATCTGTGGAGAGAACATGTTAACGTTTCACGTCTAAATGGCTCTTCATTAGAGCTAACGCGAAGTGTGGAGAGGACAGCATTTATCATAGAGTCATGTGGAAACAGGCCATTACGCCCAAAACGTCCACAGCGACCCTCTGAAGAGTAACCCACACAGACCCATTCCCCTACACCATTACTGTACACTTACCCTGACTAATGCTCCTAACCTTCACATCCATGAACACTATGGGCAACTTAGCATGGCCAATTCACCTAAACTGCACATCTTTGGACTGTGGGAGGAAACCGGAGCACCTGAAGGAAAACTCATGCAGTTGGCAGACAACGGTGTATCTAATTTTGCCATTCTCACATTCCGATCACTTAATCTGTACTATCGGCACCCTTTCTCTCCCAACACTCCACCCCCCAACTAATGCATAAATGCTACCTCTTCACACTTCATGTCAGCTCTGATGAAGAGTCATCTCGACTTGAAATGTTAACTTGCTGTCTCTCCGTGGATGCTGCCTGACTCACTGTGATTTCCAGCATTTTTGTTTTCAGTATAGATTCCAACATTTGCAGTAATTTTCTCCTACATAAAATGCCTAGCTGGCCTTCACCTTGAAAGCAGATGGCTGAATTGGGTTGAGACCAAGCTCATGTTGTGAGTCTATGTCAAGTTGTATTGTTGAAGGGCCCAGAAAGAACATGGTCATTGGTCATGAAAGTACCTTATACAGAAGATGTGCTTCCATTTATTGTGAAGTTAGATGACCATTATGAGCTGCAAGGGGCACTGACAAGACACATTGCTTTTTAACTGTGTTTTTGTGCCATCAAAGTTTCAATTGTGGAAAGAACAGTTGCAAGTGCAATGATAGTGCAGAAAATTGAGGTATTCATAGGATAAAAAACAAAGAACAAAGAAAATTTACAGCCCAGGAACAGGCCCTTCGGCCCTCCAAGCCTGAGCCGATCCAAATGTACTGTCTAAACCTGTCGGTCAATTCCTAAACATCTGTATCCCTTTACTCCCCACCTACTCATGCATTTATCCACACCCATCTTTCATGAATCGACCATGCCTGCCTCCACCACCCCTACTGGCAACCCGTTCCAAATGCCCACCACCCTCTGTGTGAAGTATTTGCTGCGTGTATCCCCCTTAAACTTTCCACCTCTCACCTTGAAAGTGTGACCTCTCCTTATTGAATCCTTCACCTTGGGAAAAAGCTTGTCTCTATCCACCCTGTCTATACCCTTCATGATTTTGTAAACCTCAATCAGGTACCCCCTTAATCTCCTTTTTTTCTAATGAAAATAAACCTAACCTACTCACATAGCTAGCACCTTCCATACTAGGCAACATCCTCGTAAACCTTCTCTGCACCCTCTCCAAAGTGTACACATCCTTTTGGTAATGTGGCGACCAGAACTGTACACAATATTCTAAATGCAGCAGAATTAATGTCTTGCACAATGTTAACATGACTTGCCAGCTCTTATACTCAATACCCCGTCCAATGAAGGCAAGCATACTATATGCCTTCTTGACCACTCTATCCACCTGTACAGCAACCTTCAGGGTACAATGGAGCTGCACTCCCAGATCTCTCTGCCCATCAACTTTTCCCAAGGCTCTTCTGTTCATTGTATAATTCATGAAAATGCATGGAAGTAAACTTCTCATCATTTTCCAGTGGGATTCCAAACTTACCATCTAAGGTGTGAGGACTGAATAAAAGGCTTTTCTCAATGTCAAGGATATGATTCATGGACTCTCACTTGTCATTTTAAACCATCTCACCCATTCTTACTACCTCAGAGAAGAACATTTCCTCCCAATGTTACTCTATCATGGTATGCTTATATTTCAGAATGTTATTAATGAATCACATTTTAATAAATATCTTGCACTGAACAAAATACAAGTTAGTTTTGCAAGGTTGGGAAAAAGAAATCAACAAAAGGAGAATCTTACTTCAAATTATAAGCCAATCAGTTTAGCTATGAGATCCTGATACTCCAGATGCTAATTGGCTTACTAAATAACTGATTTAGCAGGCAGAAAGTTTGTATTCATTTCTAGCAGTAGGTATGCTGCCTGCTATATTGGGAAAAGAAAAGATAGATGTCCTTTACCTATTTGTGAAGCAGATGATAATTTCTAGCTTGTGAGATAAGTGTCCAAATGCCTGTTTAAGGCTCACATTTTAAGACTAGTTTCTGTTGAGGTAGCTTGTGGCAAGGAGACTGAAGTCAGTAAAAAAAAAAAATTCAGCAGGTCTGGCAACATCTGTAGAGGGAGAAACAGAGTTAATATTTCAAATCCATTGTCCTTTCATTGTACTGTTTCTCCATCAATTTCTGTTTTTGTTTTAAATTTTCAGCATCCACGATTCTTTGTTTTATTTTAGATTGAATTGTGTGATCTTGCCTGTGACAAGAAATTGCAGGTTGAGTCGATAATTTGGTTGTTTGGCTCTGATATGCAATTCACGAAGATCATGTCTGATATTCTACTTCAATTCTGCCTGCCATACAATTTCCAAATGTCATTAGTACAGAGGAACCTCGATTATCCAAACGAGATGGGCGGGCACTATTTTTTGTTCAGATAATTGATTATTCGGTTAATTGATTTCCCCCTGGCGTTTGGAGTTTTCTATGAGGTCTGCTCCCCTTTCAGGAGACAAGGCAGCAGCACACTGCGTGTGAGCCCAATCCTGCCCCCAGGCCCTGCCTGCCCTGCCCCGCCCCAACGCTTACCCCCAACCCTATCTGCTCCCACACCCTTCTGCCCCCAACCCCGCCAACCCCTGCTCCTGCCTGCCCCCAATCCCATCCAACACTGCCCCTGTCCACTCCAACCCCGTCCAACACCCCCACCCCATCCAAAACCACCCCTGCCCACCCCTAACACCAACACCAACCCAACCCCGTCCAACACCGCCCACACCTGGCCCCCAACCCC
>NC_057716.1:60764424-60803387 GCF_004010195.1 Chiloscyllium plagiosum
AGGGCTTTTGTCCGAAACGTTGATTTTGCCTGTCCTCGGATGCTGCCTGAATTGCTGTGCTCTTCCAGCACCACTGATCCAGAATCTGGTTTCCAGCATCTGCAGTCATTGTTTTTACCCCATGTTCTAAGCTTCCCAGCTTGGAAACATTTTCTCAGCAGCTATTCTTTAAGCCCTCTTAAGAATTTTGGCTCAGAATTTTGGTCACTTTGTAACCTACTTAGCTCAAGGGAACACAGCCCTAGTTTACTCAATCGACAAGTCAAGGGCAGGATTAAGGTTCATAAGGAGGAGGTGTTAGCAATTCTGGAGAGTGTGAAAATAGATAAGTCCCCTGGGCTGGATGGGATTTACAGTAGGATTCTCTGGGAAGCTAGGGAGGGGATTGTAGAACCTTTAGCTTTGATCTTTATGTTGTCACTGTCTACTGGAATAAGACCAGATAACTGGAGGATAGCAAATGTTGTCCCCTAGTTCAAGAAGGGGAGTAGGGACAACCCTGGTAATCATAGTCCAATGAGTCTTACTTCAGTTGTGGGTAAAGTGCTGGAAAGGATTATAAGAGATAGGATTTTTAATCATCCAGAGAGGAATAAGTTAATTAGGGATTGTCAACAATGTTTTGTGAAGGGTAGATCGTGCCTCACAAACCTCAAATGAGTTCTTTGAAAAGGTGGCCAAACAGGTGGATGAGGGTAAAGCAGTTGATGTGGTGTATATGGATTTCAGTAAAGCATTTGATAAGGTTCCCCACGGTAGGCTATTGCAGAAAATATAGAGGTCTGGGATTGAGGGTGATTTAGTGGTTTGGATCAGAAATTGGCTAGCTGAAAGAAGACAGAGGGTGGTGATTGATGGGAAATGTTCACCCTGGAGTTCAGTTACTAGTGGTGTACTGCAAGGATCTGTTTTGGGGCCACTGCTGTTTGTCATTTTTATAAATGATCTGGATGAGGGCACAGAAGGATAGGTTAGTAAATTTGCGGATGACACTCAGGTTGGTGGAGCTGTGGACAGTGCTGAAGGATGCTGCAGGTTACAAAGGGACATAGATAAGCTGCAGAGCTGGGCTGAGAGGTGGGAAATGGAGTTTCATGTGGAAAAGTGTGAGGTGATTCACTTTGGAAGGAGTAACAGGAATACTGGGCCAATGGTAAGATTCTTGGTAGTGTGGATGAGCAGAGAAATCTCAGTGTCCATGTACATAGATCCCTGAAAGTTGCCACCCAGGGTGTCAGGATTGTTAAGAAGGCATATGGTGTGTTATCTTTTTTTGGTAGAGGGATTGAGTTTCGGAGCCATGAGGTCATATTGCAGCTGTACAAAACTGTGGTGTGGTCACACTTGGAGTATTGCATACAGTTCTGGTTGCCTTCTTTTAGGAAGAATGTATAAGCATTGGAAAGGATACAGAGGAGATTTACCAGGATGTTGCGTGGTATGGAGGGAAGGTCTTATGAGGAAAGACTGAGGGATTTGAGGCTGTTTTCATTAGAGAGAAGGTTGAGAGGTGACTTAATAGAGTCATATAAGATGATCAGAGGATTAGAAAGGGTGGACAGTGAAAACCTTTTCCCTTGGATGGTGATGGCTAGCATGAGGGAACATAACTTTTAATTGAGGGGTGATAGATATAGGACAGAGGTCAGAGGTAGTTTCTTTACTCAGAGTAGGTGGGGCATGGAACACACTGCCTGTAACAGTAGTAGACTCGCCAACTTTAAGGGCATTTAAATGGTCATTGGATAAACATATGGATGATAATGGAATAGTGTAGGTTAGATGGGTTTCAGACTGGTTTTACAGGTTGGCGCAACATTGAGGGCTGAAGGGCCTGTATTGCGTTGTAATGTTCTATGTTCCAATAGAGCCTTTCATTGCACTCCCTCTAGAGTAAGTATAGCCTGACTTAGCTAAAGAGACATATCTGCCCATAGTTCTTCAAATAAAGCCATACCAATGCCCACTATAATTAAGGATTTTTCACTCATACTCCAATCATTTTGTGAAGAAAAGACTTACACATTATTTGTCTTCCTACTTTCTTCCTATACCTGCATGTTATGTTTGTGATTCAAATAATAACAGATCCCAGGCCCCACTGCACATATTTTCCAGTCTTGCATCATCCAAAAACTTATTTCTATTTTCCCAGTCAAGTGGATAATTTCATACTTCACCATATTGTTTTCCAACTACTTAATTGTTGCCCATTCACCAGCCTGTCTGTCTCCTTCTGTGGCCACTTTACATTATCCTCACTGCTTACTTTCCTGTTTCACGTACTGAGGTTTACTGATGATAAAATGTTATACTCAGTCCCCTCATTAAAGTTCTTAATACAAATTTGAAATAACTGGGAACCAATTCCTGACCCCTGTCATGAGTGGCTATCTCTTGCAGGCGAGGATGATACCAACATGAATGTCTTGTTTATTACTACTCCCTGCTTTCTTTTCATTTAACCTATTGTTAATATATTATCCCAAACTCTTGAGTGCTAATTTTGTGTACTAATCTCAAGTTTAATTTATTTCTCTTGTGGTGAGTTATGTGGAGTGGGACTTTTAATCAGATGGGAGGTTAGGACCCCACCACCTTCCCACCTCAATCACAATTTAGGTCCATAGTGGGAAGGTCCTTGGCTGACCTGTGAAGAGGAGGCTGATTTTTAACTGTCTTTTATGAACTTACAAAGTAATATCACTCACACGTTCTTCCCTTGAAAACAGCAGGGTAGACCAGGCATTGACACAGCAGGAACCTTTTGTGGTATTATGACTCTGGGTTATGTTTTTTCCAATTCTTTGTTATTGTTCATTACAGCCAATATCTTAGCTGTCCTTTTCTTTGTGTGAAAAGGAATTGTAATATTTTCTTCTTTTAAAAGAAGCAAATTATTATGGTTGGAACATTCAGGTAATTTTTATTTCACTCTTATATTGCAAAATAAAGTTGTTGGAAATTGTATTCAGTCTCAAATTCTGTACATCATTAGTGTGACTTACTTGTATTCCGTCATTGATGGCAATGAATTAGTTTTAGTATGCATAGGCATCATTAAGCATTTTGAATCGTTTGGTTTCATAAAGAGTAAAACCCCCTCAGTGTCATCTTAACAATTAAAACGGGTCACTGCACCTATTTGCAAAAGAGTAGCACAAGTTGCAGTTGTGTATCTATCACAACTTTCTCACTTCCCACAGTTTTCAGCAAACTTGGATCATCTAAAGTTCAGGATGAAAGAGGAAAAGTAGCTAAGTGACTGTTTTGAAGATTTTTAAATCCTTGTGGGCTATTGAAACTTAAAAAAAGACATACAATACACTTCCAAGTTCACAGTCAATTTCTAATTGTAAGACCATTAAGATTCAGGAGAAGGAGTAGTCCGTTTGGCCTATTGAGCCCGTTCCATGATTTGACACATGATGATCTGATCGTGGCCTTAATTCTACTTGTCGCCCTAACATTTGACTCCCCTGTACATCAAGAATCTGACTAACTCAATGTCTCAGCCTTCACTATTGTTTAAGGGATAGAATTCCAAAGATTAACAGCCCTCTGAGATAAAACAGTCCTCCTCACCTGTCTTAAATAGGAGACCACTAATTTTTAAACACTGCTTCCCACTTCTAGATTTTTTCATCCTCATATCCTCACAGCACTTAATGTGTCAAGCCCCTTTAGAACTTTACCCCCTGTAAATCACCCCCCCGCCGTTCTTCTGAATTTCAATAAGCAGAGGCCCACCCTTCTCAACTGTTCCAAAAACACATCCTTCATTCCAGAAATCAACTTAGTTCAGCATCCAAAATGAAGGATTTAGCTTATCTTTTTCAAATACCCCTCTTATGCACCTCACTCCTCTCCCTGTCTTTGCAACTTTCTGCAGTCCTATAACTCTTGACGATATCTAATATTGTCAAGCTGCTCCAATTCTGTTGTCTTGTGCATCCCAGTTTTAATTACACCAGCTTGGCAATGTGCCTTCAACTTCTCTGTTCAGAACACATTTTTGTTGTCTATAAACCTTGATTGACCAGGCTTGGAGTACTGCATGCAGACTGATCATAATTGGGACACACTTGGAGCAGTGTGCAGTGTTCATGTCTCCATTGGTGAGATCACACTTGGAAAACTGTACACTGTCTGGTTTCCATAATTTATAAGATCATGAGGCGTTAGAGGTGGTGTAAAATTAAATTTGCAAAGATGATACCAGAAATGAGAGGTTGTAACTATCAGAAAAAACTGAATGGAGTATATGTGAAGAAGATGGAAACCATTCAACACCAGTAGTCTTTCCCATCATTCAATTAGATCCTTTTGTTTTGTATCCTGCAGTGCTCTTATACACAACTGAACATTTTCCCCCCATCATAAATCACCTGTTGTATTTTTTTCCATCTGTTAACCACCACCAGTAAATCACTTGTGTTTCCAATTAAATAATTTATGTGCAAAGCTCACTAACTACAATGCAAACCATCAAAGATTGAGGTTGCAAAATGAGAAAGGGACAATTAGATCCTACTTAATCTGTATTCTAATTCCATCCACCTCTTGTGGTTCCATAAATCTTTGCTAGTACTAATCTATTGATCACAGATTTAACATCATTAATAGAGCTAGTACCTGACTGTTTTTTCAATGGGAGTTCCACTAACTATTGTGTGAAGAAGCTTTTCTAAATGTTCTCCCTCTTGAATGGCCTGGCTCAGTCTTAGATTTCCCCCCAAACAGGAAGGAAATGGTTTCTCTCTCTGTCAAAATCCGAAAATCTCAGTCCAATCACTCCTTAACCTTTTAGATTACAAGCAATACAGTTGATTATATGTAATCTTTCTCCATAGTCTAACCTTTTGGAACCATGCTGCTGGTGAATCTGTTCTGTGTTCCATCTGAGGTCACTATATCTCTTCTAAGATGTTGAAGCCCCAATTGAACATAGTACTTGAGATGTGGCCAAACCAGGGCGTTTTTTTTAAAGGATTAACCTATTTTTCTAAACAACCTGTTCAGAGATGTTAATACACATCTCTGGAGCAGGTGGAATCGAGCCCAGGCCTCTTGGTTCAGGGGTAGGGATACTAAAGCTGTACCTTAGATACAGCAAGATTTTCTGCCGCTTTATATTTTAATTCTCCAGTTACAAATATTCTTTTCACCTTTTGAATTATTACTTAGCTACTAAACTTTAGTGATCTGTCTACATGGAGCCTTAAATCACTTTGGTTCTCCTGGCTTCTAGCTTCAAACATTTTAAACACTATCCTGATTGATCCTTTTTTTGTCCAAAATTAATTATCACGCTTACCGGATTTGAAATCCATTTGTTACTGTTTTTCTTGACTCAGTTAATCAATCCCTTTCCAGATGGGAACATGAAATTACATTGTTACCAGCCTTGTAATCACAACATAAAAGGCTAAAACAAAGGTCAGCAGTTCAGACAGCTCCTGCTGAGGGAAATAATTAATGTTTCAGGCTGAGGATCTTTCAACAAAGCTGAGAAAAGGCAATTCGAAGGGAACAGAAAGAACAAAGCAGAAGGTCTGTGAACAAGTGTGGCTGGGGAATTTAAATATCAAGCTTTCGGAATGAAATGTGGCTATGAAAGCAGGCTGTTTTTATATGCTATCAAACACAAGAATGGAAATAGAAAGCATAGAAGATGAACAAGGTGGAAGACGCATGGAACAGATAGATCATGTTGGAAGTATAAAAAAATCATAGGTTAGGCCATGGCTAGACTGTTGTGTGTATTTCTAGATGGCACATTATATAAGAAGGCTGAGCTGGCATTGCAGAAGGTGCAGAGGAGATTTCCTAAGATGTTGCCTGGCAGGAGAGTTTTAGTTATGAAGAGAGATTGGATAGACTGGGGTTGTTTTCCTTGGAGCAGAGGAGACGGAGGGGGACACAATTGTGTTGCTTAAAATTATATAAGGCGAAGGTAGAGTAGACAGGAAGAAACTTTTCTATTTGCTGGAGGGATCAATGACAAGAGGTCACAGATTTAAGGAGATTTAGAGAGGATATGAGGAAATTTTCTTTCACCAAGAGGATGTTGGGAATCTGGCACTTGCTGCCTGTATGAGTGGTAGAGGTCGGAACTTTCATACCACTAAAGAAATATTTAGATGTGTATTGTGATAACCAAATTGATTGTTATTGAGCAGCACAGACTCGATGTTCCTTTTCTTGATGTAGCCCTCTATGACTTTAAGAGCCAACCAATCTCCTGTTTGACATAAAAATGGAACTTCCAGATGTTCATGCTTGGAAGAGAAGCATGCTTATAGCAGCAAGGTAGCTCAAGTGTTTAGTGCTGCTGCCTCACAGAGCCAGAGACCTGGATTTGATTCCAGCCTTGGGTGACTGTGTGGAGTTTGCACATCCTCCCAGTGTCTGCTTGGGTTTCCTCTGGGTGGAGAAAGTGAGGACTGCAGATGCTGGAGATCAGAGCTGAAAATGTGTTGCTGGAAAAGCGCAGCAGGTCAGGCAGCATCCAAGGAGCTGAAGAATCGACGTTTCGGGTATGAGCCCTTCTTCAGGAAGGGCTCATGCCCAAAACGTCGATTCTCCTGCTCCTTGGATGCTGCCTGACCTGCTGCGCTTTTCCATCAACACTTTTTCCTCTGGGTGCTCCAGTTCCCTCCCACAGTACAAAGATGTGCATGTTAAGTGGAATGACCATATTAAATTACCCCATAGTGTCCAGGGATGTGCAGGTTCAGTGGATTAGCCAAGGGGAATGCAGGATAATGGGGGGGGGGTCAGTGTGAGATGCTCTTCGGAGGCACGTTGTGGGCTTGATGGGTCAAATGCCCTGCTTCCACATTGTAGGAATTCTATGATAAGTGCTAGTGAATATGGGAAAATTAGAACGAGCGATCATAGTTTAAAAATAAGTGATACCATATTTAAGACAGATGGGGATTATTTTTTCTGAGTTGTGGGTCGTTTGGATTCCAAATTCCAAATCAACGCCAACTACAAACTCGCTGATGACACCACCATGGTAAGACCAATATCTATTGACAACAGGACAGAATACAGAAAGGAGATAAAGGGCTGTGATGCAGTGAGAACAACCTCTGTCTCAACGTCAGCAAAATTGAAGAATAGATCATTGACTTCAGAAAGAAAGGAGGAAAACATGCCCCATCTACATCAACAGAATTGAGGTTGAGAGGGTGGAGACTGTCAAGTTCCTCAGAGTGATGGTAACAAACAACCTGTCCTGGACTTCCCACATAGATGCAACAGTCTAGAAAGGACAACAACACCTCTTCTTCCTCAGGTGGCTCAGGGAAATTTGGCCTGTCCACCAAGGACCCTCCAGAACGTTTACAGATACACCATTGTCCGGGTGCACAATGGCCTGATATGGCAACTGTAGTGCCTGGACCATAAGAAACTACAGAAGGTAGTGTGCACAGCCAGACCATCATAGAAGCCAACCATCAATCCATGGACTCCACTTAAATAGCTCGTTGCTGTGGAAAGGCTGCCAACATCATCAAGGAACCATTGTATCCTTATAATGCTCTCCTACAATCTCATCTATCAGGCAGAAGATACAGAAGCTTCTACGCACGCTTCAGCAGGTTCAGGAACAGCTTCTTCCCAGCTGTTATTAGACTGATAAGTGGACTTCATACCTTCAAATAATGCTGATCTTGCTCACGTTGATTTTGCCTAGCGCGCATGCGCTTCTTTTTCTTCACCCTTTGATCTGCCGGTACTGCTCATAAACAAAACTTTTCATTGTACTTAGGTACATGTGACAATAAATAAATCAAATCAAATATATCAAAGTATTAGCATTTCTTCCTCAAATGCAGTAGATGCAACATCTTTCAATCCTTCCTAACTAAGTATCTATCTACATCTGCCTTAAAAAAATATTGGAAGATTATGACAGTTATGGAGGAATGTAAAGTTCAGTTAAAATCTTGTCAGCAAGGACCTTATTGAATAGCAGAGCAGACTTGAAGGGCCGAGTGGCCTACTGTTGCTCCTAGTTTGTGTGTTTGTACAAAATGAACACAATACCAAAGAAAACTTTGGTTGTATAGCGTCTGTGGAATGAAACAATGCTGAATCACCAATTTTTTTCGGCAAGTTTAGGTTTATTTCTACATGTGGAATTTTACAGTAAGGAAGGAAACAATTCAGTCCATTGTGCTTGTGCTGGTCTTTTTCAAAGAATTATTCAAGCAGTTTCCTGCTTATTCTATATAGCCTTGTAAATTATTGCTTCAAGTAATTCTGCAATGACTGTTTGCAGTTACTATTGAATTGGCTTTGACTGTTATTTCAAATAGAGCATTCTAGGTCACAACATCTAGCTGTATAAAAATCTTTTCACTCATTTACTTGCATCTTTAACTTGGAGGTCAATAATGAAACCTGCCTCATTACCTATTACCATATCCAAGGTACTGTGCTCCATCTCATATTGCTCCAGGAAATGCTCCCTAATGCACTCTATGAATTTGTTGCTATTACTACCCTTTCCAATTTGATTAACCTCATCAACATGAAGATTAAAGTCGAGAGTGCGGTGCTGAAAGGACACAGCAGGTCAGGCAGCATCTGAGGAGCAGAAGAATCGATGTTTCAGGCATAAGCCCTTCATTGTCATTCCTGATGACGGGCTTATGCCCGAAACGTCGATTCTCCTGCTCCTCAGATGCTGCCTGACCAGCTGTGTCTTTCCAGCACCACACTCTTGACTCTGATCTCCAGCATCTGCAATCCTCACATTCTCTATGAAGATTAAAGTCACCTATTACGCTGTCTTACATAGCTGTGGAAAGAAGGAGTAAATGTCTACGTTAGTGTGGGTCTAACAAAGTTTGATACTTTTTGCCCAATTTCTAACATATTGGAAATAATGCCAATTATTGTAGTTGAATATACTAATATAGTAAGGTGTGATAATCAAATTTTAAGATTGATAGTGAGACAGTTAGCCAGAGGCTCTAAGGAAGGTCCTGAGAGTGGGATTGATAAACCATCTGAAATCATACTTCAGCTACCTGACTATCTGTGAGTAATGGCAGGGAAGATTTTACAATAACAAGGACTCTGGTGATGGACCCAAGTGAGAGGCAGATAAACCATTCGGTTTGAGGCACCTGGCTATCTCTGGCCAATACCATGGAAGGTTAATTTATGAGAATAAGTACAAATATTCTGACCTATTGTGCAGCAGTATTACTGAACATGAAACAATATTCATGAATTCAATGCAGATAACCATTTTGAGCCAAATCTTTCAATATCTGCAATTGTCATAACTTGAACCTTCAGTTCAAGGGACACTGATGAGATTGTGTTTCACAAACCTATGGGATTTATTTCAAATACGATGATTTACTGGAGTAGAGTGCAACAATAGGTTTCCATTTGATCACATTGCAGGGGACAAGGAACACCTGTGATGGACAGTAATGGGATTCTTTGACCTTACGGTTGAGGGTAAGTAGTTGTATAAATTTACAACAACAGGATTAGCCTTTCAATTTCAAATAAGGATCTGAGAGTGGGAATGATTATACATGAGATATAAGGCTTCAGTCATCCAAGGACTATAAACAATGACATGTAAGATTAAATCGTGGCAATAAATACAACTCTATCACCCTACTATATGGGAATATAACTGAATTCGCTTCATAAATTATAATATAATCATGTTGAGACAAAACATTAAGTTATACCAGGTCCAATACCTGGACAGTATTATTTATTCCCTTCCCAAAATAAATTAATTCAAATCTTTTAGCTGACCACAACAGTAAGTGCAGTTTCATTTCCCGATTCTGTAGTTTCTGCCTCAATTGACTCACTTTTCAAACTTGTTGTCTTGTCTAATCCCAATATGATTTGTATTGTGAGACTGAGACTCAACTTATGATACCATAGTTTCTCCAATTGGTTAAATACCCACAATTTGATCAAACAGTATTTGTCAAACACTTAATGTTTTCAGTTAGGTAAAATGATTTACTGCATTACAATGCAATAGTAGGTTTCAGTGTGATCATGTCCCAGAGATTAGGGGATACATGTGATAGCAGTTTCTTTTCAACTTGCCATTGAGGATGTGCAATTGTATCTATTTTCAGGAACAGGATTAGGCTATTTAGCCCAAGTGTTCACTATTCACTTCAAAACCTGGCTGATGTGTAGCTCAAAATACTATCCCAACTTAGATCCATAGCTTCGATAAAGTTAGGAAAATAGAAACAGGAGAAGTCCATTCAGCTCCTTGAGTTTGTTCCATTGTTTAGTTAGATTGTGGTTGAGCTGTACCTTAACTCAATCAACTACCTTGCTTAGATATCCCACAACAACCTGCCTAACATAAATCTATCATTCTATTTTTCAAAGTTTTCAATTAAATAGCCAAGAAATATTTTTCTGGAGACAGGAGAACCTGATTTCTCTTTGTGTGATGGAGTGCTTCCTGACAACACACCTTTCCCCTGACTCCTCACTGAAGGAAATAATTTCTTCCCATCTGTTTAACATGTTATTGTTAACACCTCAACTAGATCAACCCTTAAGCTTCAATACAAGCTCAATCTACCAATAGTTCCTTTAAACATAACTCTCTGATTCACAATATCATTTTGATTAATCTTAAGCTACACTCCCTCCTGGACCAATAAGTCCTTCTTAAGAATACAGTGGCCGCAACTGAACTCAGCATTCCAGATGTGGTTTAAACCAAAGTATTGTACATTTAAATGTAGCTTCCAGCCATTTGTAATCCAGTTCCTTTGAAACTAACATTTAATTACTTTTGACTTGTTTTCATCGTTTTGAAAATAATCCAGTTGATTCATCATGGGTCCAAAATAAATGACTTTGCACTTCTTCACATTGAACTCCATCTGCAGCAGTTTTACCCACTTTATCTGTCTACTTTTACAACTTTCCAATCCAACTCACAATACTTTGTGTAGCTGTCTTGCTCCCAGCAGCAAACTTTGATATATTGCTCTTACTTCCTTCATCTCAATTATTGAAAAGTCTACCTTTAACAGTATAGACTCCTGGAAACAGCAACATATTGTCAGTCTGAAAAGTATTTTAACCCAACACTCTGTTTTATATCTCCCAACCAATTACCAAGCTATGTCACAAAGTTATGTCCAATTCCACCTGCTTACATTTTTCCTATAATTTCCAGTGAAAATCCTTATAAACTGCCTCTAGTTGTCCAAATATATATCTATGATGGGGCACGGTGGCACGGTGGTTAGCACTGTTGCCTCACAGCGCCTGAGACCCAGGTTCAATTCCTGCCTCAGGCAACTGCCTGTGTGGAGTTTGCACATTCTCCCTGTGTCTGAGTGGGTTTCCTCCGGGTGCTCCGGTTTCCTCCCACAGTCCAAAAATGTGCAGGTTAGGTGAGTTGGCCATGCTAAATTGCCTATAGTGTTAGGTGAAGAGATAAATGTAGGGGAATGGGTCTGGGTGGGTTGCTCTTCGGAGGGTCGTGTGGGCTTGTTGGGTCGAAGGGCCTGTTTCCACACTGTAAGTAATCTAATCAAATGACATTCCCTCTCCATCAAGTTGGTAGCCTCCTCAAATTTTGTTAACTAAATTAGTCAGACAGAATCTTCCTATTCACAAAGCTGTTCTGATTTAATTTGCTTAGCTATGAGCAATGCTGTGGAAGCCACCAATGGCTTTAAGTAGCTGAATAACCTAACAGAAGAGACATGAGTGATAAAGTCATGGACTAGCAATGAAATAGTCATTCATAAACTCCATGTAGAGATCAGAGATTGGGGCAAATTAATCATTAGTAATCAGGCTCCTGGCACCTGACGTACTTATAAGCAATGACTTGGCAGATTTACTTGTGACATCAAATACATTTCCACTGTGCTGCAGTATTAATGAGTTTGTTCTGTTTTTCATGCATTACATTGCAATATAATTTTTAAAAAATATATGCATAAATATACAAATATTCATTAAATGAATCAGGAGCAGGAATAGGCCATTCAGCCTCTCATGTTTCCTTTGCCATTCAGTGAGATTATGGTTGACCTGATTCTAACCTCAATTCCTCAGTCTTGCCAATGCTTCAAAGCCTTTCACGCCACCCCCTCATCCCTCAAACCTCACTTTCCTGGACCAGACTATATCTACCTCTGCCTTAAATACATTTCTAGGTCTCTCTGCTTCCAAAATCTTATCAGGAAGAGAGTTCCAAAGACTCAAGACTCTCATTTCTGTTTTAAATGAGTGATCACTGATTTTTAAACAATGACCCCTAGTTCTAGATTCTCTCATAAAAGGAAACATCCTCTCCAAATTTACCCTATCAAGACCCCTCAAGTTCTTTTATGTTTCAGTAATGTGAACATTTACTCTTCAAAATTTCAGTGGATATAAGACTACTCTTTTCAACCTTTCCTCAGAAGGTGACCTGCTCATTCCTGGTATTAGCTGAATAAACCTTCTTTCAATTCTTTTCAGCATATTTACTTTGTTTGTTAAATAAGATGACCACACAATACTCCTGATGCGGACTCACAAGTGCCCTGTCTATTTGAGACATAACCTGCCAATGTTTTTATTCAATTCCTTCGTAATGAAGTGTACCACTCTATTAGTTTTCTTAATTAATTGCTATACCGGCATTCTGACCTTTTGTGATTCATACACAAAGACACCCAGGTCTGTCTACACCACTGGGCTGTGCAATCTCTCACCGTCCAGATCATTTAGATAACATGCTTCTTTTTCAACCTTCCTATCAAAGCAAATATTTCATTTTAATCTACTGGTTGAACATATTATCATTGTTCACATTCACTGCACAAAGTAAGTTTATTTAGATTTTCTAGCCAACAGCATTGACTCTGAGATAGATAGGTCAGTTCATAAAAAGTCTGTGTAGTTTTGTTTTCTTTGCAAACTGATTGTGGAGTCTCCTACCAAAAATGTTTGCATGTGAAGATCATTGAATGGCAGGACATGCTCAAAAACCATTTGGTTTAATTCTCCTTCCATTTCTTGTGTTCCTAGTTACTCATTAATATTGACCCTCCCATCTTATAAACCTGTCCAAAAAGCTCTACATCAGGAAACCAGAGCAAGCACCAGGCAGATTCAACTCGTTGTTTCCTCTGAGCGATCTCTATGTTGGAAACAGGGTATACATATTTCATACTCTATTGACAATGGACACATGTAACCCATGTCCACACACATTGGCATCCATGTGCTAACCTGTAAGAATCCTCAAGGCACCTCCAATCCACTTACGGAATCCTTCTGCATTTTAGTGCTGCATTTCAGGTTGCACTAGCAACTATCATTATAATGTTGCTGCTAGGCCACTCTGCTCAGGGATATGCACTTAACTCATGGGCTGGACCAAGCTGCATCTCCATGCTGTTCACTTACTGTCATAGTACTTGCACACTCTGAGCCTATCTGGATGGTTACAGCATCTCTGCCTTGCATTGCATTGCCTTGTCTTTTTGTACTCGCCCTTTTAGCTAGTGATTCTGGTCTGCCAGTACTGCAGTCTTATATTTTTAGTGCAGACACACAGCTAAGGAAATTGTCATTGTGAGCAAGCATCAGTTAAGCCAAAGGGGACAACCTTTACTAAGGGGTTCTCGGCACATTAAGTCAAGGGTAGTCTCCCAAACCAGTCCAGGATCCGTCCAAGGCAGTCACAGTCATTGTCTACCCTTCATAGAGTCAGAAAAGGCCCTTCAGGTCAAGTCTGTGCTGACCTATCTACACTAATCTATTTTCCAGCTCTTGCCTGTAGACTTGAATGTTATGACATTTCAAGTTTTCATCCAATTACTTTTTAAACTATTGTGATGTTTCTAACCTCTACTGCCCTCCCAGGCTGTGCATTCCAGATTCCTACCTCCCTCTGGGTGAAGATGTTTTTCTTCCGATCCCTTCAAATTCTCCTGCCCTTCACCTTAAAATTATGTCCCCTCGTTATTGACTCTTCAACTATGGGAAACAACGACTTCCTATCAATCCTATCAATACACCTCAACCTTGAGGTTTTCCCTCAGCCTTCCTGCTTGAAAGAGAACAGTCTAACTCTATCCAACTTCTTTTCATCGCTAAAATACTCCAATCCAAGCAACATCCTGGTGAATCTCCACCAGTACAATCACATCCTTCTGGGGTGAGAAGCTGAATAATAGGCAGCCACCACCCATCTTGACTCTTTCTGCCCTATCGTGGGCTGTTTTCCTCCTGGAATGAGAGAGAAAAAGACTGGTATTGCTGGAGTTGGCACAACTCCTACTGTCTGTGCAGGTATCCTGAGAAAGTTAGAGGACATGCATGGTCACTGGTGCTGGGGGTTAGGTTGGGTGAGGGCAAATGGGGACTGTAGTAAGAGTGACAGAGCCTTGACAGGAGGTGGATACAGTGGCTAAGATACTGTATCAAGTGGTTGAGTGGAGAAGGATATTCCTACATTGTTATGCATTCCTTGAGATGCCTGAGAGTCCATTATCCTAGTTACAGTCTCAGGCAGGCCTGGCATATTCTCGAGTAGGGGGCTCCATTGCTGATTCTGGGGAAAGAGGAAGTCTTTGTCAGCCCCATCCCATTCAGTAGGTCCCAACCTACAAAGTGGACAGTCATTTTTCCCCTCTGCCATGTTTGGACAAATGTCAGGAACTGTGCAGGGCAGCTCTGGATTGATAGTGTTTGGGTGCACAATATAGGCTTTTAAAGATGATTCTGTTACAAAGTATGACAGTGCATTCTGGGATATCGGCTGAGTGGAGAATTGTTTTGAGAATGGCACATGGTAAAATGTGGCAGAAATCAGTGAAAGCAGAAGCCAGTTATTTTCCTGTCGAGTTTTCTTCATGTTTACCTTGTTTGGCAGTTTTAGTAAGGTAAAAGCTGACTATTAATGAGGTGAATTGGGCTATCAACAAGGCATTTAACAAATGATAATTTCTCACCAGGCAGCAGCAGTTGCTAATTAATTATGAGCATAAAAGATACCATGAGATGGGTCTCATTGAACTTTGTGTCTGATTCTGCCACAAACTCTTTTTTTAAATTTCAAAAATATTCTTTATTCATAAAAAAATCTTTACATATGTAAATAGTCACAAACATGGTTTAGTTTTGTACAATAACATATGAAGAAAACATGCAAATCCAACAAACAAACCAAAAGCATCTCTTACTTGTACATGACTACATTTATGTGCATTTGAGGCACCAGGTGGGTCTGATAACTGAACAGACCCCCATTTAACTTCAACAGGAAGACCTTAGACAGTGGTCTTTCCCTACAGCCCAAAACCCACCATAGCCGACGTTGCTTAGATCCCTCACTTGTTGTTTACACAGTTCTAACAGACACATAGAAGCATATCAGTGCAGGTAATAGTCAGGAACTATTTACATACATGATTGGACTTTAAAATTGGAAGTACCCTTTTAAAATTAGTGAAGACACCCATTTATAGTCATAGTTAATAATGTGACAAAATACAAGAAAATTTAATAATATCCAGAATGGACATGTAAATAACAATTGAATTTCAATACAGACAAATATGAATTTGTCTATTTTAGGAGTGAGAAGAAAAAGGCTACATATTTCCCAAAAATAAGTTTGTGGAGCCAGACAATCTTGAGGTACGGATTAAAAGTATCAGAAGTACAGGTGATATAATGTAATTTATTTCTAAAGTAACAGAATACAGGAATAGAGAAGATATGTTAAATTTATATGTTGTCATGGTTAGGAACACTTAGAGAATGGTACACAATTCTAATCTCCTCTTTACAAACAAGATATAGAAACACTGGAGAAACTGCTAAAAACACTGACAAAAATAGTACTGGAACTGGAAGGATACACCTATTTGGAAAAACTGATTAAGCTGCAGCTATTTGCTCTGGAAATAAGATGGCTGAGAGGTGGACTGTTAAAGGTCTCAAACATTTAGAAGGGGTTTGATTGAGAAGATGTGAAATTTAATGCTTCCACTAATGGGAAGCCTAAATTTAGGGGCCATGATTATAAAATGGTCACTAATAATTGCAAGAAAGAATTCAATTGAAATATCTTTAGTGCAGATTGTGTGAATGTGGGAGTTTCTATGGCATGGAGTAGATAAGGTGAATAGAATGGATATAGTTGAAAGGAAATTAACTATTTAATCAAGGGAGAAAGCAATAGAAGGCTATCTTGACTTTCTTGAATGAACTATTGTAGGAAGAGGCATAGAGTTGAGCATAAATACTTGCATTAACCTGCTGGGCTGAAAGGTCTATTTTTGTGCTATCAAATCTATCAAATTCCATGTGTCCAAACTTTTAGGTACAAGAGTTGCCTGTTGCTGACATATTTTTGGATACCTATTAAATAATCACAAACTGCTAAAATCTACAACAGATTTTGATTGTATCACAAATGGAGCTCTTTCAAATTTGATTAATGAAAAGTATCACCAAACTAACAGATAGTTGTTTGGTTCACTGATAACTTTGTCAATCAGATTGCTATTCATGACACCAAGAGGCTCAAATAGAATAAGGGGTTTTGGGACATCTATAATACAGCAAAATATTTTATCTGATATTAACATTAATACTATATTGTTTTGCAGCATCAAGCAATTTTGTCTCTCACCCCTCTTATAAATTTCTGGCAACATTTTCAGTATTGTTCACATGTTGTTATACTGTCACATTTCTAGGTGAGTGGTTACTCTCATCAAATGAGCATGTCAGTTTGGCTTGGCCAGCTGTCTTTTTTAATTTTTGCAGTGACATTGAAGGTTTGTACAATTAATTAAAGGCAATTTTCTCTAGGGCAATTACAAATGCAGACTGACGTTGAAAATTTCTGCATTGTACTTAATTGACATTGATGTCTGTGAAAAGAACAATTTTTTTTTACTCTGGTTCATGCCAATATTTTCATTGCCCTCTTCATTTAGGAATTGCGGCCTTTGACCCGGAAGTAGTGCAGCAAAGAAAATTTCCTCAAAATATCAGTGGATTCTGTAATTGCTTCAAAGAATGTTTGAAAAATACTTTGTGTTTGTAAGGGAATCATCTGTATTTTTTCTGGGATAATAAAAGATACTGATCCATGTCACCTAGGGCCCCTTCATAAGATCAAATAAGTCAAGATTGAAATCATGTCTTAACAGACATAAAAGACAACTGGTTGCACAAATGGAACTTAGAGGTGGAGGATATGGAGGGTGAAGATGATCAAGTGCAATAGATTCAGATACAAAGAGAAAAAGGAGCATAGGGAATCTTTGAGAGGAGAAGAAGCAGATCACTCTGAGGAACTGGTCTATAGCAGTTAAAGTCGGCAGCTCACCACCACCTTCTCAAGGGCAGCTAAGGACAAGTGATAAATGCTGACCAGCCAGCAATGTCCACATCCCCGAAATGAATAAATGAAAATAAATTTCCACAAAACTTGAAGGTGAAAGCTGTTGACGGATAGGACTCCTGATCTACCTTGTATGAAAAAAGAACAAAATATTGTGAAAATATGCTGTTGCATTGTCATATTTCTGCAAAAAATAAAGCATATACTAGTTGTTGTAAACAGCACACATTGCAAAAAATGATGCTGTCATTTCATTTCTCTCCAGGGGTCATTTGGTATATTTGATGATTTTTCTTTCCAGTTCCGAATGGGGATCATAACTAAATTGTGGGCTCAGTCCAGGATTGAACCCAGAGCTCAGGGATCAATAATAATCCTTTTTCGAGGGCTTGTTTTGATTTTTTTCTTGATTTTTGATATTTGGGGGCTCCTTTTTCATTCTCATTGCTGCATTTGTATGATGGTGTTGGGTTGGGTGGGGTTTCGGTGCAGACATATGGACTCACAACGTTATAATTTTGAAGAATTCATCCAAATCTTATTTTTTCTTTATTTATTCATGAGATGAGGGCGTCGCTAGCTGGGCCAGCATTTATTGCATACTCCTAATTGCCCAGAGGGCAGTTGAAAGTCAACCACATTGCTGTTGGTCTGGAGTCACACATAGGCTAGACTAGGTAAGGATGGCAGTGAACCAGATGGGGTTTCCCCCAACAATCGGTTCATGGTCAATATTGGATTCTTAATTTCTGATATTTGTTGAAGTGGGATTTGAATCTAGTCACCAGTCCAGTGATAATACCATCAGGCCATTGCCTCCCCGCTATACCTTTAATATTCGTCCCCACTCCAATAAACTTAAAGCTACAATGCGCCAGGAAACCATTAATTCATTTGGAGCCGCAGTACTTAATTGATACAAGACAATAGGCAAAACAACACTTTTTAAAAAAATTATAAGATAGCTCATACTTGCAAATCTTTATGAAATAAATGGTTCAATACTAAATTATCTAATCAACACAGTGTTCATTCCAATAGAATCCACTACTTTTTCCCTCATTTAGGAACACCTGAACTCCTGTAGCTGTAAGCTCTAAATCTGTTTGCATGCAATTATTGCCTAAGTTTTCATGGTTCCTAATAAGCAGAGTATTCATTCGTTAAATGGATTAAGACTCTTCTCTCCCATTTGCAGCCCTCATCCTCCTTTGTTTCCCATCAGTTACATTTGCATACCCTTGTTCCAACTTTGTAATCTCCATTCTTGTGTAATCCTAAACTGTTTTACTCATAAATCCACATGATATAATCATAGTATGTGGTGCTTTAGGCACTCAGTAGTAACCTTTTCAGATTCTATAGTGTTGTGTAACACATACTTGAAGAATTCACAAGGTGTGAGGGATTCAAGGAAGAAAGGCGGAGTTCCATTAGTGATAAAATACAAGAGGCCAGAATTGAAAAAATAAATACAACTTGGGATAGAACTCAGAATAAGATAAAATGACTTGAGTAAAATGACTTGAATAAAATTAGCAAGAGAGGAAAGAGATGGGGAAAGAGACTAAAGAGGTGAAGAGAGAGAGATAATGAGACTTAAAATTGAGCAGGAGTTCAAAGCATGAAGTGCTGAGGAGTAAGGCTGTCTCAGAGAGAATGTCTTTTCATTTTGATCTTTAATTTTCACTCAGTACTGTACTTACATTTAGTGAGGGTGAAGTGGTGATGTGCTTTGTGGCCTTCAAATAGTGTCATAAGGGTGTAGGTTTGCTCGCTGAGCTGTAGGTTTGATATCCAGATGTTTCATTACCGGGCTAGGTAACATCATCAGTTATGATGTTACCTAGCCAGGTAATGAAACATCTGGATATCAAACCTACAGCTCAGCGAGCAAACCTACACCCTAAACCTCAACCTGAGCTACAAACCTTCACAAACATTGTCTTAAATCTGAGTTGGCCTAAAGAAAAGTGAGCTAGGCTTCTCTAAAGTATTTTGGCCCCTTGTGCTGATATTCAATACAGTCTGGCTGATAAACTTGGATTTGTTGCCTCAACACCTTTCCTATATTGCCCCTATCCTCCCACTGATGACTACAAAGATATTCAAGTGTCACAGATCTTTCGAGCTCTCCATCCAACTTAGGACCCAGGAGACAGTAAAAGATGGGCTCAGTGTTATCCTCACTTTTGCTGTACTAAAATATTAATTTTCATATGTTGACCAATGGACTTGATTGAAGTCTTCAGATCAGTACGTTTCAAATCTTTGGATAGTGCATTGAATTTTGCTTTGGATAGTGCATTGAATTCTTCATATTTAATAAATTTTGAGAGTCATAGAGTCATAGAGATGTACAGCATAGAAACAGACCCTTCGGTCCAACCTGTCCATGCCGATCAGATATCCCTACCCAATCTAGTCCCACCTGCCAGCACCTGGCCCATATCCCTCCAAACTCTTCCTATTCATATACCCATCCAAATGCCCCTTAAATGTTGCAATTGTACCAGCCTCCACAACATCCTCTGGCAGCTCATTCCATACATGTACCACCCTCTGCGTGAAAAGGTTACCCCTTAGGTCTCTTTTATATCTTTCCCCTCTCACCCTAAACCTATGCCCTCTAGCTCTGGACACCCTGACCCCATGGAAAAGACTTTGCCTATTTATCTTATCCATGCCCCTCATAATTTTGTAAACCTCTATAAGGTCACCCCTCAGCCTCCGACGCTCCAGGGGAAACAGCCCAGCCTGTTCAGCCTCTCCCTTCAGCTCAAATCCTCCAACCCTTGCAACATTCTTGTAAATCATTTCTGAACTCTTTCAAGTTTCACAACATCTTTCCGTTAGGAAGGAGACCAGAATTGCACGCAATATTCCAACAGTGGCCTAACTAATGTCCTGCGCAGCCGTAACATGACCTCCCAACTCCTGTACTCAATACTCTGACCAATAAAGGAAAGCATACCATATGCCTTCTTCACTATCCTATCTACCTGTGACTCCACTTTCAAGGAGCTATGAACCTGCACTCCAAGGTCTTTTTGTTCAGCAACACTCCCTACGATCTTACCATTAAGTGTATAGGTCCTGCTAAGATTTGCTTTCCCAAAATGCAGCACCTCGAATTTATCTGAATTAAACTCCATTTGCCACTTTTTAGCCCATTGGCCCATCTGGTCCAGATCCTATGGTAATCTGAGGTAATCCTCTTTGTTCTCCACTACACCTCCAATTTTGGTGTTATCTGCAAACTTACTAACTGTACCTCTTATGGTCGCATCCAAATCATTTATGTAAATGACAAAATGTAGAGGACCCAGCACCGATCCTTGTGGCACTCCACTGGTCACAGGCCTCCAGTCTGAAAAACAACCCTCCACCACCACCCTCTGTCTTCTATCTTTGAGCCAGTTCTGTATCCAAATGGCTAGTTCTCCCTTTATTCCATGAGATCTAACCTTGCTAATCAGTCTCTCATGGGGAACCTTGTCGAACGCCTTACTGAAGTCCATGTAGATCACATCTACTGCTCTGCCCTCATCAATCCTCTTTGTTACTTCTTCAAAAAACATAATCAAGTTTGTGAGACATGATTTCCCACGCACAAAGCCATGTTGACTATCCCTAATCAGTCCTTGCCTTTCCAAATACATGTACATCCTGTCCCTTAGGATTCCCTCCAACAACTTGCCCACCACTGAGGTCAGGCTCACCAGTCTATAGTTCCCTGGCTTGTCTTTACCACCCTTCTTAAACCGTGGCACCACGTTTACCAACCTCCAGTCTTCCGGCACCTCACTTGTGACTATCGATGATACAAATATCTCAGCAAAAGGCCTAGCAATGACTTCTCTAGCTTTCTACAGAGTTCTCGGGTACACCTTGACAGAGCTTGAATTTTGAAGTGTTGTGGCTTAATGGATTTATTTCAAGTTACATGATTTTTTAAAAAGATAGAAATGGACAGTGGAACATTTTCTTCAGCAGTGCATTTATTAGAAAACACATGCTTCCAAATAATTGCTGGTCCTGATTGCTTGAAAATACTGCAGAGAAAACACCGAACTGTTTTTGCACTGGGCTTTACGAGTGTTCTGTTTGAACACTTTTAATTGCTTGGAGTTTGCGTTTGGATTGTCAGTTGGGGAAATTCATAAAAGAAATATGGTCAGCTTAAATCCTTTTTCTGAAGCACCTTTATGGTGAATTCATTGCGAAACCTGATATTTCTCCTGAGCAAGCTGCATCTGTCAAGACCTCAGGCAAATACCTATGATGGTGACAGTCATTTACACATGACAAAATGACAGACTATGGTTTGAATGTTCCTCACCTTATCCTTTAAAATGAATAAATTTTCCTTTGACTTCAAGTTGATTTTTTTCCCCAAAATAAATCTCTGCAGAGAAAGAAATATAATTTTTTTCCTATTTTCCAAGTGTAAATATGTGCAAGTTAGTGGGTTTTTAAAAGAAGGCTAAGCATTTATATCTTCATATTAAACATTCTGTTTTGTTGAAAAACATTAATTAATAATAAATTAATAATTATGTTTATGAAAAAAAATTGTTGGATGCATCAGTTTAATTTAAGTCTAATATGGGTAAAGCCACCTTGGGGATCAGGTAAAATACTTAATTTATGTTGTGATCCTTAGAGCATGGAACAAAAGAGAAAGTGCATTCCTCTTATCTTGGTTATAATAATAGACAACTCTATTGTTGGTAGCTAGTGCGGTAGCTGTAGTTTTAAATACTATGTGTGAGAAACAGGATAGATGTTTCTAACAAATAAAAATGTTACTAAAGTTGCTGTTTGACTTGTATTTTGCCTTACAAGTGGCTTGTGAGGTATTACAATATACAGGATACATGTACTTAAAAAAGAATCGAGAAATAAAACATATTACACAACTTGCCAGTGCCAATATGTGGTGTTAGTGAAAGCACAATAGCAAGCCTTAGGTGCTGATTTTATTCATTGTAATCATTGTTATAAATCGACTATACCTTCAGTACTGAGGAAGGAATTGCTTATTATATAACTAGATTATATCTCTTTGAATTTAAATGTATTGGCGATTCTGTGACAACCAGATGTTGTCTTGAAAAATGTCATTTTAAACATGTCATTCAGTGGAAAGACTGAGATAAGTTGGGTCCAAAGGTCTGATTTATGTTTCTGTTCTTAGCACGAACTTGGAATGACAATAAAATCAACTCACGTCATCAATACAACCTTAGTCATGTTTCTGGGGCATGTAATCCTCAATTCTTTGGGTAAAACCTGCACTTTGTCTGCAATTGTTCTTGCCGAGAGTCTGATAAGTTTGGTTTAAATTCCATCTTTCTGCTGCAAGTCAAGTGGTGCCATTGAAAAAGAATTGAGAATTACAGAATATGGAAGCCATCGAAAATCAGGACTTGTGACATGTTTGATTTTTCTACTCAGATCATCTGCATGACATGATATAAAGACAGAAGAAGATAAGAAATTGGAAGAACAGTGGGCCATTTGGTCCCTCAAGCTTGCCCTGTCATTCAACAAGATCATGGATGATAGACCCTAGGCATCAACTCCTCTTTTATGCTGGATCAACATTGCTGTCAACTCCATAATATTCCAAAAATCTATTTATCGCCTCTTTAAATACTTCTAGTGTTCTAGCCTCCATAACTCTTGGTGTAGAGAATTCTAGATACTCATGTCCCCCATGAGAGAAGAAATTACTTTGTACCCCAATTATAAATAAGTGTCCCCTTATTCTGCATCTATGTCCCCTTGTTCAAGATTCCCCCACTAGTGGAAGCATCTTTTCAACATCTACCCTGACAAGACCCTCAGAATCTTGTATGTTTAAATATTATCACTCCTCATTCTTCTAAACTCTAATAAATAAAGCCTTAACCTGTTTAGCCATTGTTGATAAATCAACACCTTCATCACAATAATCAGCATGTGAAACAAAATCTGAAACTCAGCAGGTCTGGCAACATCTGTGGAGAGTAAGCAGAGTTAACATTTTTTTTGAGTCCAGTGATCCTTCTTCAGAAGTTGATGACATTAACTGTGCTTTCTGTCCACATATACTGCCAGCCCTGTTGAGATTCTCCAACATTTCCTGTTCCTTTTTCAAATCTGCAGTTCTTTGTTTTAAATAAGTATATGAATTCTTTTGAACAGCTTCCACTACCAGCATATCCTTTTGTAAATATGGGAACCATTTTTTCAGCAGCCCATGCTATTTAAGTATTCTTCAGCCTACTTTCACTATGTGCATTTTATAAATACAAGATGTATATTACCTCTATCAACAAAGATCAAAATTCCAACACTTCTAGGTCCAGGCTGCTGGGTGACTGTTTGTGTTTTGTGCATTATTTGGAAAAGTCCAAAGTAACAAAATGATGTGAGCAATTGACAAGTAGCTGTAAGGACATGGTATTGTTTTGATTATTCCATGTTTCTATGTGTGTAAGAATAGTTTTGAGGTTATAAATCCTATTTAATAATATTTTTCTGAGGGAAAAAAATAAATTGACCAGAATGAGAAAATAAATTAGAAATTAAATGGATTATTTGATGTTTAATCATACTGAGCACAAACATGTCATTTCAAAATTGTTGTGGTATAGAAGGATGCCATTCAGTCCATTGTGTCTGTATGGCGGCACAGTGTTAGGGGAGCACAGTGGCTGAGTGGTTAGCACTGCTGCCTCACAGCATTAGGGTCCCGGTTTGATTCCAGCCTCGGGCAACTGTTTGTGTGGAGTTTGCACATTCTCCATGTCTGTGTGGGTTTCCTCCGGGTGCTCCAGTTTCCTCCCAAAGTCCAAGAATGTGCAGGTCAGGTGAATTGGCTGTGCTAAATTGCTTGTAGTGTTAGGTGCATTGGTCTGAGTGGGTTACTGTTTGGCAGGTCGGTGTGGATTTGTTGGGCTGAAGGGCCTGTTCCACACGGTAGGGAATCTAAAAAAAATCTACTACCTCTCCGAATGATGTTACGACGTTGTGTCATTCTCCTGCCTATTCCACATAACCCCAGATATTGTTTCTGTTTAGATAATCATCAAATTTCCTTTTGAATACCTCAGTTGAACCTGTTTCTACTATACATTCCAGGCATTGTATTCCAGACTCTACCTACTGAAATTACATTTGCTTCTTTTCCAAATATCCTTTTAACTATACCCTCTGATTTTTGATCTTTTTAACAGAAAGATTACTCAGAATCCAGTTCGCATTTAATGTATTCTGTTCCACAAACTGCAGATGTGCTAATATTGCACAATCGAAAGATTCTGCCACAACACATCCATCACAGTGCTGAACATTTTCTGATAAATATTATATCCTCCATTTACTCCATATTTCTATCCTATTCGTGCAAATAATCTGTTTCAAGGTTATTTTCAAATACTCTATTATACCATTTGTGAGAGCTTATGGCGCAGTGGAGCTTTGAGGTGAGTTGAGAATCACTGCTTTTGACATTGAGGCTGCATTTGACTGTAGTATCAAGGAGCACAAGCCCAGGATTTGGTGGAAAAGTGCCAAGTAACATTCGTGTCACATAAATTCTAGACAACGACCAGCTCCAACAAGAGAAAATCTAACAATCGTCCCTTGACATTTAGTGATTTACCATCACTGAATCATCCATTATCAACCCCTTGGAAGTTACCATTGACCAGAAACTGAACTGCATTAGCCATATAAATACAATGGCTAAAAGAACAGATCAGAGACTAGAAATCCTGCAGTGATTAACTGATCACCTTACTCCTCAATATCTGCCCACTATCTACTAAGCACAAGTAAGGAATATGATGGAGTACTCACCACTTTCCTGGGATAAATGCTGGCACAGCCAGCAATGCCTATGTCCAATGAATGAATTATAAAAACAACTCATATCTGAAATATCAATCAACTATATTCTTGGTATTTCTGGGGGTTAATTAACTTATGTTACATCTTAGATCTCTTCTGAAAAGTGGCAACAGCTTTTTTGTCCTCATTCCTGTCGTTTATGGTTTCCCTTGTATGCTGTTGCTTGTGACCTGTATCAGGTGGTTTCACCAGTTTGTTAATGTTTTGTGTTCCTTTTTCTGTCAGAAAGCTAATTTCCCCTGTGCACTATGATTGCAACTGGAAAGGAATACCTTCCAAAAGAATGTTTTAGTGCTTTTGATTTTTGTTCGAGCAATATATTTTTATCTGCAAATTTAACTCAACAAGTTTAAAAATTTGTCCGTACTTGATGTGCACAATCCACTAAGTTAATTAGCAGCACAGATTGGGGAACTGCCAAATTTATTTCAGCAGTCTGGCATACAGTCTACCGAGTTCCATAATTCTTCTATGGAACTGTCTTCACTCTTTCTGAATTTGTCAACATTTGCCATGCATCATAAATGTTTGATAATATTTTTAATAAGTTTTAAGTACAAAGATGAATAATTTGTCTAAACATTCACCTATGTCTAACCATCAGTCTCCAATTCTGACAAAATTTGCTTCTTATCCTGCTTCTGTATGGTAGTGCAAAAGCCAAGGTTACACCTTGTTTCTTTTTCAGTGGAGAAGTAATGCAGTTTCACATAATTCCTTAATTCTTCTACTGATCATAAAGTTCATGCTGAGGGTGGGTAGTCATATCTGAACACTTTTCATTTGGATTAATTTTGATTCAAGAAGGCAGTTCACCACCACTTTCTCAAGGGCAACTGGATATGAGCAATAATGCTGGCATAGCTAACACATCCCATAAGTGCATTTAAAAAAATCGGGACCAATGTAGTCCATGAGAAGGCATATGCTGTTAGGTAGAGGCAAGGCATAAACTTCCTAGTTAGAATTTTATTTCAACCAAATACACACTGTAACACTCTCTCCAACCTGGCCAACTCTTCTTTATATACATTTTAGTGCTGTTTTTGCAAAATTATAAAAACAAATTGAACTGAATTAAAATAAAAACTGCTCATTTGGGCGCTGTAACTAAGAAGAAAAATGATGGATCACTGAAGGCCCCATTGGTAATAGATTTTAATAGATGTTTTCTAAACAATCTGTTCAGAGATGTTATCACACATCTCTGGAGCAATGAAACTTGAATGCAGACTGTCTAGCTCAGAGGGAGGGTCACTACCAATGCAGCATTTACATTATGCACTTTAACAGTTATTTCAATCAATGCGGCTGGGCATGTTGTGATACACCTCCTGGGTGGGTGGGAATTGAACTCAGGCTTTATATATTTACTAGATACTTTCAAATCCATCTGTTCAGAGAATGCTGTTACATATTTCTGGAGCAGATGAGTCTTGCGTTTCGGTCTCTTGGCCGAGAGTTAGGGACACTACCACTACACCACAGGAGCCCAAGTACATTTTAATAGCTATTTTCTAATCATCCTGTTCAAAGATACACTTACTGTTATCTATTCCAATATTTTCTGTGTAAATAGAAGCTATTTCCATCAGTGGAGAGTTACAATTGGAAGATAAAGTTTAGAAATTAGAAGCACATCATTGAGCAATGAAATTAGAAATACTTTGACATACAAAGACTAGTTTGGAATTCTCTTCACAAATGGCAGCTGATGCTTTAAAAGACTATTTTGATCCCCTCTACCACTTTATATTTCCTCTTTCCTGGCCCTGGTCAACTCATAGAAGAGTCATAATGGGCAGATGCTGCCAAATCTACTAAGTTTCTCGAGTAGGTTTGTTTTTACTCTTATGAGAATCTTCTACTGCGACATTATCTTAAAGTCTGGAAATCTTGAAAAACATAAATGTTTGAAACAATTTAGCACAAGAAAATTGAGTTTGAAGTAAATAGCACAAAATCATGATCAGAGTCTGGCAAGGCAGATCATTCCAAGCGCAAAGGCAATCCTGCAGCTCAAGGGAAGTTGTGGACATGTCACATAACCTCAGCAGGAAATGTTACTGGCTGCACAGGTTTGATCTGTGAGTTTTGAAACTCAGCCAATGACTGGAGTCTCTAGTGTTCATTTAAATGCAGACAACTGTGTAGATAGCATGTTCAGAGATGAGGTCACACCTCAGGTTAGGGACGTGTAGTTAGGTAGGTAATGGATGGCATGCGGCAGTCGAAGAGAGCCAGGCAGGTAATGATTCCTCTGCAGTCCCACTGGCAAATAAATTCTCTCTTATAATTGGTGATGAAGGCAATAATTCCTTAAAGCAAGTGGGAAGCCTATGTTTACCCCTGTGACACAGCTGTACAGGCAGAACATTGAGTGGTAAAAGCAGTAGTGATAGGGAGTTCATTCGTTAGGGGAATAGACAGATGCTTCTGTGACAGAAAAAGTGATGTTTTGTTGTCTTCCTGGTGCCAGAGGCAAGGATATCAGGTTGTGGTCCATGTTGCTGCCAGTGACAATGGGAATGAGGTCCTGCAGTCAGAATTTAGGGAACATGGAAGAAAATTAGCAAGCAGGCCTTCAAACACAGTGACCTCTGGATTATTTCCACTGCCATCTACAACAGAATTCAGAAATAGGAAGCAAACACAGAGGAGTTTGTGGTTGGAAAAATATGCTGGAGCTTCAGTTTTCTTGAAGATGATTACAGGCTTTGGGGAAATGTATTCCATCACATTCCTGACTTGTGCCTTGTAGATGGCGAACAGACTATGAAGAGCAAGAAATGAATTACTGACTGCAAGATTCCTAGCCTCTAATCTGCTTCTGCAGAAGTTGCAACACCTGTCCTTTGCCCTCATTTGCTCTTCTCATTCTTTTAAGCCCCAAATACTGCTTCCTGGTGAAATGGTAATTTATTTGCGATTTTCTCAATTTATTGCAATGTACTAGTTACTCGTGTGGTATTTTTCTCTCGACTAGAGAAATTTAATGCCCAAATTGGTTGCCCTCTCATGAAACACATCAATTCACTCTGCAAGTGTGATATGGAGTTTTCAGTTGCCGGTCATTTTAATTCTATATTCTACTCCCAATCAGACTTTTCTGGCCTTAGCCTTCTGTCCTATTTGAAAGGAAATCATCATGCGTTCCAGAGGAGCAACTCATCATTGAATTAAGTATTTTACAGTCTACTGCACTTAATATTGAGACCAATAATTTTACATCATAATCTTTCCCACCAATTTTTATACGGCAGCTGTTGGTAATCATTCAGTAATGATCTCTCTCAAATCTGACCTATTCTTGAACTTTATTGAAACTGGCCGTAAGTCTGTGTTTTATGGTAGAGGTCATGTGACTGAGGCAAGCCAGATGACATGCTGACACAATATTGCTTTTTATTTCAAACATTTCATTTTCAAACAAAAAAGATGCATTACTATTTAAAATTTTAGTTCCCCAAATTACCTGCAACACACTCAACTATTCTCATGCATTGGTAGTTTGGGAAGGAATGGTCAAGCTCCGAGAAGTATAATGGTAAGTGGGAAACAAAGCAGCAGGTTAACATCTGTGGATTCAATCTGCATAGAAAAGTATGAAAAGTATGAAAAGCATGAAAAGAAAGGAGAACACAGGAGAGGTTACTAAAGTCTCCCGCACACAAAATATGAGAGTGTGTGGAAAGGGTTAGGAATCAAACTTCAAGCACACTGGGTAAATAAATGACAGTGAGAAGAGGGATGGTCAGTACAGGACTGAAGGTGTTGTATCTGAATGCATGCAGTATACAAAATAAGGTAAATGTGCTTGTGGCGCAGATTGAAATTGACAGATATGATGTGATGGGCATCATGGAGATGTGGCTGCAAGGGAATCAGGACTGGAAGCTAAATGTTTAAGAGTATGCATCCTATCGAAAAGACAAGGAAGTGGGCAGCAGGGAGGGGTTGCATTCTTAATAGGAAATTAAATTAAATCAATAGCAAGAAAAGAAGTAGGGTCAAATGATATAGAATCTGTGTGAGTAGAGTTAAGGAACCTCCAAACAGTAGTCAGGATTGAGGCACATGATATATGAGGAGATAGAAAAGGCATGTAAGAAAGGCAAGGTTACAGTGATCATGGGGATTTCAACATGCAGGTTGGTAGTGGATTGCAAGAAAAAGAATTTGTGGTATGTCTACGAGATGGTTTTTTGGAGCAGCTTGTGGTGGAGCCCACAAGGGAACAGGCAGTACTGGATTTAGTGTTGTGCAATGAGGCAGACTTAATAAGGGAGCTTAAGGTGAAGGAATCCTTAGGAGGCAGTGACCATAATATGATTGAATTTACTCTACAATTTGAGTGGGAGAAGGTGGAATCAGATGTAACAGTATTACAGTTAAATAAAGGCAAGTACAGAGGCATAGGGAAGGAGCTGACCAGAATTGACTGGGAGAGAAGCCTAGCAGGAAAGACAGTGGAACACAATGGCAGGAATTTCTGGGATTAATTCGAGAGACACAGCAGAAATTCATACCGAGGAAAAAGAAGCATATTAAAGGGAAGATGAAGCAATCATGGCTGACAAGATAAAAGAGAAAGCATATACTGTGGCGAAGGGCAGTGGGAAACCAGAGAATTGGGAAGCCTACAAAATCAAACAGAGGACAGCAAGAAAAGAAATAAGGTGGGAGAAGATTAGATAAGCTAGCCGGTAATGTTGCAAGAGTTTCTTTCAATATATAAAAGGCAAAAAAGAGGCAAAAGTAACATTGGGCCACTGGAAAAGTAACAATGGGGAACAAAGAAATGGCTGAGGAACTGAATAAGTACATCGTGTCAGTCTTCACAGTGGAAGACACGAGTAACATACCAGAAATTCAAGAGGTTTGGGGAGCAGAGATGAGTACGGTAGCCATCCCCGAGGAGAAGGTGCTAGAAAAACTGAAACATCTGAAGGTGGATAAATCACCTGAACCAGATGGACTATACTCCAGAGTTCTGAAGGAGATAGCTGACAAGATGGTGGAGGCATTAATGGTGATCTTTCAGGAATAACGTGAGTCAGAGAGGGTCCCAGAGGACTGGAAAATCACTAATGTAATCCCCTTGTTTAAGAAGGGAGTAAGGCAAAAGACTGGAAATTCCAGGCCCATTAGTCTGACCTCAGTCATTGGTAGGATTTTGGAGTCCATTGTGAAGGATGAGATTTCTGAATACTTGGAAGTGCCTGGTAAAATAGTGCAAAGTCAGCATGGTTTCATCAGGGGGAGGTCACACCTGGCAAATCTGTTTCAATTCTTTGAGGAGGTAACAAGCAGGTTAGACCAAGGAGAGCCAATGGATTTTACATGCCTGGACCTCTAGAAGACCTTTGACAAGGTGCCGCACAGGAGGCTGCTGAGTAAAGTAAGGGCCCTTGGTGTTAAAAACAAGGTACTAGCATGGTTAGAAGTTTGGCTGCCTGGCAGAAAGCAGAGAGTAGGGCTGGAGGCTGGTGACTAGTGGTGTTCCACAAGGGTCTGTTTTGGGACCACAACTTTTCACTTTATATATTAATGATCTAGATGAAGGAACTGAGGGCATTCTGGTTACATTTTCAGATGATACAAAGATAGATGGAGGAACAAGTAGTATTGAGGAGGTGGGGAGGCTGCAGAAAGATTTAGACAGGTTAGGAGAATGGGCAAAGTAGTCGCAGATGGATTACAATGTGGGAAACTGTGAGGTCATGCACTTTGGTAAGAGGAATAGTCTTGGACTATTTTCTGATTGGGGAGAAAATTCAGAAATTTAAAGTGCAAAGGGACTCGTCCAGCATTCTCTTAAGGTAAGTTTGCAGGTTGAGTCGGTTGTTAGGAAGGGATTTATTTCAAGAGGTCGAGAATATAAAAACTGAGATGTACTTCTGAGGCTTTATAAACCTCTGATCTGATAGTGAGTTTTGAGAAGATTTGTAGCTCAGGTTAAGGTTCTGGATGTAGGTTTGTTGGCTGAGCTGGAAGGTTCGTTTTCAGACATTTCATCACCATACTATGAAATAATGTTCTGATTTGGCTTTGTTTGTGGATGTTGGGATGATTGCTTCTGTAGTTCAATATTTGGTCCGTATGTGTTGTTTTCCTGTAGACACTGGTTTGAATTTCCCCATTGGCTGTTCACTCTACTGTGACATCTAGGAATGGCAGTTTGTTGTTGTTTTCCTCCTCTTTAATAAATTTTTCAATAAGCCACCACACAGTGCAGCACAGAGGAGCAACACAGAGCAGAGGAAAATCACCTATACAATGTATTCAAAAAGAATACGTACCCAATGAACACAGTCCGCCAATTTCTCAGCAACAAACCCAAACAAGCAGACAAAACACATCCAGAAGCGCTAGCCACTCTCCCCTACATAAAAGACATCTCGGAAGTGACTGCCGGACTACTCAGACCCCTTGGCATCATGGTAGCCTACAAACCCACCAACACACTAAAACAGCAGCTAATGAACTTGAAAGACCCTATACAGACAACAAGCAAAACTAATGTCATTTCCAAAAGACCTTACAAGAACTGTAACAAACTCTACATTGGACAAACAGGCAGAAAACTAGCCACCATTATACATGAACTTCAACTAGCCACAAAAAGACATGATCCACTCTCACTAGTATCCTTACATATGGATGAGGAAGGACACGACTTTGACTGGGACAACACATCCATCCTAGGACAAGGCAAACAGAGACACACACACGAGAATTCCTAGAAGCATGGCATTCCAACCGGAACTCTATCAACAAATACTTTGACTTGGATCCCATTTACCACCCCCGAGAAAAATAACAGGAAATGACATCACCAAAGGAAATGACATCACCGACCCAAGGAAATCCAAACATATAAATAGAAAGCGGGCTAAACCACCAGTGCTTCATCTGGAGGCTCACTGAAGATGTGACCTAGTATGGTGACGAAATATCTGAAAACAAACCTTCCAGCTCAGCGAGCAAACCTTCAGCCAGAAACTCTGATCTGACCACATTTAGAGTATTGTGAACAATTTTGGGCCACATTCCTCAGGAAGGATATACTGGCCCTTGAACGGATCCAAAGGAGCTTCACAAGAATGATCCCAGGACTGAAAGGCTTAACATATGATGAATGTTGCAGGACTCTGGGACGATATTTGATGGAGTTTAGAAAGATGAGAGGGGATATAACTGAAACTTACAGAATTTTTAACAGCCTTGGCAGAGTTGGTGTTGGGAAGATATTTCAATTGGCAAGAGAGACTAGGACCTGAAGGCACAGCCACAGAGTAAAGGGAAAACCCTTTAGAATGGAGATCAGGAGAAACTTCTTTAGCCGGAGAGTAGTGAATCTATGGAATTCATTGCCACAGAAGGCTGCGGAAGCCAGGTCATTGAGTATATTTAAGATGGCGATAGATAGGCTCTTTATTGTCAAGGAGATCAAGGGTTACAGGAGAAAGCGGGATAATGGGGTTGAGAATCCTATCAGCCATGATTGAATGGCAGAGCAGACTCGATGGGCAGAATGACTTAATTTCTGCTCCTATGTCTTATGGTCTAATGGTCTTATTGATATTTTCATCAGCCTTTGCATCAACATTGCAGACATACAGTCCTTAAATCAGGTTGGACTCTTAATGGTACATATGCCTGTTGTCATTGGACATTCATCTGGCTGATGTTTCTTCCCTGGGGAGTGTCATTCCCATATAATTTATTGTTGTTGTGATTGTTATATTTCCATAATTGCGGTGCTGTAAATGGTTGATCTGTGATGTATGCAGATGGTGAATTTATCTCTTTTCATTGGTTCTCATTTTTAATCACTCTTTGGAATGTGTGCACCACTGGCTGGCCCGCACTTATTTCCCATCCATAGATATCCTTGAGAAGGTAATGGTAAGATTCCTTCTTGAACTCCAGTCCATTTTGTTTAGGTATACCCATAATATCATTAAGGAGGGAGTTCCAGAATTTTGACTGAAGGAACAAGCATCAATTTCCAAGTGAGAATATCAAGTGGTTTGGAGGGTGACATGCAGGTAGTGATATTTGCATGTATCTGCTGCCCTTGTTCTTCTCAGTGGTGGTCGTCATGGATTTGCAAGGTCTGTGGAGCCTTGGTGAATTTCTGCAGTGCAGTGCACCTTGTAAATACTACATACTGCTGCCACACAGGGTCAGTGGTGGAGAAAGTGCATGGTGCATGGTGGCTTAGTGATTAACACTGCTGCCTCACAGCACCAGGGTCCCAGGTTCAATTCTAGCCTTGGGTGACTGTCTGTGTGGAGTTTGCACATCCTCCCAGTGTCTGCGTGGGTTTCCTCCGGGTGCTCCGGTTTCCTCTCATAGTCCAAAGACGCGCATTTCAGGTGAATTGGCCATGTTAAATTGCCCATGGTGTTAGGTGCATTAGTCAAAGGGAAATGGGTCTGGATGGGTTACTCTTCGGAGGGTCCATGTGGAGTTGCTGTGCCGAAGGGCCTGTTTCCACACTGTAGGGAATCTAATCTAATCTAAATGCAAGATATTACATTACTGGGCGACACGGTGGCACAGTGGTTAGCACTGTTGCCTCACAGTGCCAGAGACCCGGGTTCAATTCCTGCCTCAGGTGACTGACTGTGTGGAGTTTGCACATTCTCCCCGTGTCTGCGTGGGTTTCCTCCGGGTGCTCCGGTTTCCTCCCACAGTCCAAAAATGTGCAGGTTAGGTGAATTGGCCATGCTAAATTGCCCGTAGTGTTAGGTGAAGGGGTAAATGTAGGGGAATGGGTCTGGGTGGGTTGCGCTTCGGCGGGTCGGTATGGACTTGTTGGGCCAAAGGGCCTGTTTCCACACTGTAAGTAATCTAGTCTAATCTAGTTTCTGGTTGTAGAGTCAGTCAAGTGTGCTGCTTTGTCCGAGATGGTGACAAGCTCCTTGAGTGTTGTTGGAGCTGCACCCATCCAGGCAACTGGGAGGTGTTCCATCACACTCCTGCTAGGTGCCTTTTTGATGGTGGACAGGCTGTGGGTAGTTAGGAGGTGAGTTAGTTATTGCAGGATTCCCAGCCTCTGACTTGCTTGTGTACACACAACTTATGTGGCTAGTCCATTTGAAATTCTGGCCAATACTATCTCCCAGGATAGTGATAGTGGTGGAATGCAGTAAAGATCTCACCATTGAATATCAAAAGGCAATAATTAGATTTTCTCTTACTAGAGATGGTCATGACCTGGCAGTTGTGTGGTGTGAATGATGCTTGATACATGTCATCCGTAGCTGAAGAACAGCTTCTCCACTTCTGCATGTTTGCAGGTGGTCGTGATGATATAATCAGGATGATAACTGCTCAATGCTGGTCACAACTTCTCACTTGGGCTGAATTGTTTTGAGCCTTGTGAAACTTTACACCCTGACTGGCTCTTCAATGCTCATCTCTGGCAATGGTTAGCAGTCCTGTCAGAATTAAACTTGTCTTTCATCTGTTTCATCTTGATTTTGTTACTCATACCTGTTATTACTTTTGGCTTCATTATCTGTTGGAAGAGTAGTTTGGTACAGCAGTTCATTGCTCTTTGGAATACTTTCCATGCCTTTGGCAGTGTGTTTCTCTATTTGAGTCTTGCCTTGTTGACACCTATGTTAGATTTACTTGATTTGCTTGAATCCTTTGGTGATTTTCACTGCCCTCATGGCCTTTCTATTTGACAGGTGATAGAGTTGAGATGCTGTATGGCATTGGATTTCATTATCATTTATGAACTGGCTGAATTTTTCACCCTTGTGTCGAGGGCCATTGTTAATCATTACAATGTCTGGAAAGCCATAACAGCTGAAGAGTACTCTCAGGCATTCTATGATCTCACTTGTAGTCATTGATATCAGCTGGTCCATCTTCCAGTAGTCAGAATAGTAATTGACAGTGATAAGATAATTAGTTCATGTGAGAATGAAGAGATCTACTCCCAGCTTCATCCATGGTATGTCCAGGATTTCATGTGTCATTAATCGCTCTCTTGCTTGCTTAGCTTGGTATTCATGGAAAGCATTGCAGTGCCCTTGATTTTGATGCTCATGCTTGGCCAGTAGAGCACATCTCTTGCCTTCCTCAGCTGTTGCACAATATGCCAGCCTGGGTGGTCAGTTCATCTCTGTATCCTCAGAAGGCCTTATTAACAGGCATGTTCTTCATGCTTTTGGGTTTTCCTTTCATCACTACTTCTTTCAAAACTTGGAGAGTTGCATTTTATTGGGTAGTTTGTGTAATTTGAGTAAGGCATTTGTTTGATTCAATGTCTCCACAGTAGTCATGACCACAGCATGTCAAGCTGCTGCTATGTATTGGGTCTGGAAAACTTCACACTCTTTCTTAGAATTCTTGACTTCCTTGATAGGAAAGTGCTGCTCTCAACAACATATCATCAATGTACATCTGTTTTTCTTGTCATGCCCAGATGGTATCTCTTTAATCGGAGTAGCATTTTTCACAGATGCTTTTGAGCAGATGGTAGTGACTTGAGGAATAGTTGGGCTTGACTGTCACTTTGTTTCTTCCAAGAAGGTATTAATGAAAATGTTCATAGCAAAGACAATGCCAGGCACTCTTTCTTGTTCTGAGTATAGCATCATTCCATTTGTGTTAACCCCGAGGATGAAAATGCAACTACTTGTAGTTCCTTTGCTGCACTAGCAGTGCATCAAGTTTTATTTTACTGGGGTTACATTGCAGAGTAACTTCATTATTTATCTCATAGTATTTTAGCATTTGCATTGCTGTTATGTGTTGCTTATTGTTAGTGAATGTTGCTTTTTGTTCTAGGCCCCAATATCATTGGCAGTGAGTTCAATTAATGGTTCACACTCTGACGACAAATTGGGCAAGGATTTTGCTAAATTGTTGACGAATGCAACCAATCACACCAACATCTCCTGGCAGTAAAAAAAGATGAAAAATGATCTCCTTCTCTCCACATATTTTATGAAAACTGCACCACTCTTGTGAAGTAGTGCCCTCAATAAGTCCTTCACCTTGTCCTCCTGGGATGGCAGACCCATATCCCCTGAAACATTTTGAGCATTTCAGCAGATAGGATTGGTGTGGCCATCAGAACAATCTGATACCTCTGAGGTTCGGTCTGCATACCTGGCAATAATACCCAAATGTTGGGTCACTAGGTGGTGGCAAGAATGGGAAGGGCTCCTTACTCCCTCCCAGACCTTGGACCATACTATGCACATGTTTCTAGACATGCTAGATGACTCAGTGTTGTGGTTGGGTCTGGTACTCTTCACCCAGTCATTTAGATTCACTAATGGAGCCCAGGGAAGACCACCCTGTGAATGATTCTGGGATAGAATCACCATGGAGTTGCAGGATTCAGAAATTGAAGAAGAAGGTGATTATTCTGGAGTTATCACTGAGGATCCAGCTCTGTGAGAGGTGTATGAAGGGAAGTGGGGTATGTGAGAGTCCCTGTATCTGAATGAGTTGTGAGGTGCATTTGTGTGTCATGTCCCTGCTGGACCTGGGACACGGCTACACCATCTTCTACTCACTGGAAAGAATAACATCCTGTGTCAGCAGTTCCTTACAATGCTGGCCACAGGCAGGTGCCTGCCTTGGATTTGGAGAACATCAGGCCTCAAACCCAAGTCAGTTGCACTGCTCTGATTTCTAGATCCTTTCAGCCAGGCAGCTCACAGGGTTTTATGGGAAGGCCTATCACAGGTCGACTGAGGGGGTCAAATCTTCTATTAGTCTGGAAGAGTTCATTGGCATCATGGATAGACTCCTAGAATCCCTATGGTATGGAAACAGGCCATTTGGCCCTACTGTATCCTTGTAACACTGCATTTCCCATGGCTTGTCCACCTAGCCTACACATCCATGGAAACTATGGGCAATCTATTTAGCATGGCCAATCCACCTAACCTGCACATATTTGAACCATGGGAGGAAACCAAAGCACCCTGAGGAAATCCACACTGACCCGGGGAGAATGTGCAAACTCTACACAGTCGCCTGAGGGTGGAATTGAACCTGGATCCTTGGCACCGTGAGGCAGCAATGCCAAATCCTTACCTAATAGACCAAAGGGCCTCTTGTGTGCTGTATACTCCTATCACTCAATGACTCTCTCCAGGGGCAAATTCCCAGGGATTTGGATGTGCTGACCATTGAATTCCATAATGTGTTCTGCAATATCCTGGGGAATGATGATGTGCGAGTCCTGGAGGAAATGTTTACAACTGGGGAGTTGCCCTCTATGGCACAAAGCTGCCATTGTCCTACTGTGAAAGAGGGGCAGTCTCTGCCTTCCTACAAGCTGGTACATGGTCTCCCTCTTCAGTCTGGACTATAAAACATTTGCTGGGGAAATATCTTCCTGCCTTAACACTGTGCTGGATAATATTGTTCACCTACTCAGTCTTATACTATCCCAGGCCCACCATTTATCCAGTTGAAAATCTGAACCATCTTTCCTAGAGGACTTGATCCAGAAAAGGCATGGTGGATCACAATTATTTATTTCTGACATTACTAGTGTTTATGTTTTGGATTCATTTTCTTGCCCAGCTATGACTTCTGTTAAAGCGCTGCAGTATATAATTCTCTTTATAAGTGCACTTCAGATATTTTCTAGTCAGGTTACTTGAGAAATGTTATGGCACACCTATGGAATAGGTGGAACTTGAACCCAGGCCTCCAGGTCTAGAAGCAGGGATGGTAACACTGTGTGATTGAACTAAATGGGTCCTTAACAGCACTCCTTTGCTACAGGAAATAGGTAGATCAGATCTGTCCTTGGTCTGGCCAATTATATTCTATTTGAGTGGAGCCATTCATATGCCTTTTGCAGAGGAGGTTATGGAGTTTGGTTTTGGGTAGACCAGACATGGATGTAGTTCTTTTGGCTCATGCTGATAACCTGCTCCTCTTCACAGACCCAGCTGCTCTGCGGAGGATGCAATGTACCAAAAGCTGTGCTCCATTGTGTCTTCTGCAGGGATCAACTGGAGAAAAAAGTTCCCATTCTGATGGATGGGCTCCCTGCTGGAGGATCTCAGGCTCTTCACCTGGAATATCATCCACAGAGAAAACAGCACAAATTGCTGCCTCTTGCAATCATAGAGGATGTTCAAGCATGTCATGACAATTTTACAGCCTCCACACATTTTGAAGCATTGAAAGGATACTGATTTTAACAAAAAGTAATTCAGCACTTAAAAAGAAACTCGGAAGGAAAAAAATACATAATAGCTAGTGGATTTAGGGAAAGGAAACAAAAGCTGGCATGGCTCAAAGGAAGAAGACGGAGGGTGGTGGTGGAGCATTGTTTTTCAGACTGGAGGCCTGTGACCAGTGGAGTGCCACAAGGATCGGTGCTGGGTCCTCTACATTTCGTCATTTACATAAATGATTTGGATGCGAGCATAAGAGGTACAGTTAGTAAGTTTGCAGATAACACCATAATTGGAGGTGTAGTGGACAACGAAGAGGGTTACCTCAGATTACAACAGGATTGGGACCAGATGGGCCAATGGGCTGAGAAGTGGCAGATGGAGTTTAATTCAGATAAATGTGAGGTGCTGCATTTTGGGAAAGCAAATCTTAGCAGGACTTATACACTTAATGGTAAGGTCCTAGGGAGTGTTGCTGA